>NC_083685.1:31723235-32032794 GCF_033118175.1 Dama dama
ATTTCCCACGTGGTAGTCTGTATATGTCAAACCTAAATCAGGAAAGGTCTATTTCTTCATCTGTAGAAAAAATTAATTTTGATAAAAAGCATGGACATGACTCTTGTGGAAGCAACACTTAGCGAGACCTAGAGACTGTCACAGGCTTCCCAGCTGGCCCTAGTAGTAAAGAACCCACTTGCCAATGCAGGAGACATAAAAGACGTGGGTTCAATCCCTGAGTTGGGAGGATTCTCTGAAGGAGGCCATGGCAATTGACTCCAGTATTCTTGCCTGGAAAATCCCATGGACAGAGGAGCCTGGCAGGCTGCAGTCCATGGGGTCACAAAGAGTCTGACATGACTGAGTGACTGAGCTCAATGGGAACCAGAATCAGGCTGCAGATGGATTCCCTGTAATGGTTCCTTCTTTCCCCTCTCTTTTCCATCCTCTTCCTCCAGTATTTTTGCACTCTCTGCAGGTCTGTGGCCCATATGTTTCCCCTTCTATTTCTCCTCTCCAGCTGCCCCCTTCCTTCTTTTACTCTCTCTCAATTCCCCTATTTCTTCCTTCTGTTGTCCTCCATTCTTTGCTCTTTCAAACCAAACACACCACAGTGTTCATAAATTAGACTTTATTATTGAACTCATTTCATTAAGCTTATAAGCTGCTCATTTCAAAGATTTTAACACCTTTATTTCCAAAGAAAGAATCCAAGAACTTGTTTTTAATTTCTAAGTAGCTATAAAAAGATTTCTACCACCCCTACCCCACCCTTGGGCTGAGGAAACCAGAAGGGTGGTTTGTATCTTATGGTCAGTGGATTCTTTGAGAATCAAGAAAATCTTCAGTGTGTGTTAGTCGCTCAGTTGTGTCTGACTCTTTGCGACCCCATGGACTATAGCCTGCCAGGCTCCTCTGTCCATGAAATTCTCCATGCAAGAATACTGGAGTGGATTGCCATTTCCTTCTCCAGGAGATCTTTCCGACCCAGGGATAGAACCCAGGTCTCCCACATTGTAGGCAGATTCTCTACCATCTGAGCCATCTATAAATCCTCTGAAGACTATAAAATGGTGTATATTTGTGTACATGTGCCTTTTCAATGAGAAAAGTGTCCATAACTTAATCAGCTTTACAAAAGGTATAGAGTTTTTAAAAGGTAAAAAGCTTCTTTATTCCTATTATTGGCTAAAACAGAAATCTCCTAAAAAGAAACAATTTCATTATGAATTGGAATCAGTTTCTCCCAATTAGCACTCCAAACTTGTTCATATAAAATCGATAGGTCGTGTGCATAGTTTCAAATAATTGCAACAGTAACAACTTTTCCTTACCGTCTTTGATTTCTTTATAAAATAGAAGCAAAGTTGTAGGAAGATTCCTTAACCAGGCATCAGAAGGCTCAGACTCAGAACGTGGAAGTGCCTCTTTCTGTCTATTACTTAGATGAATCCTTTCTTTAGGCTCAGTCCCCTTCCTTTCTTGTGAAACTGGAATAATAAATTTGTTGTGAGGATTAAGTGAATTATCTGGGTAGAAACGCTTGTCATGTAACAAGCACACAGTGAATCTGGACAGACCAGAGTATTGACTACCATGCTTGGCAGTTACTCTGGAAATTCACATCTTTGAAATTCTGTCCCAGGAATTGTTTAGATTTGACTGGACTCCAAACATGCTTCCCTAGTAGCTCAGTTGGTAAAGAATCTGCCTGCAGTGCAGAAGACCCAGGTTTGATCCCTGGGTTGGGAAGATCCCACAGAGAAGGAAATGGCTTCCACTCCAGTATTCTTGCCTGGAAAATGCTATGGACAGAGAAGCCTAGTGGGCTACAGACTATGGGGTAGTAAGAGTTGGACACTACTTAGTGACTAAACCACCACCCACCCACCACACCAAGGAAGTTCTGGTTTGCAGTTGTGAAGGGAAGTATGAAGCAAGTTGAGACAAGGTAGTATAAGTAATCTGTCCCCAAGGTTCTGATAATAAGTCATCTTAGGGATCTCTGACATGAGCAGGGAATGCTATATACCACTAACTTTTATGAAAAAGAAATATTCAGAGCATGGATCAAATAACTTCTAGCTACATGTACATATAAATACCTTAAACCTTAACATGTGAAGATAAATAGCATTTTGTTTAATCAATTATTATTAATTATTAAAAATACAGGTGAAATTTGAAAAGCAATTAATATCTTAAATTTTTATTAGACAAAAAAATAATATGCTCCTTTAAAATCTTTGTTGTTCATCATTGTCAACATTTAAAAATCCACATGTCCAGTTTGGTAAATATGGGGAAAATCATGATCCACCCTTATGAAGACATGTCTTTGTAACAAATACAGTGTTAAACTGTTACTGGTCTTCTTATGCCAAAGTTAGATAACGCTCATGAAATTCACCGAAACGGGAAGGTCTCCAAAGGTGGTTCAGAACCAAAGTCATCAGCAGCACCCAGGAACGTGTTGGAAAGGCAGACTCCCAGTCTGCATCTCAGCTCTATTGACTCAGAAATTCTGCCACTGGTTCTGCAATTGCTCTAAAAGATCTTCATGTCATTCAGGTTCACAGTAGACGTTGAGCACCACTGACCTAAACCCAAAGGAGCAGAAAGTAAGGCATGCACTGGAGATAGTAGCCGAAGCAAAACGAAACCAAAATCAAGACTTCAGCATAGCATACAAGCATTCTCATTTGCTAAGAAACTCCATTATCACAATCATTATCAATTTGTTTTCGTTTCTATAAGACAAATTGCCACTCAACTAGTGGCAGTCATCTAGAAAAAACAAAAAATTGAACTATGCTCAAAACCTCAAAGATGGCCAGTTGGGATGCTTCTGCTGTCCACATGTAGGTGTGGACATCCTCTTCCCAAAGAGGATGTCAGAATTTCACACCATCATTACAGTCCAGATGATAAAAAATTATGAGATGTAGTTATTTCTGCCTGCTTCTTATTCATTTCCTTCACCAGCTGTATTTTTTTCTTTGTTTTATAGTATCTGGATAATTTACGCTCCCTAGCCTGTCCATTTTTAAGACATCCACATTTAAATTTGGTCTAATGCTAATTAAATCAAGTCAGAAAGTTAGTTCTTTTCAGAATATGTAACCCTCATGCCTATTTGAATAAGCAGCATTAAATGTATTTGTAATCACGTAACATATAACATCTTAGAAAGTGAAGTCCCTCAGTCGTGTCTGACTCTTTGCGACCCCATGGACTGAAGCCTACCAGGTTCCTCTGTCCATGGGATTTTCCAGGCAAGAATGCTGGAGTGGGTTGCCATTTCCTTAGATATAAATAAAAGAAAAACCCACAGATAAAAATCCCTTTTAGAATAATTATTTACAGCTTAGTATATTGTAGAATAAAAACAATTTTCTAGCAGAAGCAGAGACATTTTTCTTAACTAAACCTTTTAAAAGATATATCCTTTAAAAAGTAGCTCCAAAAACCTCTCCTGTATTCCCTTAAAGAATTTAAACATTGACACCAATAATAATTATTAAAGTGGAGAAATAAGTCAAACAGAATTAGTGACAAAATTTAGAGAAGTCACTAAAAAAATGAAACAGTCACTAAAACAGTGACTGTTTAGTCACTAAAAAACAGTCACTAAAACAATGAAAAAATGAAAATCAAATAAATTAAACTGATTCCCCATGGATTGAACAATATAAACTGATTATATCTAGAAAGAACTGTTACTTTTGTATTATCACAGGCATTTTAAACAAGAAGTCTTATTTGGCAATAAGTTCCCAGTTCTCTTAGAAAACCTATGAAAGAAGAATATAAAATATTAAAAAAATAGTACAACAAGCCTAAGATATCAAATCACTGAACATTTTTCATGGACCCAATACATGAAAAAATTTTAATCAGTTTTTGATGTAAAATGACAAAAATTTTCAGCTGAATTCACAGGGATCCCTTTCTTTCTAAAATAGTTAGACAATACAGAATTTGTATATATATGTCTACTAGATGGTTATGATGAAGTTCACATCTTTTTCATTCTATCCCTGGAATTGTTTACATTTGACTGGACTCCAAACCAGTGAAGTCCTAGACAAAACTGAATGTATCATTTTTATAACTTTGATCCTTTCTGATAAGCTCCAACATGGAAATGTACAAACTTTTCCCTGATTTATGCTATTTGATATAATTTCCATAAAATTTCTATATGTTTTTGCCATTATTACTAGCCCATTTTTCATCTCCATACAAAAGCATCACAGATTCAGCCAGAATAGAGACCAATAAAAACTAGTTTTTAAGTATCATTAGCGCAGCATTTAGTGTGACAATTATGAACCAAAAAAGGAAGGGCCATTCACTATTTCAGCTAAAGCTCTTAAATATGTGGGACAACATGTGTAGGTAAATACCAAGGGGATCTGTTAACATAAAAGTGAAGACTCTCATTCATGCATTATTTGGGGAAACTTCGTTGGTGGTCCAATGGTTAAGACTTTGTGCTTTCATTCCCAGGGGACATGTGTTCAATCCCTGGTCAGGAAACTAAGATTCCCACATGCCAGGAGGCATAGTCAAAAAAAGAGGGGAAAGGAATTATTTTCATTCATTTTGAATTGAATGCTCTAACTTTACAGTAAAAATGAAATATTAAAATAGCATCAGATTCACAGATGCTTTGCAATTTATCGATTACACCCAGATTTGTATTTTAAAGGAACTCTGCACTTCCAGATTAGAATTTGCTAGCAGTTCTTCTGTATTATAAATAAATGACAGTACAAAGAAGGCTACCCATCACAGTCACACTCACCCAACTTCATCCCCCTTGGAGGCAGGTTGAATCACTCTACCATGAAGACCCAAGTTCAGATGCTCAGCTTGATAGACTCAGAGCATCGGCCCTGCTTTGAACTTTGACAGCCTTATCTACCGGAGAAGGACGAAGACGTTGGTTTCTCTGTTTCCGTATTTGTATTTCTTTGCTCCACAGGGAAAATGGAAGCTTCCTCTAATACGTTTTTGGGTGATGCAGTAGGTTAGCATGCACTAAAAACTGATGTCCACTGGGAACCTCAGAATGTGACCTTACATGGAAATAAGGTCTTTGTAGATATAATGAACTTGAGGAGTTTCTGGTTTCCCCTAGTGCAGCCCAGGCAGACCCTTCTCCTCTCCCTTTCTGGTCCAAATCTCTTGTCCAGACCGGGAAGAGCAAAGCCTAGCTCTTATTTTTGTTTTTCCACAATCATTGTCAATGCTCAAACCTGGGCCTTTGACAATTAAATACTAAAAATTTGACTCCTTTATTTTCTGCAGACATCTGCTTCATTTCTTCTCCAAGGCAATGAAAGGGGAAAATTCTAGCATCTTGCTACAAGAAAAGGGCAGAGTGTAAGGCATTCAAGGGAAAGAAAACTAACATCCTAAATATTTGCCTGTCACTGGCTGGCACTAATCTATAAGAATTAGATAAACAGTATTTATGGGTATGATGGTGTGATATGTATGTATGATATATACTTTTTAATAGGCTTATAAGAATGTTTGAAGTGTATTCAAGGATTCTTTTAATTTTTAATTGGGCCTTCATTTAAAATTCTGAGTTGCTAAATATTTCTTCATTTCTTCAATACAGCTTTTTACAGAGCTGTCAGAATGATGGCAATGCCAGATCGTTTGATGCAGAACTTAGCTGTTCTCATTTTAGAATATTTCATCAGAGTTGTGGGTTCATCTCTTTTAAGGCTAAAAACACAAGAGGAAAAGTGACATGCAGCATAAATACATGTATTGATAAACAACTATGCATTGTATGTCCAAAAATGGCTGTTTTTCTGTTTATTATTCTCAAAATAGCATTAGAGAAACCTAAGTAGCTGAACCCTTGGCTTTTCTATAAATACAAACCTTTTTAAAACCTCAAATATGTTTATCTGTTTACCCAACAATCCTTCAAAGTTTGAGTTAACTACACAAAGACTCTCAGCTGAGAATGCCTCCTTTGAGATAAGACACAAAAGGCAGTTTCTATAGTGGTTCCACTTCCTTTAAAATATCCCCACAATAATGTCACACTCAATTTCTTCAAAGAGTTGCCTCTAAAGGTGCTCAGAGATAGAATCACAGATGTAGAAAACAAGCTTATGGTTATCAAGGGGAAAAGGTGGGGAGGATAAATTGAAATATTGGGACTGGCAACTGATACACCATTAATATAATAGATAACTAATAAGGACTTACTGTGTAGCACAGGGAACTATACTCAATACTCTGTAATGGGAAAAGAACCTTAAAAAAGAGTGGATATATGTATTCATATATACTGATTCACTATGCTGTACACCTAAAACTAACACAACATTGCAAATCAACTATACTTAATAGAAATTAATTTAAAAATAATAAAGGAAACTATAAACAAGATGGAAAGACAACCCTCTGAATGGGAGAAAATAATTGCAAATGAAACAACTGACAAAGAATTAATCTTCAAAACATAAAAGCAGCTCATGCATCTTAATATCAGAAAAACAAACAACCCAATCAAAAAGGGGGAGGAAGACCTAAACAGACATTTCTCTATAGAAGACATACAGATGGCAAATAAACACATGAAAAGATACTCAACATCACTCATTATTAGAGAAGTGTAAATCAAAACTACAATGAGGTATCACCTCATACCCATTAGAAGGGCCATCACCAAAAATATCTATGAAGAATAAATGCTGGAGAGGATGTGGAGAAAAGGGAACCTTCTTGCATTGTTGGTGGGAATGAAAATTGATACAGCCACTATGGAGGACTGTATGGAGATTCCTTAAAAAACTAGGAATAAAACTACCATATGACCCAGCAATCCCACCACCGGGCATATACCCTGCGAAAACCATAATTGAAAAGACACATGTACCTCAGCACTCATGGCAGCACTATTTACAATAGCCATAACATGAAAGCAACCTAGATGTTCACTGGCAGATGAATGGATAAAGAAGTTGTAGTACATATATACAATGGAATATTGCTCAGCAATAAAAAGGAACACATTGGAGTCAGTTCTAGTGAGGTGGATGAACCTAGAGCCTGTTATACAGAGTGAAGTGAGTCAGGAAGAGAAAAACAAATATCATATATTAACGCATAAATATGTGATCTAGAAAAATGGTACTGGTGAACCTATTTGCAGGGCAGGAAGAGAAGTACAAACATAGAAAACAGACTTATGGATATGGTGTGGGGGGAGGAAGGAGCGGGTAGGAGGAATGGAGAGTCGCATTGACATGTATACATTGTGCATATGTGTTAGTCACTCGGTCATGCCCGGCTCTTCACGACCCCATGCCAGCCAGGCTCCCCTCTCCATTGACTTCTCCAGGCAAGAATACTGGAGTGGGTTGCCAGTCCCTTCTCCAGGGGAGAATGTATGTAAAATATGTAAATGTAAATATGTAAAATAGATAGCCAGTGAGAAACGGCTCTATGGGCACAGAGTGCTCAGCCCTGTGCTCTGTGACAACCTAGAGGGGTAGGTTCATGCTGTTGTATGGCAGAAGCCAACACAACTACCCTTCAATTAAAATAAATGTAAAAATAAAGGTACCCACAAAGAGGCATACCTATTTCGTCCAGCAAACTACTGTCATTTAAATTCAAGGAGCTCTCACACTACTGGTTTGATGAACTGGTCTATCTGACCAGGTAAAGGTCAGGTCTAAATTCCCCAAGGTCTAGTCTAATGGCCCAGGACACCTCTACCCTAGGGATCATTACTTCCTGGGAAAAAGATGCTCCACTCTGTGCCCCAGAATGGGTGCTGAGAATTGAGGAAATATATGAGAATTAAGAATGTTCCACTTAGCATAAATCTAAACTGAATTAACTAACCACCTATTCATCCATTCTGACTTTCTTGGTTGGCTCAGATGGTAAAGAATATGCCTGCAATGCAGGAGACTTGCATGCGATCCCTGGGTTGGGAAGATCCCCTGGAGAAGGGAATGGCTACTCACTCCAGTATTCTGGCCTGGGTAATCCCATGGACAGAGGAGCCGGGCTGGCTACAGTACATGAGGTCGCAAAGAGCCAGACATCACTGAGTGAATAACACTTATTTCATCCATTTATCAATAAGACTATATTGTAGGCAATAGGATTTATGCCTTCAGTTTCATAAGACAGAGGCACAAATCTCTCAGCTTTTGAATATTCAAAATCCCTACTTGAAAGGAACCCAGGAGTGGCCCCTGCAAACCTACAGGACCATTTGGAAAGCATGCTCTGGAACAGGTGGCCCCGCAGGCTGATAAAAGATGCAGAGTCCTGAGCTCCACCCCCAGAAACATTAGCCCAGTATTAAGTAGGAGCAGGGCCCAGAAATCTGCATCTTGGGTATATAGCACACTTGTTAAAGTTTTGAAATGGCTCACTTCCCAATGCAGACAATTTTATTACAAATTCAGAACCCCTTGAAAGTAATTTATTAGCCTAAAGCAGTGATTTCCAAGCATGAGCAGACATCAGATCAGCTGGAGGGCTTGTTAAAATGCAGAAACCTGGGCCCCACCTACAGAGTTTCTAATTGAAAACCCCTCAAGTAGGGTTCAAGAATTTGCTTTTCTTTAAAGTTCCCAAGTGACACTGAAGCTACTTATTGTGGATCTGCACTCTGAAAACCACTCAACTAGACATGTCTTGTGCAAACGCAAAAGCAAACACTTCCAAAGTTATTAAAAGATGGCGCTATGAAAGGGTTGGGCTTCCCTGCTGGCTCAGATGTTAAGAATCTGCTTGCAATGCAGAAGTCCTGGGTTTGATCCCTGGGTTGGGAAGATCCTCTGGAGAGAGGAATGGCAACCGACTCCAATATTTTTGCTCAGAAAATTCCATGGACAGAGGAACCTGGTGGGCTATATAGTCTATGAGGTTGCAAAGAGTCAGACATGACTGAGCAACTAGCACTTTCACTTCACTTTCATAAAAGGGTTAAACAAAATCAAAGTTATTTCACTGAGCCTGAGTTCTCCTTTCATCATATTAACCTGAATTATTAATTCCAAGTGGGGATGCAGGATTCCCAAGCATATTAAGCCACAGAACTCTCTTCTCAAGGAGAATCCTGGGAAACTGTTTGAGGACAACCTAATATAGCACCATCACAAATTATGCAGTGCCTTCAAGAAACTTAGACCTTTCTCATCTCCCTCCAGACCTCACCTCTTGACACCCCGTCCACCCCACCCCTGATGCCAAGGATGTCAGGGAATCTGAGAGCACGGAGGAGAGAGATGCGTGCTCAGAATTCAAGTTGATGGGTCTCACCTACTTTTCCATAAAACTAAATTGTAACTAATATTTGGTGCTAGTGGAATAGTAATTTACTGTTTTATGTACTTTATGAGAGCTAGTAAGAGTCATATTTTAACTATATTGAAAGTACCTTAGAAGTCACTGAGGCAATAAAAATACATAGGCTAAGATTAATTCCTATCATGTTCTCATAAGGAGATAAAATACATATATAAATAGTCACAGTATGAAGCAGATTACAATAAGTGTAACAAGACATATGAGCAGTGTGCCCTTAAATTACAGACGACTTGCATTAATCTTACTAACAAACAGCAACTTTACTAGGGAAAAGAACGTGTTCATTCTGATTGACAGGCTTTTTCCGTTGCTAAATCTAACTCTTCTCCACTACAATGTGAGAAGTGCCTTGATCAGAGAAAATTCCATAACATAGTTCTCCCAAAACTTGCTGCAAGAACCCCCAAGGCATTGATGGAAAATACAGACCTCCAGAGCCCCTATTGGCCAAATAAATCAGAATCTCCAATAGAGAAAGAAGCCTGGAAATCTGTGTTTTTGTTAAGAGCCCCAGTTCCCAAATTTTATTATAATGTAAGAGAGACTGGGTTTTCTCTGAAGTGTCTTTCAGGACAGAGACCCATTCATTCATTCATTCATTCATTGAATTAATAAATACTTATTAATGCAGCATGCAAGACCAGGTTTTTCTTGGTCTATGGCATTCATTTTTATTCAGAGCATCATTACATGTTTTTAGCTTTAAAAAACTATTGTTAGTAAATATATATATATCTGATCAATGGTGTTCATATTTCACTACCCACACATACTGGAAGCCATATGCCCTAACATAGTATCCTCTTAGTACCATGCAGTTTACTCGATGATACTTCAAGAGACACCAGAGAATCAATTTCAGTGGGATCATAACTAAAGCCTGAAAAACCACTCTGCTCACTGTCTCATACGTCCTTAAAATATGAAGGATATATAGGATTTAAAATATAGAAACACATGTGCCAAAAGCTGTTTTCTTAAAAATGCTAACTTTCCAACCTTGCAATTTTGGCTACGTTTTCTATCCCTGCCTTCTGGTGAGAGGAAGTCATGGGTGGGAAGAAGAAAATGCTTTGGGAAAGCAGGACGGAAGGTAAATGTTAATTATGAACAGGTTTGTTTGTTTGAAGATGTTGCCATTTAAAAAGAGAATGCCCTACAAAATATATGCTCTGACTTGGGGAAATATTATGTAAGCCGTCTTGTCCTGTTTCCTTCTGCATTCTCAAATTCCACATCACCCCGCTTTCTCTTTTCCCTCTCTTTTCTGTGCTTTCTCTCTCGTGTGTGTGTGTGTGTGTGTGGGTGGGTGTGTGTGGGTGTGTGTGTGTGCTGAGGTAGAATGAGATAGAAAAGGAGAGAAAAGATAGGATTAGAAAGGGACAGAGCAGCGAAGCAGTGTAAGTGACTACATTACTTAGGTATGTTGGACTAAATTGTTGCAAATACACCATGTATGGTGAATCCCTTTAGGACAGAAGGGTGAGAAACTGATGCTGAAGGACAAAGCATTAGGAAAGGTTGCTAATGCCCGTGATGCGAAGCACTGCACCACCTATTAATGGTAAAAGTGCTGCAAATTGAAACAGCTCACTTGTAAAAGCTCAGTTAAACATAGGGCCTGCTGAAGAACCAGAGCAAAAAAAAGCAACACCTACTGGCTGTCATCCAACCTTGCCGTCTTATGAATGTCATAGCGGCAGTGAGACGCCACCAGTGGAAGCAAGCCCGGCTCTGCCAAGCCGCCACGTCTTCTGAGTCCCATCGCTGTGTGCTGAGGTCCAGGTGGATGGGTCAGGACACGAACGTGAGCATGGGTAGCACTGCCCCTGCCCCAGACAGGCCTTGGCAGCCTGTGAGGTTGAGTCATTCAGACTTCCACTCTCCAGCTATAGATACCAAAAAAACTCTTCTATAGAATAATCAGTGCCTTGTCAGAGAGCCAAATTCAGAGAAAAAATAACGATTATCTTATAAAGAGAAAAGATATCTAAGCCAATTGAGTCTTAAATTGAAGAAAGTAGGGAAAACCACTAGACCATTCAGGTATGACCTAAATCAAATCCCTTATGATTATACAGTGGAAGTGAGAAACAGATTTAAGGGACTAGATCTGATAGACAGAGTGCCTGATGAACTATGGACAGAGGTTCATGACATTGTACAGGAGACAGGGATTAAGACCATCCCCATGGAAACGAAATGCAAAAAGGCAAAATGGTTGTCTGAGGAAGGCTTACAAAGAGCTGTGAAAAGAAGAGAAGAGAAAAGCAAAGGAGAAAAGGAAAGATACTGCCATTTGAATTCAGAGTTCCAAAGAATAGCAAGGAGAAATAAGAAAGGCTTCCTCAGCAATCAATGCAAAGAAATAGAGGAAAACAACAGAATGGGAAAGACTAGAGATCTCTTCAAGAAAATTAGAGATACCAAGGGAACATTTCAAGCAAAGATGGGCTCAATAAAGGACAGAAATGGCACGGACCTAACAAAAGCAGAAGATATTAAGAAGAGGTGGCAAGAATACACAGAAGAACTGTACAAAAAAAGATCTTCATGACCCAGATAATCACGATGCTGTGATCACTCACCTAGAGCCAGACAGCCTGGAAAGTGAAGTCAAGTGGGCCTTAGAAAGC
This sequence comes from Dama dama, assembly GCF_033118175.1. Classification (NCBI taxonomy): domain Eukaryota; kingdom Metazoa; phylum Chordata; class Mammalia; order Artiodactyla; family Cervidae; genus Dama; species Dama dama. The sequence continues at coordinate 31,735,223 of NC_083685.1, forward strand.
ATCACTACGAACAAAGCTAGTGGAGGTGATGGAATTCCAGTTGAGCTATTTCAAATCCTGAAAGATGATGCTGTTAAAGTGCTGCACTCAATATGCAAGCAAATTTGGAAAACTCAGCAGTGGCCACAGGACTGGAAAAGGTCAGTTTTTATTCCAGTCCCAAAGAAAGGCAATCCCAAAGAATGCTCAAACTACCGCACAATTGCACTCATCTCAGACGCTAGTAAAGTAATGCTCAAAATTCTCCAAGCCAGGCTTCAGCAATACATGAACCGTGAACTTCCAGATGTTCAGGCTGTATTTAGAAAAGGCAGAGGAACCAGAGATAAAATTGCCAACATCCACTGGATCATCAAAAAATCAAGAGAGTTGCAGAAAAACATCTATTTCTGCTTTATTGACTGTGCCAAAGCCTTTGATTGTGTAGATCACAATAAACTGTGGAAAATTCTTCAAGAGATGGAAATACCAGAACCCTTACCTGCCTCTTGAGAAACCTATATGCAGGTCAGGAAGCAACAGTTAGAACTGGACATGGAACAACAGACTGGTTCCATAGGAAAAGGAGTACGTCAAGGCTGTATATTGTTACCCTGCTTATTCAACTTATATGCAGAGTACATCATGAGAAACGCTGGGATGGAAGAAGCACAAACTGGAATCAAGATTGCCGGGAGAAATGTAAATAACCTCAGATATGCAGATGACACCACCCTTATGGCAGAAAGTGAAGAGAAACTAAAAAGCCTCTTGATGAAAGTGAAAGAGGAGAGTGAAAAAGTTGGCTTAAAGCTCAGCATTCAGAAAACTAAGATCATGGCATCTGGTCCCACCACTTCATGGGAAATAGATGGGGAAACAGTGGCAGACTTTATTTTGGGGGGCTCCAAAATCACTGCAGGTGGTGATTGCAGCCATGAAATTAAAAGATGCTTACTCCTTGGAAGGAAAGTTATGATCAATCTATATAGCATATTAAAAAGCAGAGACATTACCAACAAAGGTCCGTCTAGTCAAGGCTATGGTTTTTCCAGTAGTCATGTATGGATGTGAGAGTTGGACTATAAATAAAGCTGAGAGCCGAAGAATTGCTGCTTTTGAACTGTGGTGTTGGAGAAGACTCTTGAGAGTCCCTTGGACTGCAAGGAGATCCAACCAGTCCATCCTAAAGATCAGTCCTGGGTGTTCATTGGAAGGACTGATGCTGAAGCTGAAACTCCAGTACTTTGGCCACCTCATGTGAAGAGCTGACTCATTGGAAAAGACCCTGATCCTGAGGGATTGAGGGCAGGAGGAGAAGGGGATGACAGAGGATGAGATGGCTGGATGGCATCACCGACTCGATGGACATGAGTTTGAGTAAACTCTGGGAGTTTGTGATGGACAGGGAGGCCTGGTGTGCTGCGATTCATGGGGTTGCAAAGAGTTGGACATGAAAAAAAAAAAAAAAAAAGTTGGACATGACTGAGTGATTGAATTGTCACATCCAGGGCCAAACAACTTCTCTTACCCACGTGTTTTATCTGTAACATTTATAAATGTATAAAATTCATAACATTAGTATGAAAGTTAATCTACTTTAAATTTTTTTTAGTTATACCTTGAATGTGTACTTAGTCACTGCAGTCATGTCGAAACTCTGTGCGACCCCATGGACCATTAATAGCCCGCCAGGCTCCTCTGTCCGTGGGATTCTCCAGGCAAGAATACTGTAGTGTGTTGCTGTGCCCTCCTCCAGGGGATCTTCCCGACCCAGGGATCGAATTCATGTCTCTTACATCTAACTTGCATTGGCAGGTGGGTTCTTTACCACCAGCACCACCTGGGAAACCCAGGTATACCTTAACTATTCACAATACTTCCATTGATTCCATGGCTAACAGTAATGAACTTAAATGCTATTTTATAACAGCTTCTGATTGTCATTTAAATGAGTTTTTGTATAATCCACAGAGTGATGATGTAAGAGCCTGTAGAATGGAAGTGAAACAAGCAAGAGAGCAATGGATAACAGCAACAGCTAAATATTTCAAGGCAATGTCATATAAAAGTTGAAATTTCTATAAGAATATACACTGATTAAATCATATTTGGGGCCTAGAAATGATTACAATAATTTTATTATTATAATCCTTCAGTTAGTTTTAATAATTCTCTTTCTTAGTCAGATCACTTAAACTTCTGAGAATCAGTTTTTCCATCTGTAAGTGAAGCTGGCAATAATGACCAAATAGAGATACCATGAGAATAAAATAAAACTAGTAATACAGTGTAGTACATACTTGCTAAATGCCAGTTCTCCCAGGGCTAAGTGCTAATATTCAACTTCTCTGTTAAAAAATCAGAGAATTTAAATTTCTCACAGTATCATCCTTTCTTGTACCTAAGACACAAACTCAGTTTTTAAAAGTAAAAACTTGCCTAAAAAAATCAAACGCAGCTAACTCAGAAAAGGGAAACAACCCAATGCCATAGACCTCAAAACCTGACAACCAAGGAAAGAAATAGATGTTTCTGGAGCCCAGTAGAGCAGAGCATTCTGCAAGACTCCTGACCCCATCCCCAGAACCCATATGGGCGATGCAGTAAGATGCTGGAAATTATCCCCACCCTTCCTGCAGGCAGCCCACTGAACCAAACCACACTGAAGTACACAGGTTCAGAAAAAATAAAAAATCACTGCTTTGTCCTCACTCATGAGACTCCACCTGAATTCCCCCAAATGGTTAAATATCAAATGCCACTTAAACCATGCTTTAATTCAATAATTAAATGTCTCTATATCTATCAAGGTCTCATACAAGAAACTCAAGGTATGTCAAACAGAAATAAGATGCTTATAAAATTCTCAGGCTGGAAACATAAGCATCAGCAAAGCCCCTACGATAGCCCCTAAATAATGCTGAATCCAAGAGCACAGCCCCAACGCTCCCATCTGGAGACGGAGACACAGCTGGTCACATCCCAATGCCCTGCCACCGTTATGGCAGAAAGTGAAGAGGAATTAAAGAGCCTCTTGATGAAAGTGAAAGAGGAGAGTGAAAAAGTTGACTTAAAACTCAACATTCAAAAAAATTAAGATCATGGCATCTGGTCCCATCACTTCATGGCAAATCAATGGGGAAACAATGGAAACAGTGAGAGACTTTACTTTTGGGGGCTCCAAAATCACTGCAGATGGTAACAGCAGCCATGAAATTAAAAGACGCTTGCTCCTTGGAAACAAAGCTGTGACCAACCTAGACAGCATATTAAAAAGCATTACTTTGCCAACAAAGGTCCGTCTAGTCAAAGCTATGGTTTTTCCAGTAGTCGTGTATGGATGTGAGAGTTGGACTATAAAGAAAGCTGAGCACTGAAGAATTGATGCTTTTGAACTGTGGTGTTGGAGAAGACTCTTGAGATTCCCTTGGACTGCAAGGAGATCCAACCAGTCAATCCTAAAGGAGATGAGTCCTGAACATTCATTGGAAGGACAGATGCTGAAGCTGAAACTCCAATACTTGGCCACCTGATGCAAAGAACCACCTCATTGGAAAAGACCCTGATGCTGGGAAAGATTGAAGATGGGAGGAGAAGGGGATGACAGAGGATAAGATGGTTGGATGGCATCACTGACTCGATGGACATGAATTTGAGCAAACTCCAGGAGTTGGTGATGGACAGGGAATCCTGGTATGCTGCAGTCCATGGGGTTGCAAAGAGTCAGACACAACTAAGCAACTGAACTGAACTGAAAGTAACTAGCAAGCCTCCAAGAAACAAGCAACCTCATCGGACAGGGGAAGGCAGCTGCTTATGCTGGCCAGGGAGGTTCGGTAGGATGGGGATTTAGGGGGATGCAAATTCAACTAAACATGCTCAAATGTCTCATTACAATTCCCAGGCCCCCTCTCTTTTCAAATCAGAGTCCTAGTGTTCACTTAAAATATAGGAAAAGGGCTTCCCCTACGGCTCAGTGGTAAAGAATCTGCCTGCCAATGCAGGAGACATGAGTTCGATCCCTGATCTGGGAAAGTCCCACATGCCACAGAGAAGCTAAACCCATGAATCAAATATTGAGCTTCTGCTCTAGAACCAGAGAACCACAACTGCTAAGCTCATGTGCCATAATTGCTGAAGCCCACACGCCCTACGGTGTGTGCTCTGCAACAAGGGAAGCCACCACGACGAGAAGCTCACACACCACAACTATAGAAATTGCACAGCAACAAAGACCCAGAGCAATCAAAAATAAATAAATAAATAAATAAAAGATAGGACAAAATGTGAATTCAGCTTGTGTTGTAACCTTAGCAACCCAGTAGATTTGAGTCCTATCTGAGTCCCGAGGTCCCAAAAGATAAAAGGTTATCTTAGGGTAGTTATGGCAGCTCCCTGGTTCTCTGAACCTTCTTGAGCTGATGATGTCATACCCTGAGATTGTCATTTTCTCTCTTTAATCTCTCCAGGGCTATCCTCATAGTCACTTCATTCCACAACACTTGACATTTCTTGTTTTCATTCTGATGCATTACCATAGCAATTGCTTTGCCAGAGTCTATCTTTTGAAGAGGCACATAAGCCCAGGAAGCCATAAGTGATCATTTAAACAACTTTTTGGTCACAGTGTGCTGTAGACTATAAGAGTACAATTTTCTAATAGTAACAGAACTGTCATTATCTTCAAAACCATTCAGGTCAGATAACCAATCCAATGTTATTATCCTTGAGATTGTTATCTGCAACCCTTCTGGAAGGAGAAAACGGAAACCACTCTGGAGTTTGGGAGGCTTAAGGAAAAAAAAGAGGTTTCACGTGGAGAATAATGTGTTTATAGAATCGTTATAAAGAATATAGAGGCAGGAGTGGGGAAAACACTAATATACTTACAAGCCCAAGATTAAGAAGCATCCACTATGGCTCATCAGCTCTTTACCCAGGAAGCTGGGACCATGGTAACTGTCCCACCCACAGTAGGTACCCACAAGATGGAGTCTACAAACTTCCAGTCTCGCATGAGTCCATCCCACTGGTGAAAATATAGCTATAAGAGCTGAACTTCTTGGAGTCTGGAAAACATAGAACTAAGTTACCAGCTTCTAAAGAATGAAAAAGCATTCTAAAATGAATGGTGGGAGAGCAAAAAAAAATAAAAATAAAAAAATAAAAGGATGCATTAAATCTTTACAGTCGCAACAAGCTACCATCTCTATTCATCTGAACAAACTTAGTCTTTCAAGTTCCTTCCTTCCTCCTGTGACTCTACTCACAATGTCAAGGGTCAGTGAGGCACTTTGACCTGGTTCCTGGTTGTTCAGACGCTGAGATTTGCTGTTTCTGGGGTGTCTCTTTTGTCCATCCAATTACTGGCACTCAGTTGGAGTCTCAAGCTGATGTCTGCAGAAGGTAAACTTGAGGTCCATCAATCGTCTCCCTCTGAGATATCATAATGATATCATTGAGATATCATAAAAATATCATTGGGATATCATTATACTGCCTTGCTACTTGTGTTTATTTTGAAATCCTTCATAATAAAGAAGTGTTCAAACTAATAAACAATACTAAAGGACGGAAACAGCTATAAATACAATCTTTAAATAGCATCTCTTCTTTCCAATTTATTTTTAGTGAAACTTTAAAAGGAAGCCTAATTTTACAGGCATACATAACACTTATGTTAGAATACCTTTCCTTTCCCAAATGTAATCTTCATGAAAGACTTAATGAGCCATGGAAAATAAGAAAATAACCTGGAGATGGAGGAAATTTGTACAAATTATATTTAATCAGATAAGAGCATATTCAAAACATTTTTGGATTTGAGCAGCTCATTCACCAATCCAGAAAATTTAGGAGAAACAGCAAGATTATATGGAGAAAGATGATGAGTTCCATTTGGTGAATGTTGTGTTCTAGGTGCTTATAGTGAGCAGAGTCCATGTTACACAAGATAAAGTGCAGGCTGGAAATGTAATTTGGAAGTCCTCTGATTAGACGGAAAACCATGGATGAGGTTAGGTTCACCAAATCCAGGCAAAGTTGCACTATCTGGACTCAATCTTGGGTTTGAATTATACATACACAGCAGAAATAACTTATAAAATAGATGCCAGATTTAAATTTAGTCCTAAATTACACAAGATAAACTTTTATCACTTCTATCACCTGTTTATATGTTTGAAAGTTAGTGTTCGTCCCTCAGTCGTGTCTGATTCTTTGTGACCCCAGGCTCCGTGGAATTCTCCAGGCAAGAATACTGAAGTGGGTAACCTTTCCTTTCTCCAGGGGATGCTCGCCACCCAGGGATTGAACCCGGGTCTCTTGTTTATGTTTATGCATCCTTAAAGAGTCCCAACAGCATCCTGAAAACAGGATCCTTTGGGAAGGATCCCCTTTAAACCCATCCCCAACCTGCAATGGGATAAGGCTGGTACCTCTGCAGATGGTACAGAGAAGCTTCTCCTGCACCCCAACTCACATCCTTTCCATCTCATGACTGGCCTCATGGTCTCAGATTCAAAAATAACTGCAAGTTCATGAGGAATTTTGTGAGGAAAAATTATTTTTTCCCTCCCACCAAATGAAGTTTTTTTTTGTTTTTTTGTTTTTTTTTTACTATTTTTGGTCTCATTTTTTTAATGAGACAAGAGTTTCACATCAAAATCAGAAAATATAGATGAGAAAATATGTAAGCATTCAGAGGATAATCACTCAACACTACCCATGATACCACAGCACCTTAAAAAAAGAACAAGATCATGCTGGTCATGTTATTTTTTCTTTTTCTATTTAACAACTATGGCCGTCCATCTCCAACATCAGTCTACCCGATTGGAGAGACTGAGGGAAGTTAAAATGAAGATGCTAAGAACAGTGTACTGTGTTTCAGTACATCTAAAGTACTGTTTGTTACAGTTATATTTAAAATAGATAACTCACAAGGACTTAAAGCACATGAAACTGTTCAATACTCTGTAAAAACCTAAATGGGAAAAGAATTTGAAATGGGACAGATACATGTATATGTATAACTGGATCACTTTGCTGTACATGTGAATCTAACACAACATTGCAAATCAGCTTTACTCCAATATAAAATTAAAAACGTGTGGCTTGAACACTGCTTGCTGAAGAACCACCTCTAGTGCCTATTGAAACCAGAGATTAGGGGACCTGTGAAATCAGGATGTCTAAGTGGGGGGCCAGAAATTCTCCTTGTTGACAAGCTCCCAGATGATCTTTCTCTGTTTGTCAATCACCCATTTCTTTTTTAAATTAATTTTTATTAGAATGTAGTTGATTTACAATGTTTCATTAATTTATGTTGCACAGCAAAGCAATTTAGTTGTGTATGGGCAAATTCTTTACCATCTGAGTCACCAGGGACGCCCTGAATATGGAAGCATACATATATATCTGCTTTTTTGGATTCTGTTTCCAAAAGGTCATTACGTTATCTTAAAGAGAAGACCTGTTTTCCCCAACACTCCAGAATATTTCTATTCTTGAACCTTTCTGTTCTCTGATCTTTATTTTAGGAGACATCAATGGATGGTCTACACAATTTGACAGATATTATGGCAATAACTACAAAATGATGTCCTTGTATCCCAGTATTGTGGCAGAAACATCTGAATGCTGTAAGTAGTTAGAAGGGCTGAGCATCCTTGTCTATGGGTTTATAGTAAGACACCATGTTCTTAAAAGTTGGATACAATGTTTTTAATATTTTTATAAAGTTAATTGCAGTTTTCTATTTGCAAAATTATAATTTTCTATTAGACATACAACCTGAAATTGAGAATTTTATTTTTAAATGACTTGGGGATCATAAGTGCAACAGGACTAAATCATGCCAGGTATGATGTGAACAAAATTAATGTCAGTGCATTGGGGTTTCTATTTTACAAATCCCCTTTACACAGTCACTGTAAATTCTGATATAAAAGCAACTCCAATTTAAAGGAAATGGAAACAAGAGCAGAGAAGCTGTTGGGATTTTAACATTTGTAAGTGAAAAAGCTTCTGGGGTCTAAGTCATACTTTACAGCTACCAAAAAGCCTTATTTGTTACAATCTACATTTAGTCACATACCAAAAACTTACAAAAACCGTGGAAAGGATTGTTAGGAGGGTATAACATTGAGGATAAACTCTGTAATTTCTGAAATCAGGAAGATCAATATACATAATTCTTTTTAAATAAATTGGGTTTATTCTAATAAATTATTCACATATACATATGTGCATTAAAGTTGTAATTTCAATCATAGCTTTCAAAACCTTGGTTAAAAGGAAGGGCTTGGGGAAAAGAATCCTGTACTACATTTTCCACGTTATGTTCTACCACAAATTGTAAAGTGCAGCTTTTTAATTTTTTTTAATATTTTTTGCCTTTACTCCTCAAATAAAACTAATAAAAAACTGCTATCAATCCCCACTTTAAGTGGATATAATCCCTCCTGTTAATCTCACAGGTCACTCAGCAATCTATCTCAACCACATGTTGTCTTCTTGTCAAAATATGGAAATCGTGGAACTTCCTTGGTGGTTCAGTGTTTAGGACTCTGCACTTCCACTTCAGGGGGCATAGGTTTGATTAGGGTTAGGGAACTAATCTGTGTTTAGGAAACTAAGATCTCACAGGCTGCATGGTGTGGCCAAAATATATACAGAGAGAGACCAGATTACTTGATCATGAAAAAGCTGAAAGCTTTTGGAAAAGGAAAAAGTTAACGGGTATAATTTAACTACTAATATCAAGCATAAAACTAATGGATTAAGCCATACAGTCTCAAAATATCATTTTTATTTTCTCTTTTGATTTATTCTATATCCTTTTCATTTCTTAAATTTTAATTGAATCTTTTTATATTTTACATTATTCCCAAAAGGATGTTAGGCAATTTTCAATAAAAATAAATATGGCTATGAACAGACATAACCCATTAACTTGACATAAGAGACAAAAATTCCATGGTAAATGGGAGAAAGAAAATTATATAAGAAAACCTCACTGAGAAAAGTTACTACCTAGTTCTTAATTTTGTAGTCATTAGGTCAAAGAGGGAAAATAATGGGTCGCATAACTTTGATAGTCTGGTCTGTAAAGCAAAACCAAACAAATGGGAAAAACAGATCAAGTCAGCAAGAGAAATAAATTTTTTACCAGATGATGAGCTCTGGAAGAAATGTTCCCTAAGTATTCTTATGCAAGAAGAATGCAGCTACACCAAAAATGATACTTCAAAAAGTACAAAGGCAATTTTTTATCTGTTCTTAGAAATGAGCAAACATATAATTTTTAACTAGAATTTTCAAGAAAGATAGGGGTGGGGTGGTAATTTAAAATTCAGTATTTTTTTCAAACTTAAAACCAGTGTAAAAATTAAATGTAAAGTATAGTGTAAAATTAGGGGGTGAAACTTAAATTAAGGTTCCTACTGTATCACTTTATCCAATTTTATTATAATAAGTATTTATTGGAAACTTAACTGAGAAATTTAACTGGCTTATAATACTTTATGACTGGATGAATGTGAGGAACTCACATTTATAAAGTCACCTCTCAAGAAAAATATCGCGGAAAAGATATCCATCATAATAAATATATTCATAAAGTTTAAATTTGAGGAATATGGAAAGTATATTGATTTGGAAAGAATTATTTACTTAGCCATAACTTCACCACTCAGAAGCTACCAGCATTAACTTGCTGGTTCATTACTCATCTTTCTTTTTATTTTAGCATAGTTGAAATTTTCTGTGCAATCCATTCTTGTCATATTTTCAGGTAGCATTTTAGCATAGTCAAGTATTCATACTATAAATCTTTCAAAATACCATAAATTTTTAAGTGACATAATTTGCTTCATCCTTCTTTCCTGGTAGGATATTTAGGTGCTATTCTTTCACTTTCCTCATCAACACATATGAATTATCAATCTTAACTGAGCCTATAAAAATAGGAAAAAAACACCAGATTAATGCTATCTTCTCCACCTTCTATTTTTACCCTTTGTACCAACTTCTCAGGCCATTCATCTCCCCTCCGAAAGCTCCCTGTCCCCTCCCAACAATACACACGTTAGCACAGGAATTTAGATAGAACTACTTTTTAGGGGGAGAAGGCAATGGCAACCCACTCCAGTACTCTTGCCTGGAAAATCCCATGGACAGAGGAGCCTGGTAGGCTGCAGTCCATGGGGTCGCTAAGAGTCCGACCCAACTGAGCGACTTCACTTTCACTTTTCACTTTCATGCATTGGAGAAGGAAATGGCAACCCACTCCAGTGTTCTTGCCTGGAGAATCCCAGGGACGGGGGAGCCTGGTGGGCTGCTGTCTATGGGGTCACACAGAGTCAGACACAACTGAAGCGACTTAGCAGCAGCAGCAGCAGTTTTTAGGGATCCGTTGCCAAAATGGTCACTTACAACCATAAGACTGTTCAAAACTTCTTGGCACAGACTCTGCTGACAAAACACACAAAACCTAAATTATGATCATAAGCTCTCAGGATTCTGTAGGAAATCTGCGGAGCTGTTTGGAAGGAGACAAAAAGCACTTGTGGCCACATATCTGAGTAAAGGAATACCTGGCTGCTTCCAAGGCTGGAGCTCACTGTGCAAATTTCCCACCATCATCCACCATCTTTGCCTCCAGAATGTCTTCTTTGCCACCAAGATGCTTTTTCACTCTCCAGAAACTTTCCTATAAAGGTTCTAGACTAAAAGTCTGCAAACAGAAAGTTCTCACAAGAAGTTTTGTCTGTCCTATGATGATTAAAATGTTTTTAAGTATTACTGTTTATAAGTAGGTAAGTATTGTTTTTCGGGCTTCTTTGAGGAAGTTGGTTGACTTGGCCACACATGCTCCTATGGTAATAGGGCAACAGTTAGGAGAAGCTGTCCCACTGGGACCCCAGGATGCGATCGGTACCCGCTTTGCCTGCCTCTGTAGACATTCAAGTCTATAAGCTCTGCTCTAAGCGCAGGGTTTCAAAGTAAATGTAAAAGAGAATATGCCCCATTGCTCTTGATGAGGCATCATCCATTCTTCATCAAGTCAGGGATCAGAGATGTCTATGACACTGAATAATATTCCCATTTAGCTATATGAACACACCACCCCAAATCTCCAATAAACCTTAGCAATATTGGGAGCCCACAAAGGTAGCCGAAGGCATACATCCCATTTTCCCTCTCTTTCCAACTCCCATCAGTAAGAACAGAATAGCTATGCATAAAAAATGTTCACTTCCTTAAGTGAAGCAGTAGGCATCCTTACAGTCCTACATAAACCAAAAGAAGTCCTTTGAAGAGTTCCTGAATTTAAAAAGAAAATCTACCAGCACCATAGTTCACAGTCAAGTTCTTTTTCTTGCTAGTTAAAAACAGCTTAGTATTCCATTAAAATGAACACTTTATTCTTAAGTAGCAGCTTTAAAACGAACATTAAAGCACATCACACACTGTCATGTCACCTTTAGACATAGCTACTCTCCAAGGATAAAATAAGAGCAGATGACTTCATTTTCCAACAAATGGAGAAGAACAAGCTGCTACTTTTTTAAATGCATGGGCCGTCAAATGTGTATGTTTCCTTATCTTAAGGTCCTAGTATCATTTTAATGTTTTAAGCAAACTTTTGGAACCTTAATTTGAAGCTTTGCACAAATGCTTATATAAGACACGACACAGTTTTGTGTATGATTTTCTCATAGTTTTTTGCTTCTTTCTTTTCATTCCCTTCCTGTTTCTGGTCCCTCATCATCCCCTCTCCTCACTACATCCTCTTTACTCAGTGGTCGGTTCTGCACCCATGCAATGCATTTGCCAAGGTTTAGAACTTGAGTGTGATGAGATCAATTTACGAGCTGTTCCATCAGTTTCTTCAAATGTGACTTTTATGTAAGTAGAAAAAAAAGTTTTCATTCTGACAGCCAGTACAGCACCTGTAAAACTGAATCATAATTAAGGCGTAATCATCATTATTAATAATGCATTGTCATTCAAGATGATATCATTGTTCTTTGGTCAATTATAATGATTGCTGATATTTATTTGTTTTTACTAAATGATAGATCCTACTCTAAGTTATTCTCTGACTCACTTATTCAGTCCCTCATAACAATCTTATGAAGTATTTAGTATCACTATGTTGTATCTAAACAAAAGATGCCATCAAGTGTATGTGCTACTAAAGAAAAGAAGCTACGATCAAGCTATTATATAAAACTTTCTTAACACTGGAATTAACACATTAAAAGAGTCAGTTTTTTAATTATTGGAAATAAATTTTAATACACTCATGTATAAATAAAAATATAAAGCAAGTAAAATAAATTGGCATCCAACCCCATTACTTCATGGCAAATAGAAGGGGAAAAGGTGGAAGTAATGACAGATTTCCTCTTTCTGGGCTCCAAAATCACTGCAGATGGTGACTGCAACCATGAAATCAGAGGACTATTGCTTCTTGACAGGAAAGCGATGACAAACCTAGACAATGTGTTGAAAAGCACAGACAGTACTCTGCCGACAAAGGTCAGTATATCAAGGTCATGGTCTTCCCAGTGGTCACGTATGATTGTGAGAGTTGGACCATAAAGAAGGCAGAACACCAAAGAATTTTTGATGCCTTTGAACTGCAGTACCGGATAAGACTCCTGAAAGTCCCATGGACAGCAAGGAGATCAAACCAGTCAATCTTAAGGGAGATAAACCCGGAATATTCACTGGAAGGACAGAGGCTGAAGCTGAAGCTCCAGTATTTTGGTCATCTGATGCAAGCAGACGACTTGTTGGAAAAGTCCCGATGCTGGGGAAGGTTGAAGGCAGAAGGAGAAGAGGGCCTCAGATGATGAGATGGCTGGACGGCATCACCAATGCAATGAACATGAACTCGGGCAAACTCTGGGAGATGGTGAGGGACAGGGAGGCCTGGCGTGCTGCAGTCCATGGAGTCGTAAACAGTAGAACATGACTGGGCAACTGAACAACAACAACAAAAAATTAATTGGATAAAATATTCCATCACTTCCACATTTAAAATCTAACTCTTCTGGGTCACATTTGACCCAGAGACTTGATGTTTGTTTTTTCCCTAAATAACTCATACTTAGCCATTTAAAAGAAAATTATCCTTATAATAAACAGTCCTACTTTGAATTCAACAAACTTCAACAACACAAACATACACATTTGGCTGAAAATTTTAAAAGAAATTAGCAAAGAATAGACATTTTAATCCAATATTTCTGCTGAGTTTTTTGTTTTCATACAGATGTTTTAGTGTCTTATAGCTCTGACTTTTGTATATATGAGGATGAGATAGAAGCAATTCTTAAGGTGATAAATGTTGGCAAGTCTTGCCCTTTTCAACCCAAACCACATAACACTGCAACTTATATGTTTGACATATTCAAGGAACAGGGAAGAACTCCAGCTCAGAGTTCCCGTACACAATGGCATAATCAAATTAACAGAATCTAGGGAGCTTACCCAATTTGGCAATGAGCTGAGAACACCAGACAGGTTAAGCCACAAAGATTTGTTTTCCAAAGGAGGTGACAGTCTCCTGTATACTAAAGACAGCATTCAGTCTCACCCTACTATTTTCAGAGTAATTAGTCCTGCCAGAAAAAAGATACCTCCCCCCCCCCCCAAAAAAGTCTGAGGTCCTGTTGAGAGTTTCTGTGATTTAAATTATGACTAGAACAGCAGGGTATAAAAATTTATGATGATTTTACCCTAGTTTCAAAGAAAAAAATTATCACTAGTACTGCTTGTACGGAAATACTAGCAAATCCAAATCAATGAATACCCTGATGTTGGTAATCTCATTTTTCATTTTCCCACAAGTAGAATTTGAATATATTTTTCAACAATTTAATTAATTTTTGTAAAAGAAAAAAGAGGAAGGGAGCTGGAGGAATGGAAGTGGATATAACAGTGACTAAGGAGAGAGTCTAAGTGCCCCTGAAGGCATTCTAATTCAACTTAGAAAAGGCTGTCCTGGCTCAAACTACATATACACATGCATCCAAACATACAGACATTTATAAAGATATGTATACAGACCCATAAGCTGCCAATTTTCAACCCTTGATATAAAGAAAAAACTGGAATCAGATCTTTTTTTTAAATTGAGGCATAGTTGCTTTACAGGGTTATGTTGTGTGCTGTGCACTAAGTCATTCCAGTCACGTCTGACTCTGTGCAACCCTATGAACTGTAGCCTGCCAGGTTCCTCTGTCCATGGGATTGTCCAGGCAAGAATACTGGAGTGGATTGCCATTCCCTTCTCCAGGGGATCTTCCCGACCCAGGGATCGGACTGGCATATCTTATCTCCAACCTGCATTGGTGGGAGGGTTCTTTACCACTAGCACCACCTGAGAAGCCCATAGTTTTGTGTTAGTTTCTGCTATACAACAAAGTGAATCAGTTATATGAATACATATACCCCCTCCCTCTTGGGCCTCCCTCCCACTCCCCATCCTAGCCTTCTAGGTCATCACATAGCACCAAGCTGAGTTCCCTGGGCTATGCAGCAGCTTCCCACTAGTTATTTATTTTATACATGGTAATGTGTATATGTCAACCCCAATCCCCCCCCCCCCCACATTCACACATCCATCCTCTACATCTGTATCTAGAATGGAATCTAATCTTCATGAATGATTGGGTACAGAAGGCAAGAGAGAAGAAAGGATTCAGGGTGATTCCAAGGTTTCCCTCCTGAGTAACAGGGTGATGGGGGAGGCTTGGTGACAGTTAGTGGGGAAGATTAGAACTTCAGTTTAGTTATTTTTTCAATGGTAGATTAAAGATCACTCCATGGAAATTGTCAACAGGCATTTGGAAATGTAGGAGTCAAGCTCAGGAATTCATGTCCATAACATTTTGTTAATATTAAATTTTAAAATACAAGGCTCTACTATATTAAAAAGTATTTTGATCCATCCTGTAAAGTGAGAGAATTAATACTTATCTCTTTTTATCTCAGTAGGGTATTATAAAAATACAGAGAATGCTACTTGTGAAACATTCTGCATCATTAGCAGGAAGTAGTCTATAAGTTCTAGGCACTATTAATAAAAAACTTAACTTCCTAAGAAACATTATTCAGGAGTGCTTAAAGGAGCCACCCCTCCTTCTAGAGTCACCCTCTCACTCTGGAGCAATTAGCCTTTTCCTCTTGGGTTCTCTAGTAGAACCGCATTTGTATCTCCTTTAAGTATAACAAATGTTCTCATGCCACAGTGATTGGGGTCCTAATCTCCACCAAAAAAAGGGTAATGCCATAAGCTCCATGGGGGGCCTACAATGTGGTTTTTCTGTATAACTTCCAAGTTCCTAACAAGTACAATAAGCCCTAAACAGTGTTTCTCAGTTGAATTTACAAGTAAATCATTACGATAAAAAATAGTCCTGAGCTATTATCCAAAAAAGAATCTTTATTTGTAGATAAAGTATGTTATTTGTCATCCAAATAGAGTATAAGCTTATCCAGGACAGGGATGTTATCTTTTTTCCAAAGTACAATAGAAGACATTCAACCCAGGTTTGTTGAGAAAATGAATGAATGAACACACTTTTGGAAGCACACTAAACTTTCATCAATAACCTTAAATCAAACCCAAACATTTTGCAGTTAATCTTTATACAACACAAACATTTAAACAGGATATAAAGCAGAATTGAAGCTCTAAGCAAAGTGAGAACTCAGTAAAAAAAGAATTTTCAATTAGCTGATATAAGGAATGAAAGAACATTCGATGATAACCCAGCAGCTAAGAGTGACTTCAAGAGAAGGTTACTAGTTAATCAACCTTTGACATTCAGTCATTAAAAAAAAATCACTAAATGACAGGTTTGTATAGTCTAGAATGGTGTTTCTTAACCTTTTTTCTTTTCTTTATTGCCTCCCTTCCTGAGGCTTCTTAGACATTTTTGTCCTCTTCTGTGATGTTTTAATACTTCATATATACTGTGTATATATTTACATATACTAGTTTTTTATCTATTAAAAAAGTAAGATTTTTTTCACTCCCTAAGAAATTATTTTCTTAATTTTCTAATAACACTAGTGTTGAGAATACATGGTTTTCTATATTCTAGAATAGGTTTTTCTCCAATTAGTTTCAAAAAATGTGTTCTCAAGGGCCTGAGAAGCTATTTTTCTTTAAGAAGTCTTCATTATCAAGTTCAGGCAATACTGGTCCACACCAACACAGTAACACTACTCATGTCTTTTCTATGAAGCTGTCCCTCCACTGAGTCCTTTATGTTGACCATTGTTTCCAAATGTTTGTCCCACAGCAGATCAAACTCCCGTCAATGAGCTGTATTGCTCATTTCTTAATGAGCATCTGCACCATCATAATAGACAAGTACGATAATAACAGTGGTATTACCACTGTTACCATTACAAGTATGGTAATAACATATTATTAGAGGTCATGTAGTCTGAATACATTCTTTCACCGTTAAAGAAACTGACATGGAAAGATTGTGTATGTTTCATGCCAGGGACCACCAGCTTCAATGGTTGGGATTTTTTGCTTGTTTTATTTTGTTCCTACCATATTATAGTGTTTAAAGAATTAAAGGTCAGGTCCTTTTCAATACAACCAAAATTATGTGAACCTGGCCTGTGTCAAGCTGCTTATAAACTATAATACAAGTGGAAATCTTTTTTATACAACTTATTAGAAATTGCATTGGGATTACTTCTTGAATAACGATGGTTCAACTATATGGACCAATGGACAGTTTCCTTTATAAATAATTTTTAAAGGAAGCAAAGGTAGTGGAATATGAAAATTGAAATATTGAGGAATATAATAATAGGTTCTTGAATATGCTTTAAACAAGAAAACACTATCCTTATTGTCACTCAAAAACTGAGATGCTTCCTGTTTGTTAAATGAAAATAGAAAAGAACATAACTGAAGATTATTTTTCCAGTTTTATTGTTTCAAGTTTTTGTCAAAATTACAATGTTGTAACTTAAATTTAAGAAAACTATCTCTAATAATTCAAAATCAACAGTTAGTCCTAGTTCAGTTGGTACTATGAAGAGAAGCAATTCCCAAGACCAAAGGATGATAAGACCCTGAGCTCACCTCCTCTCATGGGCACACCAAAACCATCACTATCTGCAGAAGAACCATCTGTGAAAAAGACTGGAACCTACCAGGAAAGACTGTCTACAACTAAAGTCAGAAAGAAGTAACTACAACAAGAAGGGAAGTAGGAGCAGAGATTTCGTCTAATCAAGACCCATAACCCCAGGGGATGACCCACAAATGGGAGAACAATTGCAATTGCAGAGATTCTCCTAAAGGGACCAAGGGGTCCAAACCACATATCAGGCTCCTCAGTCCAGGAATCCTGTAGCAAGAAGACGAGTTCCAAGAACACTGGTCTTTGAGGCCATCAGAGTTTACTTTCAGGAGTCCCAGAGAGCAGTGGGAAATAGAGACTCCACTCTTAAGCGGTGCATGCAAAACCTTACCTGCTCAGGGACCTAGGGCAGCAGCAGTAATTTGAAAGGAACCTGCATTAGTCTTACCTGCTGATCTTGGAGAACCTCCTGAAGAGGCAGGAGGCAACTAGAGGTCACTCTGGGGACATAGACACAGGGGCAGCCATCTGGGAGCTCATTCTACCAAGCAGACCCTGGTGCTGGCAAACGCTATTTTGGACATGGAAGCAACCTAAGTGTCCACTGACAGAGGAATGGATAAAGAAGATGTGGTACATATATACAATGGAATAGTTCTCCACCATAAAAAAGAATGAAATTTACCATTAACAACAAAATGGATGGTCCTCGAGGGTATCATGCTTAGTGAAATAAGTCAGAAAAAGACAAATACTGTATGTTTTCACTTATATGTGGAATCTAAAAAATAAAACATATTACCAAATATAACAAAACAAAAAGACTCATATGTATAGAAACCAAGCTAGTGGTTACCACTGGGGAGAGGGAAGGGGGCAGGGTAAAATGGGGATTAAGAGCTACAAACTACTGTGAATAAATAAATGAGCTACATCACAGGGAATATAGCCAATATTTTTGAATAACTATAAATGCAGTATAGTCTATAAATATTTTGTATTTCTATGTTGTATACCTGAAACTAGTATAATTTTGTAAATCAGCTGTATCTTAATAAAACACTAATTAATTAAAATAAAATTAAAATCTCTCAAACAAAAATCTCTTTTAAAAAAAATTTAAATGATATGAAGACAAGAGTGACTTTATGAAGCAAAGTGTTTCCTGAAAGCTAGTCTTAAAGTAAATAGAAGCCCACTCCAGACACAGCAATCTAAACAAGATGAAAGGGCAGAGAAATACCCAACAGGTAAAGAAACATGGAAAATGCCCACCAAGTCAAACAAAAGAGGAGGAGATAGGGAATCTACCTGAAAAAGAATTTAGAATAATGATAATAAAAATGATCCAAAATCTTGAAAACAAAATGGAGTTACAGATAAATAGCCTGGAGACAAAAATTGAGAAGATGCAAGAAATGTTTAATAAAGACCTAGAAGAAATAAAAAAGAGTCAATTAAAAATGAATAACACAATAAATGAGATCAAAAACACTCTGGAGGGAACCAAGAGTAGAATAACGGAGGCAGAAGATAGGATAAGTGAGGTAGAAGATAAAATGGTGGAAATAAATGAAGCAGAAAGGAAAAAAGAAAAAAGAATCAAAAGAAATGAGGACAACCTCAGGGACCTCTGGGACAATGTGAAACACCCCAACATTCGAATCACAGGAGTCCCAGAAGAAGAAGACAAAAAGACAGGCCATGAGAAAATACTCGAGGAGATAATAGCTGAAAACTTCCCTAAAATGGGGAAGGAAATAGCCACCCAAGTTCAAGAAAACCAGAGAGTCCCAAACAGGGTAAACCCAAGGCGAAACACCCCAAGACACATATTAATCAAATTAACAAAGATCAAACACAAAGAACAAATATTAAAAGCAGCAAGGGAGAAACAACAAATAACGCACAAAGGGATTCCCATGAGGATAACAGCTGATCTATCAATAGAAACCCTCCAGGCCAGAAGGGAATGGCAGGACATACTTCAAGTAATGAAAGAGAATAACCTACAACCTAGATTACTGTACCCAGCAAGGATCTCATTCAGATATGAAGGAGAATTCAAAAGCTTTACAGACAAGCAAAAGCTGAGAGAATTCAGCACCACCAAACCAGCTCTTCAACAAATGCTAAAGGATCTTCTGTAGACAGGAAATGCAGAAAGGTTGTATAAACGTGAACCCAAAACAACTAAGTAAATGGCAACGGGACCACACCTATCAATAATTACCTTAAACGTAAATGGGTTGAATGCCCCAACCAAAAGACAAAGATTGGCTGAATGGATACAAAAACAAGACCCCTATATATGCTGTCTACAAGAGACCCACCTCAAAACAAGAGACACATACAGACTGATAGTGAAGGACTGGAAAAAAATATTCCACTCAAATGGAGACCAAAAGGAAGCAGGAGTCGCAATACTCATATCAGATAAAATAGACTTTCAAATAAAGGATGTGAAAAGAGACAAAGAAGGACACTACATAATGATCAAAGGATCAGTCCAAGAAGAAGATATAACAATTATAAATATATATGCACCCAACATAGGAGCACTGCAATATGTGCAGCAAACACTAACGAGTATGAAAGAGGAAATTAATAGTAACACAATAATAGTGGGAGACTCTAATACCCCACTCACAACTATGGATAGATCAAGTAAACAAAAAATTAACAAGGAAACACAAACCTTAAATGACACAATGGACCAGCTAGACCTAATTGATATCTATAGGACATTTCACCCCAAAACAATCAACTTCACCTTTTTCTCAAGTGCACACGGAACCTTCTCCAGAATAGATCGCATCCTGGGCCTTAAATCTAGTCTTGGAAAATTCAAAAAAATTGAAATCATTCCAGTCATCTTTTCTGACCACAGTGCAGTAAGATTAGATCTCAATTACAGGAAAAAAAATTATTAAAAATCCAAACATGGAGGCTAAATAACATGCTTCTGAATAACCAACAAATCATAGAAGAAATCAAAAAAGAAATCAAAATATGCATAGAAATGAATGAAAATGAAAACACAACAAACCAAAACCTATGGGACACTGTAAAAGCAGTGCTAAGGGGAAGATTCATAGCATTACAGGCTTACCTCAGGAAACAAGAAAAAAGTCAAATAAATAACCTAACTCTACACCTAAAGCAACTAGAGAAGGAAGAAATGAAGAACCCCAGGGTTAGTAGAGGGAAACAAATCTTAAAAATCAGGGCAGAAATAAATGCAAAAGAAACTAAAGAGACCATAGCAAAAATCAACAAAGCTAAAAGCTGGTTTTTTGAAAAAAATAAACAAAATTGACAAACCATTAGCAAGACTCATTAAGAAACAAAGAGAGAAGAACCAAATTAACAAAATTAGAAATGAAAATGGAGAGATCACAACAGATAACACTGAAATACAAAGGATCATAAGAGACTACTACCAGCAGCTCTATGCCAATAAAATGGACAACTTGGAAGAAATGGACAAATTCTTAGAAAAGTATAACTTTCCAAAACTGAACCAGGAAGAAATAGAAGATCTTAACAGACCCATCACAAGCAAGGAAATCGAAACTGTAATCAGAAATCTTCCAGCAAACAAAAGCCCAGGACCAAATGGCTTCACAGCTGAATTCTACCAAAAAATTTAGAGAAGAGGTAACACCTATCTTACTCAAACTCTTTCAGAAAATTGCAGAAGAAAGTAAACTTCCAAACTCATTCTATGAGGCTACCATCACCCTAATTCCAAAACCAGACAAAGATGCCACAAAAAAGAAAACTACAGGCCAATATCACTGATGAACATAGATGCAAAAATCCTTAACAAATTTCTAGCAAACAGAATCCAACAACATATTTAAAAAAATCATACACCATGACCAAGTGGGCTTTATCCCAGGAATGCAAGGATTCTTTAATATCCACAAATCAATGTAATACACCACATTAACAAATTGAAAGATAAAAACCATATGATTATCTCAATAGATGCAGAGAAAGCCTTTGACAAAATTCAACACCCATTTATGATTAAAACTCTCCAGAAAGCAGGAATAGAAGGAACATACCTCAACATAATAAAAGCTATATATGACAAACCCACAGCAATCATTATCCTCAATGGTGAAAAATTGAAAGCATTTCCCTTAAAGTCAGGAACAAGACAAGGGTGTCCACTCTCACCACTACTATTCAACATAGTTTTGGAAGTTTTGGCCACAGCAGTCAGAGCAGAAAAAGAAGTAAAAGGAATCCAGATAGGAAAAGAAGAAGTGAAACTCTCTCTGTTTGCAGATGACATGATCCTCTACATAGAAAACCCTCAGGACTCTACCTGAAAATTACTAGAGCTAATCAACGAATATAGTAAAATTGCAGGATATAAAATTAACACACAGAAATCCCTTGCATTCCTACACACTAACAATGAGAAAACAGAAAGAGAAATTAAGGAAACAATACCATTCACCATTGCAACAAAAAGAATAAAATACTTAGGAGTATATCTACCTAAAGAAACAAAAGACCTATACATAGAAAACTATAAAACACTGATGAAAGAAATCAAAGAGGACACAAACAGATTGAGAAACATACTGTGTTTATGGATTGGAAGAATCGATATTGTGAAAATGGCTATACTACCCAAAGCAATCTATAGATTCAATGCAATCCCTATCAAGCTACCAACGATATTTTTCACAGAACTAGAACAAATAACTTCACAATTTGTATGGAAATACAAAAAACCTCGAAGAGCCAAAGTAATCTTGAGAAAGAAGAATGGAACTGGAGGAATCAACCTGCCTGACTTCAGACTCTACTACAAAGCCACAGTTGTCAAGGCAGTATGGTACTGGGACAAAGACAGAAATATAGATCAATGGAACAGAATAGAAAGCCCAGAGATAAATCCACGAACCTATGGACACCTTCGACAAAGGAGGCAAGGATATACAATGGAAAAAAGACAACCTCTTTAACAAGTGGTGCTGGGAAAACTGGTCAACCACTTGTAAAAGAATGAAACTAGAACACTTTCTAACACCATACACAAAAATAAACTCAAAATGGATTAAAGATCTAAATGTAAGACCAGAAACTATAAAACTCCTAGAGGAGAACATAGGCAAAACACTCTCCGACATAAATCACAGCAGGCTCCTCTATGACCCCCCTCCCAGAATATTGGAAATAAAAGCAAAACTAAACAAATGGGACCTAATGAAACTTAAAAGCTTTTGCGCAACAAAGGAAACTATAAGCAAGGTGAAAAGACAGCCCTCAGATTGGAGAAAATAATAGCAAATGAAGCAACAGACAAAGGATTAATCTCAAAAATATACAAGCAACTCCTGCAGCTCAATTCCAGAAAAATAAATGACCCAATCAAAAAATGGGCCAAAGAACTAAACAGACATTTCTCCAAAGAAGACATACAGATGGCTAACAAACACATGAAAAGATGCTCAACATCACTCATTATTAGAGAAATGCAAATCAAACCCACAATGAGGTACCATTACACGCCAGTCAGGATGGCTGCTATCCAAAAGTCTACAAGCAATAAATGCTGGAGAGGGTGTGGAGAAAAGGGAACCCTCTTACACTGTTGGTGGGAATGCAAACTAGTACAGCCACTATGGAGAACAGTGTGGAGATTTCTTAAAAAACTGGAAATAGAACTGCCATATGACCCAGCAATTCCACTCCTGTGCATACACACTGAGGAAACCAGATCTGAAAGAGACACGTGCACCCAATGTTCATCGCAGCACTGTTTATAATAGCTAGGACATGGAAGCAACCTAGATGCCCATCAGCAGACGAATGGATAAGGAAGCTGTGGTACATATACACCATGGAATATTACTCAGCCATTAAAGAGAATTCATTTGAATCAGTTCTAATGAGATGGATGAAACTGGAGCCCATTATACAGAGTGAAGTAAGCCAGAAAGATAAAGACCAATACAGTATACTAACACATATATATGGAATTTAGAAAGCTGGTAATGATAACCCTATATGCAAAACAAAAAAAGAGACACAGATGTACAGAACAGACTTTTGGACTCTGTGGGAGAATGTGAGGGTGGGATGTTTCGAGAGAACAGCATGAACATTATCTATAGTGAAACAGATCACCAGCCCAGGTTGGATGCATGAGACAAGTGCCCGGGCCTGGTGCACTGGGAAGACCCAGAGGAATCGGGTGGAGAGGGAGGTGGGAGGGGGGAATCGGGATGGGGAATACATGTAACTCCATGGCTGATTCATATAAATGTATGACAAAACACACTGCAATGTTGTGAAATGGTTGGCCTCCAACTAATAAAAATAAATGAAAAAATAAAATAAAGTAAATAGAGTTTATAATTGTTCATACTGTTATTAAAAGTAAAGAAAAAAACTTTAAAACCCCAATTTGTATTTATTTCAGGTCACTCAGGCGGAACTTAATAAGAAAGCTTCCTCCTAATGTCTTCAAAAGGTACCACGGTCTTCAGACTCTGTAAGAAAAAATTTTAATTCTTAGTATTAAATTGACTAATGTTTTTGGCATATCTGGTTCTTCCCACTTCTGCAGAGACCAACACTACACCTCTGCTTAAGTCTAACCCCTTTTGGGGGAAGTATTTAACTGTTAGCTGGAGACTACCAGGTAACATTGTTTTTCTGACTGCTTCTAGAAGCCACCCTAGCAAACTCTCAGATACCTATCCCCAAAGAAACCAAAGTATGTGTACTGTGAATTCTCTTAGCACCTTCCCCCAAATGAAGACACTCAAGAGTCTTTGCTCTCTGCACCTCAACGTCAATCTTAGAAAAGATGTTAGTACCATTTACCAGGTCTGCCCTCATGCTTAGATTGGGAAATTTTTCTTCCATATGTTTGCAAGTCCAATCTCTACCTAAGATAGCAAGTTCTTGTGGTTTGAAACCTCCAAGCATGTTGTTTTGTAGAATTAATTCCATGTTCACATTTACCTCATTGAGTTTTATCTGACATGCTGGCTTCCCGTCAGTCTAAGATTACCTACGTATTCTCAAAATCTGTAATGGCCCTGGTGATTGTTGCCTGTTATTTAGGTCCGTTTTGTGGCTGAATCTTATTGTCATAGGCTTAAACTGCTGGGTTTAAGTATTCTGTGCCTGAATTACACTATGTAGAAAACATTTCAGAGTTCCTGGTTTCATTTTCACATCTACATTGGTTTTGGGTTTGTGTTTACACTATAGAACCCTGGTACATAGATATCATCTATCTGTACTTTTTCTTTAAGATAACAGAAATAGAACAGAATCAGAAGAAAAATTATCCATTTTGTTTGATGAAATGTTCTCAAAGCTCAGATTATCTGAAGAAAAAGCTTTCACATTGGAAAACTGAATTTAAATAAAAATGACTTTTCAGAACTATATTCTAGTTATTAATCAATCAAGAGAGAAGAGGTTTTCAAGTTTAAGCTTGATACACAAACTTCAAGAGGACACATTCTTCCTCTGTTTCCTCATCTCTGGAGTAGGAAGAATTTTCCTGATCTCTAGCACCACCTTGTGTTCACATGATTTAAAAGGAGTCAGGACTTTAAATATCAGAATTCAGTATGCTGGCATTTTTATACAAGGAACTTTAATTCTTGAACAACCAATTTGTTCCAAGTAATAGATCAAAATAGCTTAATTACCAAAAAAATTGTAATTGGTGACTAGAGATATACTTTGATTCCACCTCCAGGCAATATATGGCTTCCCAGGCAGCGCTAGTGGTAACGAATCCAATCTGTCAATGCAAGAGACATGAGAGACATAGGTTCAGTCGGGTCGGGAAGATCCCCTGGAGCAGGACATGGCAACCCACTCCAGTATTCTTGTCCGGAGAATCCTATGGACAGAGGAGCCTGCTGGGCTACAGTCCATTGGGTCGCAAGGAGTCAGACTCAACTGAAGCAACTTTGCACGCACTCACACCACGACAATGGTGACCTGCAGCAGAAGAAGGAAAGAAGTCAGACCTAAAATCCTTACTTCCTCCTTGCTACAACCTGGGGCCGGTGCTTATGGGTGTGTGGAGCTTAACTGGGTGCATGGGATGCAAGGGCTTGTGCTCCAGGTTCTGTTTCCTCTGACCTCCTGTTAATTCCAGGCCCAACCTTCAGCATGACCTCAGGGAACTCTGCAGCCAGCATCCTTGCTTGGCCTTCCAAGCTCATTTATAGTCTTCTAGACCTGATTTTTTTTTTTTTTTCTATTTTTCTCTTTAGTGGTATGTACATTTGATACATTTTCTCAAACACTTTTTGGAGCAAAACTTGGGTGTCAAATAAATACGATTCAAGTTGACTTGCCTGGCCAATCTGTGATGAACATGGCATATGGTTTGGGGTCTTAGTAATGTCACAGCCTTGTGTTGTTGCCAGGGCTGTGCTGAATACTATCAAGTTTATAGAATTACAGCAGGAAGTATCAGAATGTTAAAAAGGCTTCTAGGCCTCTTTGATTAGCAAGTACCTTGCTAGGCCCTAAAACTGAAGTTTCATGCATTGAAAATTCAAATGTTAAATTTTAGGCATCATTTGTCTAAATTTATAACTAGAAGTTCTAAATAAAAACTAACCCAGTAATTTATGAACTTAATCAAGAGACAAAAATGACATACATCCAGCTTCACTATTTTGTCATGTTTACCTTCTCTAATTTTTAAGAATTCTTGACATTTACTCTTTCTTTTTTAATTTTTTTCAAAAAAAAAATTTTTGAAGTATAGTACAATGTTGTGTTAGTTTCAGATGTATAGCAAAATGATTCAATTAAATGTATATATAAACATATGTATTCTTTTTTTACATTCCCTTCCATTATAGGTTATTTCAAGATGTTGTGATAAAATACACTGGACATAATATGTACCACCTTAACTATTTTTAAGTGCACATTCAGAAGCATTAAGCCCACCCGCATTTTTGCACCACCGTCACCACCATCCATCTACAAAACTCTTTTCATTCTTGCAAAACTGAAACTCCTTTTCCTCATGTTTTCCCTTTAATAATCATTTTCACAGGTGCCTGCAAAACAATAAGATTAGATCCGTATCTGTCTATGCTTTCCGAGGACTGTACAATCTTACTAAACTGTAAGTACCAGGGCCAATTAGTCTTCCCATTCCGTGGTGGCCTGTGGACCCGACCCATCCCACTGCACATGGCCCTGCCACCCGTGACGGCATTCAGGGCATGTGCAGACAGCAGATATTGCCGCAGAGCATTGGGGCCAAAGGGGTGGGACCCTGAGTCACACATGCTGCACCACTCACTGGGGGTGTGAACTTGAGGACTTATTTTCCTTTCTAAGCATCAACTCCCTCTACTGTAAAAGTGAAAACTGCAACAGTACCTACCTCAGGGTTGTGAGGAATGAATGAGAAAAATCGGAAGAATTAGGCACACAATATGCATTAGCCATAGTGATGGGAATGAGGGCTGAATGAACTTTATCAACCTGAGAAAACCTAGTGATCGCTAAAATTTGTGAAGGAGAAAACCCAAAGTTGTGCTTTTCCCACTAATTCTCCTTGTACAAATATATAAAGCATGATAAGTTTGAAAGAACAAAGTTTTTTTTTAATTATGGTAAAATATATATAGCAAAGTTGCCATTTGAGTCATTTCTAAGGCATTCAGTACATTCACACTATTGTTCAACTATCCATCTCCAGAACTTTTAATCTTCCCAACTAAGACTCCACACCCATTAAATACTAACTCCCCAAGCCCCTCTTCCAGCCTCTTGCAAATACCATTTAACATTCTGTCCCTACGAATCTGACTACTCTAGGGACCTCACAGAAGTATAAACAGGTAATATTTTCCCTTTTGTGTCAGGCTTATTTCATAACATCTTAGTCTTAGCATTATGCCTTCAAGTTTCATCCATGTAATATATATCACAATTTCGTTCATGAATGTAATGATAATAAGGCTGAATAATATTCCATTCTGTGTATCACATTTTTTATTTATTGACTTTGACAGACGGACACTGAGATCATTTCCACCTTTCAGCTATTGTGAATAATGTTGCTATGAACATTGATGTACAAATATTTCTTTGAGCCCTTGATTCCATTCTCTTGGGTGAATGCCCAGAACTGGAATTGCTGGGTTATATGGCAATTCTACCTTTGATTTTCTGAGGATCCACCTTACTGTTTTCCACAGCATCTGCACCATTTTACATTCTCATCAGCAATGAACAGGTTCCAATTCTTCTATATCCTCATCAACTCTTGCTATTTTCTGGGATTTTGTTGTTGTTTTGTGCTGTGTAGTGTTTAATAACAGTAATCCTTACGGGTGTAAAGTGGTATCTCATTATAGTCAAGAGCAAAGCTTTTTAAAATAGTCCTTCTCAGAGTTCCATTTCATTGCATTCTACCAAGAAGCTGACTCCCAGGAGTTATTGAAGGGAATTATGACCCAAAATCACATAAATAAAAGCTTTCTGTATTTCTACTTCTGGCCCCTTGCTTTCTATTCTATCCCAATTTTTAACCCTTAACCCAAGAAACTTCAGTCAGATTCCTCACTGGTGGTATCAGAGTTTGGGGTTGAGTCAAGAAGGCCACCCAATCACTTAGTAGCAAAATGAAAGAAAGTCACTAGAGTTCCAAAGTCCTAACAGTAACCACTGTAGCCGTGTCCTCTTCCCTTCCGTCCCAACCCGGCTCTTTCACGTCATAGCAAATTACCCAAAGTCAGTACTAGACTCATCCTTATCATATTTCTGACTACCTTTCTTTACGATCTCTCACAAATCTATTCAAAACTTTTAAACATATCTGCTGGATATAATGTTCAATGGATATGGAGGGGGCTCTTGAAAGATAGTAGAAACTGAAGAGTAAATGCAATAGTGTCTTCCATCCGCTCCTTGGCTTTTTCCTGCCACTAGAATATTGTCTGAGTGTAAAAATGTCACATGGTCCTGGGTTTTCATGGATCACCATCAGATTCTGCTAGTCACTCATCTGTAGATATTCATTACCCCTCAGAGTGTGCAAGTTCTTCAGTTAGACATTTTAGAGGGCAGTGCAGAGAAAGAGAAGTCAGACCTGCTGCCTTCCAGCACGTTACACTCCGGTATTTCAGAGAGAACCATGTGCTTCCTCTGGGGAAAGGCACCCCCTTGCTTTCCAGAAGCTTACAGTCTATGTTGGTGAAACAATGCCCACATATACATCATAGAGAATGGCGAGGGATTTACTTTCTTAGGACCTAAACCTGTGTTGTTCAGACCACAGCTGCTATGATGGTTGTCTGAAAGCAGTGATCATTTCAGGTCCAGAGCAGTGGATGAGGACTCTGAAAACTGAAGAGGACTGGGTGAAACAGACAGCACAGGTCTTTGGGGGTGGGGGTGGATCAAATACCTTTACTTGGGGGACTTCCAGTGACTCTTAAAGGGAGCCTCTGAGATACTTTCCATCTTCCCGTGCCCAACAGGGGCTCCAGGCTTGCAAGGGAAGGAAAGAAGTGGCTAGAGTGTGGGGATCTTATCCCATGCTACCCCCAAGCAAAAGTCAGATCTGCGGGGTGGAGAGGGGAAATGAAATTCTTGGCAGGAGAGATTTCATAAGATATCAGCTCCCTGATCTGTCAGAGTGGAGAAAAGAAGAGAAATCAGTGTGGTCCACATATCAGTAGAAGTGGAATTGGGTTTTCTGGTGACTCAGACAATAAAAAATCTGCCTACAATGAAGGAGATGCAGGAAGTCTGAGTTGGGAAGAGACCCTGGAGAAGGGAATGGCTACCCACTCCAGTATTATCACCTGGAGAATTCCAAGGACAGAGGAGCCTGGAGGGTACAGTCTGTGGGGGTCACAAAGAGTCGGACACCACTGAGCGACTAACAACACAACAAACACAACTGCCCAATTTGTCAGAGTGAAGAGAGAAATCAATGTGGTCCACATATCAGTAGAAATGGAATTGAATGAACACTTGCATAGGAATCACAGGCAGTGAGGAAAAGGAGGAGGCAAGAAATTGATGTGGGAAGTTAAAACAGAGACATGGTCATGATAATATGTGCCAAGCACTTCTGACACGCCTGGTCTCAAATGCTCAACAACCCAGTGAATTAGGCCCTGATGTTATTGCCACTACAGAATTGGGGAAACTGAGGATTTCAGAAGTTGTTTGCTTCAGGTCACACTGTTAACAAGTAGCAGAGCGAGGAACCAAACTGTCTGACCGCAGATTCAGAGCAGAATTGCTGAGCTAGAGAAACTGATACAGAAATAGTTTCTCTGCCATTTTAAGCCAAAATGGAAGGAGAAGAATCTTGCACATATTTCAGTCCTGGACTCTTGCTACCACTGGCAACCTTAGGTATTTTGAGAGTCTCACCTCCACTTTACCAAATCAAAAGGACAAAGTTAAATGGAATTAGATTAAATGGAATTATATTAAATTAGTCTAATTAGATTAAACTAATTTAATTAAATTAGCTTAATTAGTTAAATGGAACTAGATTTTTGCAAATATTTCCCTTTATTTATCCCTTTATTTATTTATTCTGTTGGGTTATGTGTGTTTGTGTGTGTGTGTCCAAAAGTTTTCTTCAGGGAAAAAAAAAACCACATAAGGACTCTAAGGCCTCTATGAAAGAAGAGAGGTGATTTTTTTTAATGTTTTTTATATTGAGGTTAAAGTTACAAAATATAAAATGTACAGTTTAATCATATTTAATTGTACAGTTCAGTGGCACTAAATACATTCACATTGTCATGCATTCTCACCGTCATCCATATCCCTTATTTTTCACCTTCCTAAACTGAGACCCTGGCCCCATTAAACACAAACTCCTCATTCCCCTCCCCACCCCTCACCCCTGGCCCTTGGCATCTACCAGGATACTTTCTGACTGTATGAATTGACTATTCTAGCTTGATTCCACTTATACAAGAGGTGATTTTGAAAGTTATTAACAGCTGGTATTTGCTCTTGGAAGAAACAGAAAAAAGAAAAACGCATAAGCAATCAGTATAACAGAAGGAAGAGAGCATTCACTCTGCAGAAGAGTGAGAAGTCAAGTCTGCTCAGAGTACAGTGGGTCAGACTCCCCGCAGGTGCCCAGTCTCTTTTCTCCAGAGCGGGTCCCTGCCTGCCCCCGGGGCATCTCCTGTGTCCCCTCTCAGCCTCTTCACAATGACCCTTCAACTTGTCACCCTCACACCTCTTGCCTTTGCATAAGTCATTTCTTCTCTCTGGGACTCACTCCCATCCATGCTTTACTTTGTGGATGACACACCCTCATTCCTAATCTCTTCTCAATTGAGCCTCTTTCCATTAGCACTGTCTCCTCTCCCCTCCAAATTCCACAGCCCCAACCAGCAATCAGCGTCTTCTCTGCTGGAAAGTCAGAGTAACTGTATGTTCTAGCTCTTTCCCTCTGCTGCTATACTATTTACCTGCTCAGATGTCATCTTCCTCAAAGAAGGGGATTAGAGACCTAGCAAACTGTCAAAACAGTCTGATGAATAGATGAATAGATAGTGTGATTGATTGGTTGATGATTGATTGATAATTGAGAAATTAAAAACTGGATATGGAAAGGTAAATGATAAAGAACTTTAAGAGTTCCAAAGGCAGGAAAATGGCCTGATGAGAACAGCATATAAGAAACTTTAAGATGAATGACTATTGTTCTTCCTTTCCTCATTGTAAGATATCAAGAAGATAACAGATTTACTGTCATCATTTCTCTTTTTTTAGGTATCTCAGTCATAACAGAATAACCCTCTTGAAGCCGGGTGTTTTTGAAGATCTCCACAGACTAGAGTGGCTGTATGTTTCATTTCTGTGGCATATTATGGTATTAGTCTTTATGTTGAAAAAATATATAAAATGAATCCATTTTTTCTTCTGGCTGGCAGGATAATTGAAGATAATCACCTCAATCGAATTTCCCCACTAACATTTTATGGACTAAATTCTCTTATTCTCCTGTAAGTACTAAAAATTTAAGCAAATATTTCAACTGAAGGAAAATACATGAATAAAAAATGATCACTTTGAGTTTAATAGCATTTTATTTGTTATTAGAACCCGAAAAAGACCTTTCCAACTAAAAACCATCTCCTAGTCCTATTCTATGAGGCGATTCTGTAGTTGTAACAATTTTATAAGATCTTCTGTCTTCTAGAATGTCAGCCCATCAAAACTAAATACAGCCTCACAGACATGTTTCATTCCAATATCCTTAGTCACACCAGTACTATGCTATGGTGTAAACCCTTACAAACCTTCAAGCTGTGAACTTTTAAAGATGTGAACATGCATTCCATCAACATCAGACGTGAGTGACATTGCCGCTTGTCCTCCATTCCCTGCTGCTGATGATCCTTCAGCTCTACCATCTCCCACCTTCTTTCCCTCTTCCAGTCAGTAACTTTTCTTCCCTGTTCACCCAATGCCAGCCTCTGTATGCCAGCTATAGTACTACACTGCTATACTTTTCAAGGTACTATACTGTAAGATCAAAAATGTTTTCTTTATCTTTTGTGTCTGTTATGCATTATTTGTGTGAAAAGTATTATAAACCTATTACAGTACAGTACTATATAGCTGATCATGTTTGTTGGGCACCTAAGCTAACTTTGTCGGACTTACGAACAAATTGGACTTAAAGAACATGCTCTTGGAATGGAACTCATTCATATGTAAGGGACTTAGTATATTAATCTTGGTAAAGAAAAATAACGTTCCTTTGAAATCACCTTCTTTTCACTACCCACAGGTGAAGGGTACAGGTGTTTTCTTCAGTCTGCTGGTGTTACTGCTTCTTCCATATGACAGATATCATTTGTCTAATTTTCTTACTAACAAGCACTTAAGTACAACGAGATTAACAAAAAGATTAGAGTGAGAAGGCACCTAACTTATTAGATGTTCACAGCTTCATAAGAATAATGATAAACCCACGTTTCATTTCAGTTGAGAAAAGAAACAGAAAAATGGGACTCCTTTCTGATTCTCTTTTTCAGAGTACTGATGAATAATGTCCTTACCCGCTTGCCTGACAAATCTCTTTGTCAGCACATGCCCAGACTGCATTGGCTGTAAGTTGCTGGATCTTTCTTTTTTTAGTTATTGAAAAATAGTTGATTTAAAATGTTGTGTTAGTTTCAGGTGTCCAGCAAAGTAATTCAGTTATATATGTGTATGTGTATACCTATATATGTGTATATTATATTCTTTTCCATTATAGGTTATTACAAGATATTGAGTATATTTCCCTGTGCTATACAGTAGGTCCTTGTTGGTTATCTATTTTATATACAGTATTGTGCATCTGTGAATTCCAAACAAATAATTTATGCCTTCCTTCCCCCCTTTCTTCTGTGATAACCATCAGTTTGTTTTCTATGTCTGTGAGTCTATTTCTGTTTTGTAAATAAGTTCATTTATATCATATTTTAGACTCCACATATAAGTGATATCATATGATATTTGTCTTTCTCTGACTTATTTCACTTAGTATGATAATCTCCAGGTCCATTCATGTTGCTGCAAATGGCATTATTTCATTCTTTTTTATGACTGAGGAGTATTCCACTGTGTATATGTACCATATATTCTTTATCCATTACTCTGTTGATGGACATGTATGTTGCTTCCATGTCTTGGCTATTGTAAATAGCGCTGCTATAAACATTGGGGTGCATGTATCTTTTCAAATTAGAGTTTCTGCAGATATATGCCCAGGAGTGGTATTGCTGTATTCTATGGTAGCTCTATTTTCAGTTTGTTAAGGAAACTCCATGCTGCTCTCCATAGTGGCTGTACCAATTCACATTCCCACCAACAGTGAAGGAGGGTTCCCTGTATCTCTTTTTACAGAAGATGACTAACTTTTCTGTTTTTGCCTAGCTCATTTTGGAAATTATATTTTTCTCAAATGGTATTTGTCAACATTGTGTCACAATTCCTCAAAAATTTTGGCATGACTTTTAGTCAACATTCGTATTATCTAAACTAACTCCTCTAAGCATAGTTCACTTTGGTAGCTCAGTCATGTCCAACTCTTTGTGACCCCATGGACTGCAGCAAGCCAGGCTTCCCTGTCCATCACCATCTCCCAGAGCTTGCTCAAACTCATGTCCATCGAGTTAGTGATGCCATCCAACCATCTCAATCTGTCATCCCTTTCTCCTGCTGCCTTTAATCTTTCCCAGCATCAGGGTCTTTTCTAATGAGTCAGTTCTTCACATCATGTGGCCAAAGGATTGGAGTTTCAGCTTCAGCATCAGTCCTTCCAATGAATATTCAGGACTGATTTCTGGTAGGAGTGACTGGTTTCATCTCCTTACTGACCAAGGGACTCTCAAGGGTCTTCTCCAAAGCCACAGTTCAAAAGCATCAATTCTTCAGCATTCAGTTTTCTTCATGGTCCAACTCTCACATTCATACATGACTACTGGAAAAACTATAGCTTTGACTTGACGGACCTTTGTCAGCAAAGTAACGTCTCAGCTTTTTAATGTGCTGTGTAGGTTGGTTATAGCTTTTTATCCAAGGAGCAAGCATCTTTTAATTTCATGGCCCAGTCACCATCTTCAGTGATTTTGGAGCCCAAGAAAATAAAGTCTGCCACTGTTTCCATTATTTCCCCATCTATTTGCCATGAAGGGATGGGAATGGATGCCATGAAGTGATGGGAATGGATGCCATGATCTTCATTTTCTGAATGTTGAGTTTTAAGTCAGCTTTTTCACTCTCTTCTTTCACTTTCATCAAGAGGCTCTTCACTTTCTGCCTTAAGGGTGGTGTCATCTGCATATCTGAGGTTATTGATATTTCTCCCAGCAGTCCTGATTCTAGCTTGTGCTTCATCCAGTCCAGCATTTTGCATGACGTACTCTGCATATAAGTAAAACAAGCAAGGATTCAATATACAGCCTTGACATATTCCTTTCTCAACTTGGAACCAGCCCATTGTTCCATGTCTGGTTCTGACTGTTGCTTCTTGACCTACATACAGATTTCTCAGGAGGCAGGTCAGGTGGTCTGGTATTCCCATCTCTTGAAGAATTTTCCACAGTTTATTGTGATCCACACAGTCAAAGGCTTTAGCATAGTCAATGAAGCAGAAGTAGATGCTTTTTCTGGAATTCTCTTGCTTTTTCTATGACCCAATGGACATTGGCAATTTGATCTCTGGTTCCTCTGCCTTTTCTAAATCCAGCTTGAACATCTGGAAGTTCTCAGTTCACATATACTGAAGCCTAGTTGGGAGAATTAAGCACTACTTTCCTAGCGTGTGTGATGATTGCAACTGTGTGGCAGTTTGAACATTCTTTGGCATTGCCTTTCTTTGGGATTGAATGAAAACTGACCTTTTCCAGTCCTGTGGCCACTGCTGAGTTTTCCAAATTTGCTGGCATATTGAGTGCAGCACTTTCACAGCAACATCTTTTAGGATTTCCATCACCTTCACTAGCTTTGTTCATAGTGATCCTTCCTAAGGCCCACTTGACTTTGCATTCCAGGATGTCTGGCTCTAGGTGAGTGATCACTGCATCGTGGTTATCTGGGTCATGAAGATCTTTTTTTGTACAGTTATTCTGTGTATTCTTGCCACCTCTTCTTAATATTTTCTGCTTCTGTTAGGTCCATACCATTTCTGTCCTTTATTGTGCCCATCTTTGCATGAAATGTTCCCTTGTCATCTCTAATTTTCTTGAAGAGATTTCTGGTCTTTCCCATTCTATTGTTTTCCTCTATTTCTTTCACTGATCATGTAGGAAGGCTTTCTTATCTCTCCTTGCTATTCTTTGGAACTCTGCATTCAAATGGGTATATCTTTCCTTTTCTCCTTTGCCTTTCACTTCTGGTCTTCTCTGAACTATTTGTAAAGCCTCCTCAGACAACCATTTTGCCTTTTTGTATTTCTTCTTCTTGGGATGGTTTTGATTACTGCCTCCTGTACAATGTTACAAACCTCAATCCATAGTTCTTAAGGCACTCTGTCTATCAGATCTAATTGCTTGAATCTATTTGTCACTTCTACTGTATAATCATAAGGGATTTGATTTAGGTCATACCTGAATGGTCTAGTGGTTTTCCCTACTTTCTTCAATTTAAGTCTGAATTTGGTAGTAAGGAGTTCACGATCTGAGCCACAGTCATCTCCTGGTCTTGTTTTTGCTAACTGTATAGAAATTTTCCATCTTCGATTGCAAAGAATATAATCAATCTGATTTTGGTTTTAACCATCTGGTGATGTCCATGTGTAGAGTCTTCTCTTGTGTTGTTGGAAGAGGATGTATGCTATGACCAGTGCGCTCTCTTGGCAAAACTCTGTTAGCCTTTGCCCTGCTTAATTTTCTACTCAAAGGCCAAGTTTGCCTGTTACTCTAGGTATCTCTTGACTTCCTACTTTTGCATTCCAGTCCCCTATGAGGAAAAGGACATCTTTTTTTTGGTGTTAGTGCTAGAAGGTCTTGTGGGTCTTCACAGAACTATTCAGCTTCTTCGGCATTAGTGCCTGGGGCATAGACTTGGATTTTGTGATACTGAATGGAAACTCTTACTAAAATAAGATATCTCCAAAAAAACAAAATACTTTGGAGGCAGGAAAAAGATAGAAGGGATGTTGTGACATTGTATAATATCACTTCTTTTCTTTGTCAATCTATTCACCCATTAATTCGGTATAGAAAGACTAAGTGACTTTAGTTTCATCGTTTCATCTCTAAATTCTGTGTAACAAGAATATGATATTTAGAATTTATTTTTGAAGCCTTATCACACAGAATATGTTCCATGGAATTTTTCACACAGTAGCTTTGCTGGTGGTACTTTAACATCTGTCCACCTATGCAAATTTCAATTATCCAGTAAATGTGGCTAACAGACAGGTAAAAAATGAAGAAGTAAATCCAAAATATCTCTTAAAAATTTGACACATAAATTGCATATACTGGGTCATATGAAAATTCCCTCTGTCTTTTATTTTATTGGAGATTCCCAAAAGTTTGATTGTTGGAGTTTTAAGCTCACAGCAGACTAGAGGTGTCAACCTGAAAATAGGGGGGGAAGTTAGTAAGGTTGGATTTAGTGGCAAGTAACAATTATCAACCTAATAACAAAGCAGCAGCAAGAAATGGTGTAAAAAGAAGGCCCTGTAATTCAAACACACTGGTTTGGAACCATCTAGGGAAAGAGAAACATCTCCTAAATCATTCATTACTAAGTCCAGAGGACATCTGGATATGACAGTATAGTACCCTCACTGATGACAAAGGAAAGGGCAAATTAGGTGCAATATCCTTTGTGGTGGTTAAATTTGGATTCAAAAGAATTCATTAACTGTTATTATATACTCAGTAATACCAACTTAATAAATAAGTAAAATTGAGCAATATTTACATTAATAAATTAGCAATTAAAAGTCCATGCATTGACTGAAACCAGAAGCAAATGTGGGAGATTTTATACTCATATGATGATAAAACTTTCCTTTGCTTTTAAAAAGGTAGGAAAATGTACATTTCAGATAAAAATAAGATGATTAGGATTTATTACTAAACAGGTAAACTTTTGAAACTTCTTTATAAAGTTTTAATCTTTATAAAAATTATAATCTTTAAATTTTAGCTATCCAAACAACTCACTCCACATGCATTCCTGATAGTGAATACTATCCCAGTTTTAATGCTAGTAATAACTTTTGCTTTATAAGTATTCATTTTT
Organism: Dama dama; assembly: GCF_033118175.1. Lineage (NCBI taxonomy): Eukaryota > Metazoa > Chordata > Mammalia > Artiodactyla > Cervidae > Dama > Dama dama. Next base: position 31,772,110 of record NC_083685.1, read on the forward strand.
AAATTAATTATAAGGTCTTTACCTTGCACATGAACTTTCATTTAGCAAAGTATAAACTAGAAAATCTGTTAGCAAACATTTGTCTAATTATGGTTAAGTAGAAAAATATAACTAAAATAAAAAGAGACATGAAAACCTAGGAGAATATACCTGCAAGATATACAACAGACAGCAGACTAAAACCTTTAATATGTACATGAATACTCAGTAGCTCAGTCACGTCTGACTCTTTGCAACTTCGTGGACTGTAGCTCACAAGGCTCCTCTGTCCATGAGATTTCCCAGGCAAGACTACTGGAGTGGGTTACCATCACCTACTCCAGGGGATCTTCCTGACCCAGGGATAGAACCTGCGTCTCCTGCATCTCCTGCATTGGCAAGTGGATTCTTTACCAATGTGCCATCCAGGGTTGGCCAAACCCAATAGCTCTTTCAAATCAATAAAAAAATAAAAACTTATAAACACCACAATAAAAGATGTGAAATTCAACAAGGAAGAAATATAAGTAGTAAATAAGCATATGAACAGACAGGCAATCGCCAGAGTTGAGCTGATGATCCCACGAGTAAAGTAAACTTCATTTTGGGATGAGAGTAAGCAAATTTATATATAGGGAGAAGAAGCTAATATAAAGAATTTGAAAATATAGAAACCAGTGAGGATGCGTTATGGAGCAAGGTCCTGGAAGCCATGCAAAGGACAAACAATTAAGATGTGATGTACACATACAGGTACAGTAGAGAAGAATGCACCCACCCTGCTTCCATCAACACGGTGCAATTTCAAGATCGTAATATGAAATATAAAGAAAATATACAGAGTATTTTTATATATTATATATTGTAATATATAAAATATATAAAGTATAATATAAATAAAATAGGTATTATAGATAAATATAATATATCATATATATTTGTTATACATATTATAAATATATATATAAAGAAAATAGTATATATTACAATTCCATTCCAACAATGCTGTGCTGAAGGTATAAACAACCCCAAGACAATATTGCTCTCTCTCTACCAATGAGAAAGAACTTTACAATCTACACAATCTACACAACCACAATTTTCTCAAGCCCATCAGAGAGCTACAGTCATAAGGCAAGCAAGTAAACTGAATTCTAAGGCATGACCAGGAGAGATAGGACATCTACAGTATCTCGCCTTTAGCAGAGCACAGAGTGAAGAGTTGATGGCCATAAAGCAGGTACAAAGAAAACTGCTAAAACTGTAATAAACCTGTAAAGGTTAAGCGTGGGATAGTGTAACCCTTTGGAATAGCTGTGAACCCCAGACTCAAAGGAGTCAGCTAATCCTAACATGCTCTTTTCCTCTGGACTCCACCAACTCACAGCAAAGCTAGGAGTGATTAAAAAAACTAGACAGTCTTCTTTGGTGGCCCACAGGCACAAACCCCTCCTTCTTCCTGAGACGCTTCCCTCTTAGGAAGCAAAATCTTTATGATCCCACTGTGTGAGTGTGCTTAGTCATGTCCAACTCTGCAACCCCATGGACTGTAGCCCACCAGGCTCCTCTCTTCATGGAATTTCCCAGGCAAGAATACTAGAGTGAGTTGCCATTTTTTCCTCCAGGGGATTTTTCAAAACCAGGGATCAAACCCGCAGTTCTTGCACCTTCTGCATTGGCAGGCAAGTTCTTTACCACTGAGCCACCTGGGAACCCAAAAGGGTGGTAGAAGCCAAAGCTCTCTACTCCAGCAACATGAGCAGATAAGCCTCTCCAGCCCAGGATCCTGTACTGTTACAAAGTGGGCAGGAGCTTCTGGGTCATGATGGACAGCAATGCTGAGAAAGCCCAGTCCTCAAAAAGAGTAAGAAGAACAATCTTTGTCACATTATAAAGCAATCAACAGACCCAGACCTAGAGATAACTCGGATGTTACAGCTACCTAACAAGGAAATTAAAATACTCATAATTGGGACCTCCCCAGCAGTACCGTGGTTGAGACTTCCCCTTTCAATGCAAGGGATGCAGATTTGATTCCTGGTTGGGGAACTTAGATCCAACATGCCTCATAGCCAAAAAAAAACAAAACATAAAGCAGACTCAGTGTTGTGATAAATTCCACAAAGACTTTAAAAATGGTCCACATCAAAAAATATTTCTTAAAAAACTTATGATTAATCAGTTAATTGATTTATTAGAAAAAATAGGCAACATACATGCACATATGGAAAATGTCTGCAAAAAAGATGGAAGCTTTAAAGAGAATCAGAGAATTACTTCAACAGGCTTAGCAGCAGGCTGAACACAGCTGAGCAAAGAATCAATCACCTTGAAGATAGATCAATAGAAAGCTTTCATTTGAATTAAAAAGAAAAAAAAAAAAAACCATGAAATACAGAGCCAAGAATCCAAAAGTTGCAGGATAATATAAAATTGCCCAAAACTGCATTAAAGGGTCACAAAAAAAGAAGAGAGGAAAAACAAGACATCATCAAACAATACTTGGGTCTGTTCTCCAGACATATAGCAAGGTCAATCTACTGATACCAGAGGTGGTCAAGGAAAAGACAGCATTTATTGCAGGTATCAAGCAAGGAGAACAGACAGTTCACGCTCAAAAGACCCAAACTCCCTGATGACTTTCAAGGAAGGGTTTTTAAAGGCAAGATGAGGGATAATATTGCAGGGTGCATGATCAACTGAGGTTCAATTCTCTGATTGGTTGATGGTGAGGCAGCAAGGTGGTGTTTCAGGAATCTCAATCATCAACTTTCTGGTTCCTGTCAGTCTAGGAACTACATGCTGGTGGTCAGCAGTTAACTTCCTCCACCTGATGGGGGTGACTATCCTCAAAACAACTCAAGGAATTGGCTCAGGATGTTATCTACAGCCCTGGAGGAGGAACTTAATGTCCTTGACTTTGTTTTGTGGCTAACAGTCTTGCTTGACTGTTTTCCTTTGTTTCTGCATTTTCTCACTTCTCTGATTAAATTCATTTCTTGGAATTCGAGAAAGAGGATAAAACTTTTCTAGAAACAAGAGGCAAATCAGGAGACACAGGGTCCTGCTCAATTTTAAAGAAATATCTAAAAAGATAATGACCAAGAATTTTCTAAAATAACAGAATGAACCCAAAAAATCTAAGGACCTCAGAGGAAAAAATGAACAGCAGTAAAAGGAAAAAACTTGATAAATGATAATCAAGCTGCTGAAAACCAAAGATAAAGGAAAAGAGCTTGTGGCAACCAGAGGAAAAAGAGATAACACAGTGCTGCTAAATGAAGATAAGAAATGCAGCAGTAATTTTTTTAAAAGCTGGAGGGGCTGTGTTAACCCTGGAGGGAAAAAGCCTTTTGAACAAGGACTATCACCAGGGATAAAGAGAGGCATCACAAAATGACAAAGGGCTCAATTCAGGAAGAAGACGCAATAACTTAAAAGGGAAGGCAGTTTCAAAATGAATAAAGCGAAACCATAAAACTGCTAAGAAAAATAGCTAGGTGTCAAAACATGTCATTTAAAACTAAGAAATCTACCAGTATGTGGATATTTGATATTCCTAAGATGAACATTAATAAATAGCATATAATTGATCAAAATCCTATGGTGAGAGACAGAAGGAAAGACAGGAAGACAATATATACTAATTTCATCATTTCTAATAATAGGAATTGCTAAGTACTAGTGTTACTCTCTAAAAAGAAGAAGATAGTGTGTATTGGATAAAATTATAAAGGTAACCAGTACAATATACAAAGTTTTTAAATATTAGAAGAAATAAAAATTTTAAGCCATTTGTTCAAAGATTTTTTTTTTTTTAATTAGTTGGAGGCTAATTACTTCACAACATTTCAGTGGGTTTTGTTATATATTGACATGAATCAACCATGGAATTACAAAGATTTTTTTAACCTACAAAAACAATATAGGGAGGCTGCCCTCAACAGGGCTTGAGTCTGGTTTGCATTTCCTCACTGCCTTGTCTCGAGGAAAGAGAAGCCTGCAGGGGATGGGAAGGAAAAGGGGACTGTTCCTAAGCAGGCGAAGGTGGAGGCAGCCGGTGGGCCTTCCCCTTTCAACTCTGACAGCCCCTGTGGCCTCTTTGAAAGTTTAACCTCACCCATCAAATCCGAGACTTTTTTCAAGGAATTCCGGGAGCAGAAGCCCCTTCTCATCCAGAGAGATGACCTTGAACTTCCTGTTCACGCTCTCAGATCTGAAGAGTCTGTGCAGCCAAGGTATGTACTATGGAAGATTCGAAAATGTCTACAGGTGTGTCCGTGGGAAGAAGAAGGTTTTAAATCAAGAGGGCAAAGTGCACTTTCTTCAGCTGAGAAAAGATTTTGATCAGAAAGGTGCAACAGTTCCATTTCACTAGCCTCGGAGAATTAAGGATGAGCTCTAGAAGGTCCAGCAGAAGCTGGAGTGCTACTTCGGCTCCAATGTGTAGATAACCCCCCTCGGGGCGTCCGGGCCTGCCGCCCCACTACGATGACGTCGAGGTTTTCATCCTTGGCTGGAGGGAAAGAAACACCGGCACCTGTACCAACTCACGGTGCCCGCCGCGGGCCCGGGAGTGAAGCGCGGAGGGCGAGGACAGGAGTTCAGGCTGAAGCCGGCAGACCTGCGCTTTCGCAGAGGGACCATCCAGCAAGCGGACACGCCCGAGGGGCTGGCCCACTCCACGCACGTGACCATTCCCCACCTCCGGAGCAGTTCGTGGGGAGATTTCCTTTAGGACACCATTCTGGGGCTCGTGTTTGGGGCTTTGATACCACAAAGGCAGACGGGCATCCGCCGGCGGCTGCTCCCGCAGGTGGAAATCACAGCTGTTGCAACAAAAAGATAAGGTGGCTTTCTGAGGATGCTTGCAGACCAGCTAGAGGGCATCAAAGAACTGCCTTCAGCAGACATGAGGAAGGATGTTGCCATGAATGGATTCTCTCCTTACTATATGGGAGATGGGGCAGAGCTTTTCAACACCAGATGGACAGTTACCAAGGTTGGACAACACAGTGAGACTGCAGTTTAGAGACCACATTGTCCTCACCGTAGGACCCGGTCAAGATCCATCTGATGAAACTGGAGAAAAGATGGTTTACTCTATCATTCCTGAAAGAACAGGTGAGAGACACACATGATGGGAAATGAGGAAACAGAGTCTCATGGACTTTGCTTTCCTTTATCACATATGGATGCATTGAAGCAAATTTGGAACAGTTCAGCCAGTTCTGTCAAGGGTAGCTTACTGCAGATGAGGAAAAGCAAAAGCAAAACCTCCTATTATCCTTCTGCACAGAATGTCAAATCCAGGCAGTCTGGTCCTTTCACTGCTTTTTAATATTAATATGTGTATATAAAATAGTAGACACTTGATTCTGCCAAGATTTGTGTACTAAGAAGTCCCTGCTGCTTTGAGCCAAGGACACAATGAATGTAACTTTTCTTACTTGTGTATCTAATAAGATGAGACATAGCTTTTACAGGTGATCAGTTGGCCATATGTACTAACAGATACATAAAAGAAAGAACAGCAAATTACTAAATGTCCCAGAGGTGACAAAAACCATACTTCAACAAGTTTATTTAATCCAGTGTGGGAGAAAACATGCAGCTCCAATAATTGTATTATTTAAATTATATATATATATAAAATAATATTTTTAAATAGCAGGAGAAGGTCAGATATATTAGCCTTGTCAATGAACATAAATGGCCTAAAATAACCTACTAAAAAGAAAAAAAGATTTTCAAGTTGGCTCGCAAAGCAAAACCTAACTCAACACTATTTACAAAAAAAATGCAACTGTAACTAAGTGATTAAGAAAGATTAAAAATAAAAGACTGCTCCAAAGTATGCCATGTAAATGCAAACCAAAAAAAAATAAACATTTTTTTTCTAAATAGTAGAATTCTGGCCAATTTGGATTAAGCAGTACAAAGAAGGACATATAAATGCTGTAGTGTGGGACTTCGCTGGTGGTCCAGTGGTTAAGAATCTCAATTCAGGGGACTCGGGTTTGGTCCCTGATCAGGGAACTAAGATCCCACATGCTGTGGAACAACTAAGCCTTCACATCTCAGCCAGAGAGTCTGTGCACTGCAAGGAAAGATCTTGTATGGTGCAATGAAGATCCCACATGCCACAACCAAGATCCTACACATCCAAAGGAATAAATAACTCTTTTTAAAATAATAAAAAATAAATGCAATTTCCAATATAAGATATTATATTAGGAGTATATATGCACCAAATAGATGCATCTAACCACCAAAACAAAAGAAAAATAAACATATATATTTGGTAAGAGATAAGAATCAGCCTTTTTCGTTCCATGAAAGATCAAGTAAAACCAAAAAACGATAGGCAGACCTAAATAACATTGTCAATGAGTTAACTGATTGGCACATATCAAACTGCCAAGTCCCTTCTCAAAAACAGAACTGATTTGTTTGGAGTGGCAGTGTACCCAGCTGAAATATTATTTTCCCAGACTTCCCTGCTCCAGACAGAGTCACATGACTAGGCTCTAACTAATGAGGAGAAAGAAGTATCAGGTGGAACTTCTGAAAAACCCCCTTGTAGAAAAACAGGCAGACCCTTCCTTTCTTTTCTTATCCAGAAAAGATGAATATGATGGCTTGAGCTTTAGAATCTTCTTGGACTATGAAAACAAGGGCATATGAACGATGAATATGAAAGATCTTGGGTTTCTAACAACTTGGTAAAATTACCAGTCTAGCCTTGGACTACATAACCCTCGATTTTTTTTAAAAAATCCTTGTGATATTATGCTATCATAGTTGGTTCTCTGTTCTATGTGCATGCCTGTGAGAGTGCTTGTTCAGTCACTAAGTTGTATCCAACTCTTTGTAACCTCATGGGCCTCCCTGTCCATAGGATTTTCCAGGCAAGAAGAGTGGTTGGGAAGGGTTGCCATTTCCTTCTGCAGGGGATCTTCCCAACCCAGGGAATCTAACCTGCATCTCCTGTGTCTCCTCCATTGGCAGGCAGGTTCTTTACCACTGAGCCACCTGGGAAGCCCTCTGATCTATGTAAGCTGCACTTAATCCTAATAGATATAAACTTGAAAGTGAAAAAAGGCTGAAAAACAGTCCAAAATTGACCATATATTTTAGGACATGTTCAGTTGCTCACTCATGTCCAACTCTTTGTGACCCCGTGGACTGCAGCAGGCTAGGCTTCCCTTTCCTTCACTATCTCCTGGAGTTTGCAAATTCACAAACCAAACTCAGAAAACATAGGATTAGCCTAAAACAAGAGGAGGGTCATTACACACTGGGTGTAGGAGACCAGGTACCCATACAGGTAAATTACAGATGTTGGGCAGAAAGGCAAAGGATTTTCCTGCCTTCATTGCCTAGATTTTCTCTGTGAAAGAGCCAGAAGTGTTTAAAAGGCAGGTAAGGAAGTAGAGGTAGAGGAGATTTGCAATTTACAATGCCACTAGGGGATGAGAGAGGGAGCTGAGCAGGAAAGATTATTTTTGTTTTCTGTTATTGTACTTCAGGTCCAAGAACCAAATTTTCATTTTCAACCAGTCCTGCTATATATAAAGGGAAAAATTAAGTGGTTAGAAATCAGAGCCTCATTAAGTTGGAAAAGTGATCCAGGAATTAAGTAAGCAAAACACCCCCTTGAGTCACTTAGAGCGTGGGGCCCTGGCACAAGCAGCAGATTTGTATACCTGATCCCTGAATATCAGGAACTAATACCTCTAATTTTAGGAAGAAATCCAAAGCAAATTCACAAATAAAGATTGAAATAAACTCAACATTGAATGTAACAATTTAATCAAAATTCCCTAGTTTATACCTCTTCTGACTTTTACAAATTAGTAAATTAGTATGAATGTTAAATGAAATATTTTTGCTACTATAATAGAAAAAAAAAGTTACAAGTGTAGCTAGCAAGAAAAGAACATCAACTCTCCTAAAGATATTTTGTGAGGTTCAAGAGAGAGTCACCCCCTTGGTGGTAGATTCATGGTAACAGCAACAAAAACAGGAAAAAGAAATGAACAGTTTTTGTCACTGACAGCCTATGTAATGGAAGGCCGAAAGCCTTGGCCAAACCTAATGACCCAATATATGTGTTTCATTTCCAATTTAATAAAATAATAGAAGTTTGTCTTTAAAAAGGTAATCTAGGATCAAAATTTAAAATTTTAATACAATATTCCATATAATACAGAAATCCTGTCTATAGAATTCTTATGGTATGTTACAGTATATGCCCTTGCTAAATCACTATAACAATAAAAAGCTTAGTCTCTGTACACCATGGGCTGTGAGCTTAAATTTGAAATGCTTTGTGTCCTTCAACCAGTAAATTTGATTTTGCAATATAATGCCAAAAAGAAAAACCCTATGCCTGACTTCAAATATGTCTCTCTGACTTGCTCTTCTCTGTGATAAATACATGCTTTCGTCCCATTGACTTGATTTCTAGAACCCTTACATGCTGGCCTTCTAGGTTTTTCAGATAGACTTTGATTTGTCTGCATCTGTTTTTAATGCAGTGTCAAAATAAAACTGACTATCCCAGATACAGCCTTGCCAGCAGAATAAAGGCACATCTATCAATGCTCATGATTTTAGTAGCTGTGTCACACTTCAGCTCATGTATTTTAGTCCCAATTGTTCCTGAATGGCTCTCCATGGTTTGGTGACCAGTCAGCAAAGTGTTGGGGTAAAATGAATAGATTTAAGAGCCAGCATCTATTTCTGAAAGTGTATTCCTGAGCTCAGCTTACTCTGTTCCACAAACTTCCACCATAAGCCTAATGATAGATAAAAGACAATAGAAGAATACCTTCATGATAACTCTGAAGTAGGGATAATAAAACATCTATTTGACCAGTTTTGATGTTCAGACCAGACTCCTGTTGGTGACCTAGCATCACACAGCAAGGGAGCTCAAATCAGGTCTGTACACAGCGTCCTGAATTGGGAGTGGACAGGCAAAGGCAGTTGTGGGTTTCCCTCTGCACTGGCCTATGTGGCCATACACTAAAACAAGAAAGGGTGTTCTCAGTGGTAAAAGGCTATTGAGAAGTTTTTCTGGGGAATGTTTAGGCAAAGGAAGTAGAGGTTAAACTTTATTTTGGCAGTGACAACTTCTGCAACAATAGTAGGATCTTCTGAGCAAGTAGAAGCACACCACTTAGAGAAATGTCATGGGGACCTCTGGACCTCTGGACAGATGTTTAACATGGATCACTGTTTGGTATCTGTTTATATAGTTGGTGGGGCTTCCTGGTGGTTCAGTGGTAAAGAATCTGCCTGCAATTCAGGAGCCTCAGAAGACACAGGTTCGATCCCTGGGTTGGGAAGATCCCCTGGAGGAGGGCATGGCAACCCACACCAGTATTGTTGCCTGGAGAATCCTATGGACAGAGGAGCCTGACGGAATACAATCCATAGGGTCGCAAAGAGTCAGACATGCCTGAAGTGACTTAGCTTGCATGCTAAGTTCTGGTATTTACCACAACATAAGTATTTCATGTGATTTTTTCATTCTCTTCACATTAGTTAGGATAGCATATGTATCCATATGAATACCTGATACAGATGCCACTCAAAGCATTTTTACTATTAACACAGAACAAAAGAAACATTTTATATATAAATATATTATTTTAGCTGTTAGGTAGGTGGCTACATTTACATTATATGAGAATTTGTATGAAATAACAGTATATGGGTGGAAAGATATTTTATGAGAAAACTTAAATAATTCTTAACCAATTTATTTCTGTTTGTGATTAAAATTTAGCTTTGTCACTTTTATTTTTATATTTCAGGGATTTTGAAGGCAACCATATCCATAATTTAAGAAATTTGACTTTTATTTCCTGCAGTAATTTAACTGTTTTGTAAGTAATGTTTTGTCCTTTTGAAGTAATGTTTTATCTCTTTACAAACAAAATGAATCATTTATGTGAACAGAATCTGGCATACACATGCACAGTAATTATAGCAAATGTCCCCTCTCAGTATGAAGTTTTTTGAAATGGAAGCACAATGGCAAAATTGCTGAAGTTCAAAGCAGGTGTAACCACAGATTCACAATGTATCAGTACATGAATCATCACAGTGGTACTATCTTACATGAGACCTACTTTTCTCAAACTTAAGTAATACCCAATTTAGTGGAAAAAAATTCTCATAAACCACCTAAAATCTGTCCTTGGATGGCAGTTTGAGAAATACCAAGATCAAGTCCTACTCTATGAGAATTATTACTGCAAAGGTTGTGGGAAAAAATTAATTATAATTTTTTTTCAAAAGTTGCAGAATGTTCACATCTGTGAGGATATGATTGTGACACCCACCAGGATAAACCTTAGAATGTTATCAAATATAATTTCTCCTATGCCGCTCTGTCTTATTTTAAATCCATGTGGCTAGCTCATAACACCAGATCAGTGCAGAAATGAACTGTCAGGCCTTACAGTCTGATTCAGCATTGCAAATCAGAGATCTTCTGAGTTGGTCCAGCTTAGAGTAGACATCTTCCAGCACCTCCACTTTAAATCACAGCAACTACCTAATGTGCACGAGTGCTATTGTGGTGTTGGGTGTGGGGGTATATTTTGTTAGACAGACATACCACGAAGACTGCACAGGCCACTTTACCAGTTGTGCTGATACTCAGACTGTATTCTCAGGGGTCGAGATTTTTCACTCTTATCCCTGTGGAGCTCTTCCCTAAAACACTTTAAAATGTGAGCACTATTTTACTTTTATCACCATTAAAAGATTTGGGAAATTTAAGATTAAAATGAGCTTGGATAGTTTATCATACTATTTCAACGTATCTTGATATGGAAATGCATTATACATAATTATCTTTGTTTTTGCAGGTTGTTAATCTCCTCTCCAATAACTCACTGTAAGTTACCTCCAGAAGCTACAACATCTTTTTTCTGTTTACTTTCAGGGTAATGAGGAAAAACAAAATTAATCACCTTAGTGAAAATACGTTTGCACCTCTCCAGAAACTAGATGAATTGTAAGTTTGATTACACATATATTTTGTAAGTTTGATGACACATATAGCACTATTTCTGTATACCCCGAGCCACGGGTATTTCAGGAATTCTGAAAGCTTAGCAAATATGTGTTAAAGGAAACTATAAAATGAATACTTGAAGAAAGTGAAGTAAAGGAAACAGCTGTGGAGGTGAATAGTCAGGGGAAATTAATAAATAAATTATATCCTACATCAATTTAACCCACTGCTAGAGACGGATAGCAAATTTATCAAGTTTTTTAAAGAGTGAGGATTCAGAGATCAGGAGATAAAAAGACATCACTTTGCTAGTTCTGAAACCAAAGGATAATCTTGGATCTATAAGATTAGACACTGCCAGGGATAACAACATCCAAACCTGTAATAATGGTCAAGAGAGCAGCTTGAGACAGCTATTTATAACATCCCTTTTTAAGATCAATGACACAGTTCCAAAAGACAGTAAAGCAAGTCTCTGATTAATCAAAGCCTGTGGTCAAGCCACATAGTAGTTGATTCTCCAAATAAAATATACTTAAGACAGTGGAGGAAGCACATGCTCTTCAGACAGTTTTTATTTTTTTTATGGCTTAATTTCTTCAATTGGCGTTTTGTTAAAGTCTGGGCTAGCCACTAGTTTGACTTTTTGTTTTCTGAAAAGAATTTGGAGAGTGAACAGAACTACATGTTTTGACAATTAGCTGGGCAGAACTTGGATTCATTAAAACTTTTCCATAAGAATATAACTAAAATGTTGCTCAGGACACCTTGCCTGCATACTAAGACAAGTGGAGAAAACATACATGCCACAGGCAAAAACATCCCTCGGAAAACAATCCAGCATTCTGCTCCAAAACTTCAGTAAACAAGCAATTGAAGCCCCAACATTTTTTCCATAACCATGGGCTTGAAACATTTTTTGGTAGACAGTACCAATCATTCACAAAACACACAAGAAAATCTCGATAGGTATCAGAACCAAACATCTGCTGTAATGACTCCTGGTGTCTGACAAATGAATATACCATCAGCATATAGGAAATTGTTTTATTCTCAACAGCGGGGAGCAGTACATGCAGGTGACTCAAAAGGTATTATCTAGCCATTAAAATACAAGTTAGTCAAGGGATCCATAATTTTCCTTGTTTTATCATACTTGCAACTCCAATCTGAATACCAAAAGGCAGTTTCTCCAAATTCTAACTTGCACGGTGGCCCTAAGGTATGGGTGCAAGAAAGAATTAAGTCAGGAGAAATTAACAAATAAAATACATCCTACACTGCTCTAACCCACTGCTAGAGAGGGACAGCAAATTTATCTTTAAGAAACCATTGTTAAAAAAAAAAAAAGAAACGAAACCAGTGGTGAGCATGGGGCAGGACAACTGAGTCCTCAGTCAGTGCTAATCCAGGTTCAGAGGTAAAAGAAAGAGCTACAAAGGGGCAGAGAGGGTCCCCACACCAAAAATTAGTCCTACCTAAACCCTGTCAAATCCCATGCCTGAAAAATCAGATTTACAAGGATGAAAATGGCATGTTTTCTAAGAGATAATGGTTTTAAATGGATGAACATGGAGTGTTAGTTGCTCAATCTTTTCTGACTCTTTCTGACCCCATGGACTGTAGCCCATCAGGCTCCTCTATCCATGGAATTCTCCAGGCAAGAATCCTGGAGTGGGTTGCTATTCCCACCTCCAGGGAATCTTCCCAACAGAGGGATCAAACCCATGTCTCCTGCATTGCAGGCAGATTCTTTACTATCTGAGTCACCAGGAAGGTCCCTTACATGGATGGGTCCAGACCTAAAATGAGTGACTCTCCTTTTGAAAGAAGGTTGGACTATGCTCTGTGCCCCTTCTAGCTTGATCCCACTGACAGAATTTATGAGCGCAAAATTAGCAACAGTCAGATTCACTTCTCAGGGTAGAGTTTAAACAGTTCTGGTGAGACTTCCCTGGTGATCCAGTGGTTAAGACTCAGAGCCTCCACTGCAGAAGGTATGAGTTCCATCCCTAGTCAGGAACTAAGATCCCACATGCCCCACTGTGTAGCCAAAAAAATTTTTTTAATTTAAATAGTGGCGGAAACTTTGCTACATGCTTGTTGTTGTTACTTGTGTTTTTTTAGTTTTCTTTTAATAAGATTTATGTATGTGTTGACTGTGGTGGCTCTTCTTTGCTCCATGGGCTTTCTCAAGTTGTAGCAAGTGGGGACTGCTCTCTAGCTACTGCATCCAGGCTTCTTATTGTTGCGGCTTCTCTTGTGGAGCACTGGCTCTAGACGTGTGGGCTTCAGTAGTTGCGGCTCTTGGGCTCTAGAGCACAGGCTTCAGGAGTTGTGGTACACGAATTTAGCTGCTCCGAGGCATGTGGGATCCTCCTGGACCAGGGATCAAACTTCTATGCCCTGCATTGCAAGACGGGTTCTTAACCACTGAAACACCAAGGAAGCCCTAATCTATGCTTTTAAAGCAACTACTCAAGGTGACAATGTGTTTGCTGAGCCCATTCAGAAATAGACCTCAAGTCCAGTTAAGTTTAGACCAACTTTCCTAAAACGAAACAGAAAATGTTCTTTGTTCTTGTCACTTAGGATCTAAGCCAAATGGTCCCCATTACGTGAATGATGATGAAAGAAATATTTGTCAGAATTTGCTTTAGTAGCCAAAGTCAGCACTCTCACCAGAAATGGCTGAACATGGTAATTTGAGATTTAATATTCTAGTGGACTCTTCTAAATCTGTTTTTCACATTGCCTCACTAGCATGATCAATATTTTACTTGGCTTCCCGTACAAGGAACTGGAATCATCCTGCCCGTTTTACTTAAATATGAAAACAGATCTTCAGTCTATTAATAGTCTGCCAGTAGGGATGGAAAGAGTAGCTAGTCCAAAACTAAGCTATATGCTGGGAAACCCAGATCTTGCCCTGAAAGAGCTCACATCCTTCAGAAGAGAATGTAGGGACAGGAAAAGTTTTAATATGATGCTGTAAGTGCTGTCTGTGAGAATGCCTAACTCTCCCAGTCATGAAAGAAGGACATGTGAAAAGAATCTTTTTTAAAAGTATAGTTGGGCTTCCCAGGTGGTCCAGTGGTTAAGAATCAACCTTCCTATGCAGGGGATACAGGTTCAATCCCTGGTCCAGGAAGATCCCACATGCCGAGGAGAAACTAAGTCCATTGTCCACAACTACTGAACCAGTGCTCCAGAGCCCATGAGCCACAACTGCTGGAGCTGGTACACCTAGAGCTCATGTTCTGCAGCAAGAGAAGCCACCGCAATGAGGAGCCTGAGCACTTCAACTAGAGAGTAGCCCCCACCATCATCACAGCTAGAGAAAGCCTGTGCTCAGCAACCAAGACCCAGCACAGCCCAAAAAAAAGTCTGGTTGATTTACAGCATTGTGTTAGGTTCAAGCGTACAGCAAAATGATTCGGTTTTGCATATCCATTCTTCTTCAGGTTCTCTCCCATTATAGGTTATTACAAGATATTGAGTATAGTTCCCTCTGCTATACAGTAATTCCTTGATTTTTTTCCTGAGCAGAATCTTAAAGGTGTTCACCTGAAGGACCAGAAGTAAAGCGTTTTCCAGGTAGAAGGAAGCAAGCACCCATGCAAAAACCTGGAGGTTGGAATACTGAGGTGCATTCAGGTCCTGGTGAAAGCCAATTTAACTGAGCAGAAAGTGGTAGGAAACTAAGCTGGACTGTACAAAATATTTAAAGACTTTTTTCTATCACACTAAGCAGTTTTGATTTTATCTATTATGCAGCAGTGAGTGATTGAAGAATTTTTAAAAGGGGATGAAATTTTTGAAAGATTCCTTTGGTTATCAAATCAAAGAATCTATCCACATAGACAACTCACCCATAAATATGTAAATAATAAAAACAGTCTCAAGGATCAGATTACAGTTTGAAAACAACATTTACAGCAAAGATATTTATCATTTTGATTATATTACTTGTTTTTAGTTTTAAAACTCAATCTAAAACTGCCTTGCCCTTTCAGATTCAATAATCTAACATTTGATTTATAAGCACTCCAATTTACATAGCAACTAGACCTACATCCTTATCTCTCCCTGTGGTAACTAACATGACTTGAGGATAGATAGCGAAAGTGGTTAGACTTTCTCTTAGTTTCTCGTGATGACATTGGAGAAATCAAGCCTATCTTGCTTAGAAGAATTCTAGGCCTTTCTCATGAGAGTTGCCACTGTCAAAGCTACCATAAGAGCTGGTACTGTCCAAAGTCTTCTCACAGCTAAGCTACAGTCACACCACGGTGGGCAGCCCAACCTCTATACATATATGAAGTATCCTTCTCCAGGAGTATATAAGACCTGGTGTATATCAGCTATGGAAGAAACTGGAATCTGAAATAATACACTTCTAGTTAAAAACCATAATCAACTGAAACAAAAGAAACAAAAGAAAAAATTAAGTCTCCAAACCATATTTCTACTTTAGCACAGAAGGAAGGAAAGAAGAATGGATGGGAGGGAAAGAGGGAGGTGGCAGAGGGGAAAAAAAGAAAAGAAGATGGCACAGTATTAATTAAATTAGAAAACTGGATCTATTAGAACCAGATCAGATACCATCAAGCATTGTCTCTGAATGAGGAATAAAATTAGGAAATATTTTTCTTTTACCATTTCATTCCCTTTTTAAAGTTTTGACTTCTATTAATTTCTTGGTGGCTCAGTCAGTAAATAATCAGCCTGCAGTGCAGGTGGCCTGGGTTCCATCCCTTGGTCGGGAAGATCCCCTGGATAAGGAAATGGCAACCCACTTTGGCACTCATGCCTGGAAAATCCCATGGACAGAGGAGCTTGGAGGGCTACAGCCCACGGCATTGCAAGAGTCAGACACAATTTAGCAACTAAACACCACCACCAATTAGTACAACTCACTAATAGCATTGTTTGAAAGTTGTATAATGGTTTTCTAATAAACCACAGAACTATGGATAAAGTCTTAAGAAAATAACATGACATGTTTGCAATTATTTCCCTAGGGATTTAGGAAGCAATAAAATTGAAAATCTTTCTCCACATATCTTTAAGGATCTGAAGGAGCTCTCACAACTGTAAGATTGATATGAATTTTTATCTTTATTTTTAATTTATTTTCTAAAATTGCCATTAAAATACACATCAGTATGTGTGTTTACCATTTTAACCATTTTTAAGTGTACAGTTCAGTGGTATCAAGTTCATTCACACTGTTGTGTAACCATCACCACCATCCATTTCTGGAACTTTTCCTGCTTTCCAAACTGAAGCTCCATACCTATTAAACACTAACTCCCCATCGACACCCCTCCCCAACTGGCTTCTATCACTGTTTGGTCTCTATGAATTTGGCATCTCTAGGTATCTCATATAGGTAGAATCATACATACCTTGTTATTTTACAGCTGGCTTATTTCACTTAGCCTAATGTCTTCAAGTTTTATCCATGCTGTAGCATGTGTCAGAATTTCTGAATATTATCACCCATATTAGCAGTCCATTGTGTGTAAGTACCACATTGTATTTATCCATTTTTCCATTGATGGACACTTGAGTTGTTTCCACCTTTTAGCTGTTATGAGTAGGGCTGCTGTGAACATGGGTGTGTAAATATCAGTTAAAGAACTTGCTTTCAATTCTTTGGGGGTGTATAGCCCCAGAAATAGTATTACTGGATCATATGGTAACTCTATTTTTAATTTTTTGAGGAAACATCATACTCTTTTCTATAGTAACTGCAACTATTTTACATTCTCACTAACAGTGCACAAAGATTCTAATTTCTTCACATTTTCAACAGCACTTGTAATTTTGTATTTTTTTAATAATAGCCAACCTAATGGATGTGACATGGTATTTCATTGTGGTTTTGATTTGCATTTCTCTAATGATTAATGATGTTGGGCATCTTTTCATGTGCTTATCGATCATTTGCACATCTTCTTTGGAAAATGTCTACTCAGGTCCTTTACTCATTTTTAAATTGGGTTGTTTGGTTTTTCATTGTTAAGCTGTGCATGCATGCTGAGTCACTTCAGTTGTGTCCTACTCTTTGTGACCTTATGGACTGCAGTGCACCAGGCCTGTCTGTCCATGGGATTCTCTAGGCAAGAATACTGGAGTGGGTTGCCATGCCCTCCAGGGATCTTCCTGACCCAGAGTTCAAACCTACGTCTCTTATGTCTCCTGCATTGGCAGGTGGGTTCTTTACCACTGGGAACCCCTGTTAAGTTGTAGAATCATATATATTTTAGATAGTAAATAATTTCAGATATATGATTTACAAATACATGCTCCTATTCTGTAGGTTGCCTTTTCACTCTGTTGATAGTGTTTTCTGATGCACAGAAGTTTTAGATTTAGATGTACTCCAATTCTTATATTTTTTTCTATTGTTACCTATGCTTTTGGTATCACGGTATACAAGAAATCACTGCCTAATCCAGTGTCATGAAGTTTTTCTCTTATGATTTCTTCTAAGAGTTTTATAGTTTAGCTTTTATATTTAGGACTTAGATCCATTTTGAGTTAATTTTGTACATTGTGAAAGCTAAGGGTTTAAGCTCTTTCTTTTTTTTTTTGCATGTGGACATCCATCTGGTTTTCCCAGAACCATTTGTTAAGAAGATTGTCCTCTCCCCATTGAACGGTCTTGGCATGTGTTAACCATCCATACAAAAGTTTGTTCCTGGGCTCTCCATTCTATTCCATCATCCTATACAACTGTCTTTACTCCAGCACCACACTATTACTGATTACTGTAGCTTTGTAGTAAGTTTTGAGTCAGAAAGTAAGACCTCCAATTTTGTCCTTCTTTTTCAAGGCTTATTCAGGTTCCCCTGAGGTTCCAAACAAATTTTAAGATGGATTTTTCTATTTATTCAGAAAAACCATCACTGGGATCTTGATAGAGATTATACTGAATCTCTTGATTGCTTTGGGTAGTATTGCCATCTTAATGATTTTAAATCTTCTAGTCCCAAAGCACAGAATGTCTTTCCATTTATCGGTGTCTAATTTCTTTCAACAATATTTTGTTTTCACGGTGCAAGCCCTTTACCTTTATTCAGTTTATTGGGATTTTTTGGCTTCACTGGGTCTTCATTGCTACACAAGCTTTCTCTGATTATGGCAAGTGGAGGCTACTCTTCATTGCAGTATGGAGGCTTCTCATTTTGGTAGCTTCTCTTGTGGCTCGGTAGTTGTGGTGGGTGGGCTTAGTTGTTCTGTGGCATGTGGGATCATCCTGAATCTGGGATCAAATCCATGTTCCCTACATTGGCAAGCAGATTCCCAACCTCTGGACTACCAGGGAAGCCTCTCTTCAGTTTATTCCTAAGTATTCTTCTGATGCTGTTGTAAATTGAATTGTTTTCTTAATTCTCTTTCTGGATTGCTCAGGGTTGATGTATAGAAATGCATTTGATTATTCATCATTGTCTGATTATTGTGCATTCATTCAGTATTTAGCAATTTGGTTGAATTTGTTTATTAGTTCTGACAGTTGTGTGTGTGTTTGTGTGTGTGTGTGTGTATGAAATCTTTAAGGTTTTATACACATAAAATGGACTTCCCTGCCAAAAATAAAAATAAAAAATGGGCTTCCCTGGTGGCTCAGATGATAAAGAATCTGCCTGCAATGCAGAAGACCCGGGTTTTACCCCTGGGTCAAAAAGATCCCCTGGAGAAGGAAGTGGCTACCCACTCCAGTATTCTTGCCTGGAGAATTCCACATCCATAGAATGGCAGGCTACAGTCCATGGGATCACAAAGAGTCTGACATGACTGAGTGACTAACAGTTTCACTTTTCACACATGAAATAATGTCATCTGTAAACAGAGATAATTTTACTTTTCACTTCCCAGTTTGGATGCCTTTTATTTTATTTTATTTCTTGCCTAATCCCTCTGATAGGTCTTCTAGCACTATCTTCATCTCTTTTTCCTAGCCATAAAGCCATTTAGTTTTCACTTCATGCCTCATAACTTGCTAACACAATATGCCACTATTCGATATGATTTATTGTAAAACGTATTCAATGTGGTTTCATTCATTCAAATTTTGACTAAATGAGATTCTTTTTCTTTTACTTAAATCAACACCTGATGATAGGCAAAACCTGAAGTGGTGTGGCTTCCCTTTGGGAAACCTGCAAGTTCCCTGGTGGGACCATCCGGGACCACCCCACCTTCATGATCATGTGGTCTCAGCTCTCTCTCTGTCAGTAAGACACTTAGAGCCTCACATGGTTCTAAGAGTTCTATCTCCATTAATCCGTTTGAATGTCTAAGGAGCCCTATGGTACAAGTGCCATTGATGTACTTTTTTGCTAACATTTACAAGTAACCCTCTGTCAACAGATATACTTCCTCTTTACTCAAATCCTTTCTAGAAATGACCAATTGCTGCTCTTTTTTTTTTTTTATTGAAACAGGAATCTTTCCTATAACCCAATCCAGACAATTCAAGCCAACCAATTTGATAATCTTGTCAAACTCAAATCTCTGTAAGTATACACCTATGGGGATAGTTTTATGATACATTTTTTATTTATATACTAATAGCTAATACATTCTATAAAATAAGATTAATAGAGTCTTAAATCAGAAGCTTTATTCCCAGGATGTAACTTAAACTGTACAGAAACCATATGAGTACTTGCTGAGCTATAAACAAACAGATGGCTATTAGTTTAATCTTTCATATTTATGAGCTAAAAATTAGATAATTCTATAATCACCAGGAACTTATATTGGATCGTTTGTTTTGATACTCTGAAGGCATCTATGCATATTTATTCCTTCATTAGCACTGGGGGTATCTAAGAGTTTATTATAACTATTGTTATCCCAAGATAGAATGCTCTAGATTATATAAATCTTTACTTGCAGCACACATGCACAAACACACCTACATAAATTATATTAGGATCTATGAATTGCCTTAAGAAGGTGTGCTTCAGTTCTTTTACGTGTTCCCTCGGTAAAATGTCCTTTTATTAGAAAAAAATTATTAAAAAATTATTAGAAAAATTTCAAGAATGTAAAATGCCCCTCTCTGCTATTGCAATATCATCAAAAGGCAATGTTTATTCATTTATTTCACAATATTTGTTGAATAGTTACTATGAAAAAAGCATCATGCCACAATCTATTAGAAGCCAAAAACTGAAATAGGAAAGATATAGAATCAATATAAGTATTTATATTGTGTATAAATAGCAGAATAAAAAAAGCATTGGGGGGAAAAAGGGTTATTATGAGATCACATGAAATCATGTGTGTGAAACTTTGAAAATACTATAGAACTTAAAAAATCTTTCATGCAATGAAAGGAACTGGGAAAGTGTCTAGGGAAGGCTAAGTATGAATGTTTAATTCAGAATAAGTGTTAAATAATTGTGTATTAAACTGTCCTTCACAAAAATTCATTATACCCTGCATAACATATGTTTTTTGATAATTTGATATTTTAGCAGCCTAGATGGAATTGAAATTTCAAATATCCAACAAAGGATGTTTAGATCTCTCATGAATCTCTCTTACATGTAAGCAGATATTTTTCTTGTTCTTCACCTTGATTTTAATTGTTTAGGTTTCCACCTGTATTGTGCTAATACCCCCATATGCGTGCATCCAATTTATTAACATTTCCTACTGACTAATTTGCCTAAACAATAACTAACTTTTAAAGCATAGATATAGGGTAAGGTGATTTTTAGTTGTCCATGATTTGGTTTGAGAGAATGAAAGGAGATTTGTTTGGGTGTCAGACAACAGGAGTGTAGAGGGAACCCACTGAGGCTTGTAAGCTCTAAGGACCTCTCGTGACACTCACATATATTCATGTTTGTCCACTGAGCTAGCAACTGGTGCACCTGGCATAAATGCGACCAGATGAAGAAGTAGGAAGTCACATAAATAACATAGAACAATTATAAATAATTCATGTAAATGGAGGAAGGAAGAGAGAAAGTCTCCTCAGTGAAAATTGCCCACAGTGTCAGGGCATGATGGAGCAAGGGTGTATGGATAAAGTGGCAAGCTTTGAAAAATCTTTTATTCAAACATCATGTCTCATCATGCCATCATTACATGCCTTAGAAACATTTTGTTTAGTTGAATGTAATATATAGCAGTATATATATGTATATATATACGCACACACACACAATATTAGAGTGATCTCCATGCCAAGGTTATTAATTCTCAATAATTTAGAAAGTGTCATGGCAGCCACCACCACTCTACAATCTTGCTTGTATTTTAAATCTAACAGAGGACACTGATTTTTTTCCCATAATTCCTTGGACAGCAAAGTTTCCTTGGTTATGCACAATATAAAGCACTCTGAATAAATTGAGCAAACAGAGTTTAGTGAAAGAAAATGATGTAACTCATAAAACCCAAGAAACAACTCAAGGACTTGACTTGAATAGAGCAGATCCTGGGATCCAGGCAGCAAGAGTTAAACAACAGGACTATAGACTGTAATTGTCAAGTTTTTATCTTACATTACTACAACTGTTTATACTATAAAGATCATTTATACTTTTTGCCAGAGAACATGGCTTTAGGGGCAAATGGATCTAATTGGAATACTAAATTTCTGCACTTAGTAGAAAGTTCCCTAGCAGATAATTTGCCTCCATTAAAGATTCATCTCCTCATATGGTCATAGCAACACCAACCTCATTAAGCTGATTTAAGAAGTCATTCCTGATTTGAGAAGTTATACTTAGTAGATGCTCAATAAATGGTGTGGGTGTTGGTAGTACACAGTAGTAATTACTGATTATCCAGGTGGTGTCTTTTATTAACAAGGGAGGTCTCTTTACTGATGAAAGAATTCACTCAACAAATATTTATCAAACACCTCATCATGTACCAAAATCCAGTGTGAGAATAAACATGTTAGCAAGTAGTTACAGATCATACAACTTCTATAATAGAAAAGCCATAGAAGCAGAGAGGAAAAAGCCTTTAACTCCCTTCCTCCAGGTCTGAAAAAGTAAAATCAATTGCGGCAACACAGGAGTTATGTACCAAGCACTGAAAATCCAGTAACAGTTTCCTTTGGTGGATTATCTTGATCACATGACAGCTGATTTACATTCTAAAATATGTCTAATGCTTGTCTGTTCATTCTGCCCATTTACTGCTCTCACCCACACATTCTTTTATAGTAAAATCAATTTAATAAGAATTAAACTTAAGTTTCTTAATAAAACTTTAGTGTCCCTAATGTTTTATTCCTCTGAGACCGATATTGTTTTCTTTTTATAGAGGAAATGGAGAAAATAGATATTAAGGTAGAGTGACACCTTAGTTTAAAGTCTTATTTTCCCTTCTCTTTGCACAACAGCTATTTTAAGAGATTTCAGTACTGTGGCTATGCACCGCATGTTCGCATCTGTAAACCAAATACTGACGGACTCTCATCTTTAGAGGATCTCTTGGCGAGCATTATTCAGAGAGTGTTCGTCTGGGTTGTGTCTGCAGTCACGTGCTTTGGAAACATCTTCGTCATCTGTATGCGACCTTGTATCAGATCTGAGAACAAGCTGCATGCCATGTCAATCATTTCTCTCTGCTGTGAGTATTTCCTGGCTGAAGAGGAATTACAAGTTTTGAAATATATTAAAGTGTTACTATTAGAAAATAAGTAACCAGAGTACTAGAATCATGGGATGTTAAAAATTCCTCCCCTTTGCTTAGATGTTTTCTAAGCACTCAATGAAATGCTACAGGAAAATAAAGTGATAAAATTTTTAAAGTAAGAAAACTCAGTCACCTTACACAGATTAATGAAGCACTCATTCATTAATTTTGTCGTATAAGGAAGCTTTTGTTTATTTGCTTTCTTCTCTAAAGGTATAATATTTTGTGAGTTAGTCGCTCAGTTGTGTGTGTGACTCTTTGTGACCTCATGGACTGTAGCCACCAGTCTCCTCTGTCTATAGGATTCTCCAGGCAAGCATACTGGAGTGGGTTGCCATTTCCTTCTCTGGGGGATCTTCCTGACCCAGGAATAGAACCCGGGTCCCCTGAATTATAGGTAGATTCTCTACCAGCTGAGCCACCAGGGAAGCCGGTGTAGTATTTTATGAAAACGTGTAAAATTTTTTTACTGTGAATAACCTTGAAACCTTTCATCATCACATTTTCATGCCCAGAGCTCTGTTTATTTTTTGTGTGTGCATCCAGTTCATAGACACTGAATTCAGACATTATTGTTCTTCTGGTCTCTGAGCTTCTAACATCTTTTCCATTCATAATTTGAAATATTTAAATAAGAAAGTGTTTTAAGTAGTATTAAATTTTTTAAGTTGTTGAAACATGATTGCAAGGTAGTATGTTAAATGAAGAATATAAAAAAAAGAAATAAAAGCAAGAAACTAGTTTTCCGGTTGCTTATAATCTGGGTCAAGTGGCCTATAATTCACCCATACACCCTCAAGCAAACATCCATCTACATGGTGTTCTATTTTTATGAGTTTTCTGTGCTATGTCTTACCCCTACACGCATTCAAAGTCTAAGGCTGAACTGTTTTTTCATTGCAAATTGCCTAAGAAACAGAACTTAGAAATTGTTTACTTGGGGAACTTCCCTGGTGGCTTAGACGGTAAAGCATCTACCCACAATGCAGAGACCTGGGTTCAATCCCTAGGTCAGGAAGATCCCCTGGAGAAGGAAATGGCAACCCACTCCAGTACTCTTGCCTGGAAAATCCCATGAATGGAGGAGCCTGGTAGGCTACAGTCCATGGGGTCGCAAAGAGTCGGACACGACTGAGCAACTTCACTTTTTTCACTTTTTTTTTTCGTATTGTTAGCTACAAAATTTTGAGTTCACTCAATTTCCCTGGTAAAGGCTAGAATAGAACCTCAGTGTTTAAAGATTAAGGCTAGCCTTGTGATTTATACCGTGATGTGACTTTAGGATCATTGGGTAGAATGCTTGCATGGTCAAAAAAATTTAAAAAAAAAACCCTCTCTTTATGATATGCAATATTTACTTAAAAAAGAAAATACACCAAGAAATATATCACATGAACAGCTGATTGGAGGAGTCTGAAAAGAGACAGAGAAAGATGTTAACACAGGAAGAAAGAATCAGAACAGTTTTGCTTAGACCACCTCTGGATAAGGCATTTAAGCCCCTTAAAATTATGCTAACTACAGAGCACTTCATAATTATTCCTATCTTCTAAATTATAGACCTCAAAATTCATAGTCATTACTCTATCATAGCAGGCTCTGAAATACTTTCTCTGGGATTTTGAATGACTTAACTTCTTAAACTGGGAGAATTTCAGTGGAAGAAATGAACCAAATTATAATACCCCTGTCTTGTCTGTAATTGAATGCAAAACATAGTTGCATTTTACTCATTTATTCAGCATTTCTAGGTGATGGGACTAGGAAGGAAAACAAAACAGACAAGACCCCTGCTCTTATAGACCTCTGTGTTAGATAAAAGCAGAGACATGCTTACATATTTAGCTGCAGAGGATGCTGTAAGCATGGTTATCAGAGAGAGATGATGAAATGATCCTCACCCATAAATGAATTCTTAGAATACATCTTACATCCCCCCAAGATAGACACTTGTCTGTTTGGGGCTAATGTTAAAAATATTACTGTTTAATGATAATTCCATTTCACCTAATAATTTCTCTGCATTTGTTGAATTTACTGATTCCTGCAGGTGCTGACTGCTTGATGGGAATCTATTTATTTGTGATTGGAGCCTTTGACCTGAAGTTTCGAGGAGAATACAATAAACATGCGCAGCTGTGGATGGAGAGCATTCATTGTCAGCTTCTGGGGTCCCTGGCCATTCTGTCCACAGAAGTATCTGTATTACTTTTAACATTTCTGACACTGGAAAAATATATCTGCATTGTGTATCCTTTTAGATGTTTAAGACCTGGAAAATGCAGAACCATTACAGTTTTGATTCTCATTTGGATTATTGGGGTTATTGTGGCTTTCATTCCACTGAGCAATAAGGAATTTTTCAAAAACTACTATGGCACCAATGGAGTATGTTTCCCTCTTCATTCAGAAGACGCAGAAAGTACTGGAGCCCAGATTTATTCAGTGGCAATTTTTCTTGGTAAGAAATTCTGTATTAAAAGCCTTTTCAAGGACTTGGCAGTCCAGTGGTTAAGATTTCCCTTTCCAATATAGAGGGTGCAGCTTCAATCCCTGGTCAGAGGGACTTCCCTGGTGGTCCAGTGGTTAAGAATCTGCTTTGCAATTCAGGAGATGTGGGTTTGATCCCTGGCATGGGAACTAAGATCTCACATGTTGTGTGGTACCATCAAAAAATGAAAAAAAAAAAAGAACAACAAAATCAATCCCTGGTCAGGGAACTAAGATCCCACATGTCTTTCAACAACAACAAAAAAAAAAAACAGAAAAAAATATTGTAGCAGATTCAAGACTTAAAATGAGTATTTTTTAAAAGCCCCTTTATTTAAATGCTAAAATAAGTCACAATGTAAATCTCATTATGCCTTTTAACATTTACATTTTAATTTCAGATCTTCTAACCAGAATGGACGCTGGGGGTGGATTTTACCAAAACTCCCTAAAGGGAATTTTTTTTCTAAATTACCACTTTGTCATATTAATTCACATATGATACACTTTAATAAAAGACATTAAACACTTGCATTTCGTGCATTCACCCTAATAATACTAAGCAAAATATATTTCAACTCTTTGTGTTTATAATGTGAATAGATTCAAAGTAGCAACACAGGTCTTTGGCTTGGGAGTAGACAAGTGTTTCCTTTTGAAAAAATATTCTCAAAGTATAATTTAAAGTAACTGAATTACACAAAAATAGATTAATTTAATAAGCCCAGGATATTCACTGAATCACTATAATCGCTACAATCTAATTTTAATATGTCATTTTAAAATTAAACATTTCATCATCCTTATAACTGCAACAATATTTAAATTTTTTAATTCATGATTTTTGCACCTTAGTAATTCTTATGAAGAACAAAAAACACATTGTGGTCTTTGCCTTCTCCTTTATAATAACAGCTAAAGATTTGTTTGTTTTGAAAGAATGCTCATATTTATTAATAATAATCTTTGTGTTCTTAATAGGTATTAACTTGGCAGCCTTTATCATCATAGTGTTTTCCTATGGAAGCATGTTTTACAGCATTCATCAAAGTGCCGTAACAGCAAATGAAGTACAGAATCAAGTTAGAAAAGAAATGATCCTTGCCAAACGGTTTTTCTTTATTGTATTTACTGATGCATTATGCTGGATACCCATCTTTGTACTGAAATTTCTCTCATTGCTTCAGGTAGAAATACCAGGTACAAATTTTTTCTTCCTATAATGAAATAATAAATCTGTTTCTACAGAATTCCTCTAGAAGGGTATTAAGATCTCTAACAGTAACTCATTTCAAGAATCATAAGTTAGAGTTACATGTAGTTAAAGCTCTGTTCATTGATCAAATGTTTACTAGGAGAAAGGTGCCTGGTTCTTTTTTTCCTAAGCCGTTCCCTTTTATTTTTAGATTAATGTTATTTACTTGTAAATTAAATTTTTTCTTAAATGAAGTGAGAACTGGGTTCAATTCCTGGATCAGAAAGATCCTCTGGAGAAGGAAATGGCCACCCACTACAGTATTCTTGCCTGGAGAATTCCATGGACAGAGGGGCCTGGAGAGCTTCAGTCCATGGGGCCACAAAGAATTGGACATGACTGAGTGACTAACACTTTCTTAAATGAAATAGTTTTCTTTTTAAAATTTTTATTGTGTTGAAGTGTAGTTGACTTACAATATTACATTAGTTTCAGGTATATGACATAGCAATTCAGCATTTTTACAGATTACACAACATGCAAAATAAATACAAAATATTGACTATATTACCTGTACTATTCAATACATCTCTGTGACTTATTTATTTTATAACTGATAGTTCATCTCTTTTAATATTGTTCACCTATTTTTTCCTACCCCCAGCCCTCTCCTCCGTGGTTACCACTAGCTTATTCTCTGTATCCATGAGCCTGTTTTTGTTTTGTTATATTTACTTGCTTTTTTTATTTTTTAGATTCAACATATAAGTGAAAACATACAATATTTGTTTTTCTCTGACTTATTTTACTATGCATAATACCATCCAGGGCCATCCATGTTATTACAAGTGGCAAGATTTAATTATTTTTTATTAAGATTGAGTAATATTCCATTGTGTTTATATACCACATCTTTTTTATTCATTCATCTATCAGTGGCCTTTTAAGTTGCTTCCATTATCATGGCTATTGAGAATAGTACTGGAATGAACATTGGGATAAGTAAATCTTCTTGGATTAGTGTTTTCATTTTCTTTGGATATATACCAAGGAGTGGAATTTCTGGATTGTATAGTAGTTCTATTTTTAATTTTTTGAGGAACTTCCATACTATTTTACATTGTGGCTACACCAATTTATAGGTCTGAACTTCCGTGGTGGCTCAGACGGTAAAGCGTCTGCCTGCAATGTGGGAGACCTGGGTTCAGTCCCTGGGTCAGGAAGATCCCCTGGAGAAGGCATGGCAACCCATTCCAGTATTCTTGTCTGGAAGATTCCATGGACTGAGGAGCCTGGTAGGCTGCAGTCCATGGGGTCGCAAAGAGTCAGACATGACTGAGCGACCTCACTTGCTGTTCACTACACCAATTTATATTCCTATCAACAGTGTACAAGGGTTTCCTCTTCTCCACATCCTCACCAACATTTGTTATTTCTTGTCTTTTTGGTGATAGCCATTATGACAGGTGTGAGGTGATATCTCACAGTGGTTTTGATTTGCGTTTCTCTGATGATTAGTGTTGTTGATCATCTTTTCATGTGCCTGTTGCTGCTACTGCTAAGTCGCTTCAGTCGCGTCCGACTCTGTGAGACGCCATAGACGGCAGCCCACCAGGCTCTGCCGTCCCTGGGATTCTCCAGACAAGAACACTGGAGTGGGTTGCCAGTTCCTTCTCCAATGCATGGAAGTGAAAAGTGAAAGTGAAGTCACTCAGTCGTGTCCAACTCTTAGCGACCCCACGGACTGCAGTCTACCAGGCTCCTCCATCCATGGAATTTTCCAGGCAAGAGTACTAGAGCGGGGTACCATTGCCTTCTCCCATGTGGCTGTTGACCATCCATAAGTCTTCTTTGGAAAAATGACTATTCAGGTCTTCTTCCTATTTTTTAAACATATTTTTTTATATTGAGTTTTATTTGTTGTTTATGTATCTTGGACATTACCCCTTGTCAGTCACGTCTCTTGCAAGTATCTTCTCCCATTCAGTAGTTGTCTTTAATTTTGTCAATGGCTTCTTTTACTGTGCAGAAGTTTTTTTAGTTTAATCAGGTCTCATTTGTTTATTTTTTGTTTCCCTTGGCTGAGGAAATAGAAACCAAAAAATATTGCTAACACTAATGTCAAAGAGTCTATTGCATATGTTTTCTTCCAGTTTTACAGCTTTAGGTCTGACATTTAAGGTTTTAATCCATTTTGAATTTATTTTTGTATAAGGTATAATGTGATGTTCTACTTTTATTCTTTTCAGTGTAGCTGTGCACCTTTTCCAACAACCGCTTATTGTAGAGACTGCCTTTTTCACATTCTATATTCCTGCCTCCTTTGTCATACAATAACTAACCATAAATGTGTGGGTTTATTTTGGGGCTCTCTATTCTGTTCCATTGAATGTCTTTGTTTTGTGCTAGTGCCATAGTGTTTTTTAAAAATTATGTATTTATTTTTGGCTTTTCTGGGTCCTTGTTGTAGTGCATGGGCTTTTCATGCATGGGCTCTTCATTGCTGTGCATGGGCTTTCTCTAGTTGCAATGAACAGGGGCTACTCTCTAGTTGCTGTGTATAGGCTTCTTCTCATTGAGGTGGCTTCTGTGTTGTGGAGCATGGGCTCTAGGGCATGCAGGCTTAGTAATGGTGGTGCCTGGGCTTAGCTGCTCCATGGCATGTGGGATCTTAGTTCCTGAATTAGGGATTGAAACAATGTCCCCTGCCTTAGCAGGTAGATTCTTTTATTTTTTAATTTATTTGTCTGTGCCAAGTCCTAGTGCAGCATGCAAACTCTTGGTTGCAGCATGTGGGATCTAATTCTCAGGCCGACTGCATTGGGAGCTCAGAATCTTAACCCATGGACCACCAGGGAAGTCCAGCAGGTAGATTCTTAATCACTGTAGTATCAGGAAAGTTCTCATGCTGTTTTGATTATGGCAGCTTTGTAGTATAGTCGGAAGTCATGAAGTATGATACTTCCACTTCTGTTCCTCTTTCTCAAGGTTGCTTTAGCTATTTGGGATCTTTTCTGGTTCCATATGAATTTTAGTATTCTTTGTTCTAATTCTGTGAAAAACGTCATGGGTATTTGGATAGGAATTGCATTGAATCTATAGATGCACTGAGTAGTATGGACATTTTGGCAATATTAATTCTTCCAATCCATGAAAATGGTGTATCTTTCCTTGTATTTGTATTATCTTCAATTTTTTTCATCACTGTCTTCCAATTTTCAGAATACAGGTCTTTCACTTCATTGTTAGATTATTCCTAGGTATTTTATTCTTTTTGATTTGAGTGTAAGTGGAATGGTTTTCTTGACTTCATGTTCTGATAGTTCATAATTGGTATATAAAAATATACACCTGGTCCTGGACCTTTTTGGGGAGTTTTTTAATCACAGATTCAATTTCAGTACTTGTAATTGGTCTGTTCATATTTTCTATTCCTTCCTAGTTCAGTCTTGAGAGATTGTATCTTTCTAAGTACTTGTCTGTTTCTTCTAGGTTGTCTGCTTTATTGGCATATTGTTTTTCATAGTAGTTTTATGATCTTTGTATTTCTATGATGTCAGTTGTAACTTCTTTTTCATTTCTGCTTTATTGATTTGGACCCTCTCCCTTGTTTTTTTCTGAGTCTGGTTAAAGAATTATTGATTGTGTTTATCTTTTCCAAGAACCAGCTTTTAGTTTCACTGATCTTCTCTATTGTATTTTTAGTCTCTATTTCATTTATTTCTGCTCTGTTCTTTATGATTCATTTCCTTCTACTAATTTTGAATTTTGTTTGTTCTTTTTTCCATAGATCCTGTAGGTGCAAAGTTAGGTTGTTTATTTGAGATTTTTCTTATTTCCTGAGGTAAACTTGTATTGCTGGGCTTCCCAGGTGGATCAGTGGTAAAGAAACTGTCTGCTAATGCAGGAGAAAGTGAAGTCGCTCAGTCGTGTCCGACTCTTCGAGACCCCACGGACTGTAATCCACCAGGCTCCTCAGTCCATGGGATTTTTCAGGCAAGAATACTGGAGTGCATTGCCATTTCCTTCTCCAGGGGATCTTCCAGACCCAGGGATCGAACCTGGGTCTCCCACATTGTAGGCAGATGCTTTACCGTCTGAGCTACTAGGGAAGCCATGGGTTCAATCCCTTGGTCAGGAAGATCCTCTGGAGAAGGAAATGGCAACCCACTTCAATATTCTTGCCTGGTAAATCCCATGGACAGAGAAGCCTGGCAGGCTACAGTTCATGGGGTCACAAACAGTCAGATACAACTTAGCAACTAAACAACAACAACAAAGCTTATGTTGATATAGCCTGTCTTCTTAGAGCTGTTTTTGATGCATCCCAGAGATTTTAGATCATCTTGTTTAAATATACATTTGTCTTTAGGTATTTTTTTCTACTTCCTCTTTGATTTCTTCAGTGATCTGTTGGCTGTTTAGTAGCATATTGTTTAGCCTCCATGTGTCTTTTGCAGGTTTTTTCTTATAGTTGATTTCTAGTCTCATAGCATCATAGTCAGAAAAGATACTTGATATGATTTCAGTGTTCTTAAATTTACTGAGGCTCATTTTGTGGCCTAGCACATGATCTGCAGAATGTTCCATGTACACTTAAAAAAAAAGTATATTCTGCTTTCAGATGAAATTATATATATATATATAATATATACATATATATTATATACATATTATATATAAAGTCAATTAACTTCATTTGGTCTCGTGTGTCACTTGGGCCAGTATTTCCATATTGATTTTCTGTCTGGAATATCTGCTCATTGATGTGAGATTTTAAAATCCCCTACTATTATTGTGTTGATTTCTGCCTTTATGTTAATATTTGCCTTATATATTTAGATGATTCTATATTGGATGCATATGTATATATAATTGTTCTATGTTCTTCTTGATTTGGTCCCTTCATTATTAGGTAGTAAAAGTCTTTGTCTCTTGTAACAGTCTTCATTTTAAAGTCATTTTGTCTGATATAAATATTGCTACTCTGGCTCTCTTTTGATTTCCATTTGCATGGAATACCTTTTTCCATATTTCTTCCTGATTCGTTCTTAAAAGATTTTATGTTTCTAGGAGTTTATCCATTTCTTGTAGATGGCCCAGTTTGTTGGTATATAACTGCTAGTAGTCTTCTCTGATGATTGTTTGTACTTATATGATATCAACTGTAACTACTTTGTCATTTCTAATTTTATTCATTTTGATTCCTCTCTTTTTTCTTGATGAGTCCAGCTAAAGATCTATCAACATTTTTTTCAAAAACAAACTCTTAATTTCACTGTTCTTTTCTATTATTTTTAGTCTCTATTTCATTTCTTTCTTCTCTGATCTTTATTACTTCCTTCTTTCCACTAACTTAGGCCTATGTTTGTTCTTTTTCTGGTTCCTTTAATTAGAAAGTTAGGTTGTCTATTTGGATTTTTTTCTTTCTTGAGGTAGCGATGAATCACTATATAAACTTTCCTCTTAGAACTGCATTTGCTGTAGCCCCTAGATTCTGGAGGGTTGTATTTCTATTTTCATTCATCTTAAGATATTTTTATATCCTCTTTGATTTCTTTGTTGACCCATCAGGTTTTTAGTAGCTTGTTGTTTAGTCTACACATTTGTGTTTTTCCAGTTTCTTCCTGTAATTGGTTTCTAGTTTCATACTATTGTGGTTGGAAAAGATGCTTGATATGATTTAAGTCTTATTAAATTTATTAAGACTTGTTTTGTGGCCTAGCATGTGATTTGTCCTAGAAAAGGTTATTTGCACATTTGAAAAGATTATTTATCTGCTGTTTTTAATGGAATATTCTGTAGATATTATTAAGTCCATCTGATATAATGTGTTGCTTAAAGCCACTGTTTCCTTACTGATTTTCTGTCTGGATGATATAGCCATTGATGTGAGTGGGGTATTAAAGTCCCTTACTATCTTGTGATACTGTCAATTTCTCCCTTTTTGTCTGATAATATTTGCTTTATATATTTAGGTGCTTCTGTGTTAGGTATATATGTGTTTACAAATGTTATATCCTCTTCTTGGGTTTACCACTTTTCATTATACAAGTGCCCTTCTTTGTTTTTGGTCTCAGACTTCTCTTTAAAGTCTATTTTGTCTGATATGTATATTGTTAACCCAGCTTTCTTTTCATCTGCATGGAATATCTTTTTGCATCTCTTCATTTTCCTTATGTGTGACTCTTTGTTCTGAATTGACTCTCTTGTAGATAGCATACAGATGCTGCTTGTTTTTTGTGTTTTTTTTTTTGACAGGTTGTAATTTTATTTTTATTTTATTTATTTATTTATTTTTTTATTTATTTTTTCAGTGGGTTTTGTCATACATTGACACGAACCAGCAATAGATTTACACGTATTCCCCATCCCGATCCCCCCTCCCACCTCCCTCTCCACCCGATTCCTCTGGGTCTTCCCAGTGCACCAGGCTCGAGCACTTGTCTCATGCATCCCACCTGGGCTGGTGACCTGTTTCACCATAGATAGTATACATGCTGTTCTTTCGCAACATCCCACCCTCATCTTCTCCCACAGAGTTCAAAAGTCTGTTCTGTACTTCTGTGTCTCTTTTTCTGTTTTGCATATAGGGTTGTCGTTACCATCTTTCTAAATTCCATATATATGTGTTAGTATGCTGTAATGTTCTTTATCTTTCTGGCTTACTTCACTCTGTATAATGGGCTCCAGTTTCATCCATCTCATTAGAACTGGTTCAAATGAATTCTTTTTAACAGCTGAGTAATATTCCATGGTGTATATGTACCACAGCTTCCTTATCCATTCATCTGCTGATGGGCATCTAGGTTGCTTCCATGTCCTGGCTATTATAAACAGTGCTGCGATGAACATTGGGGTGCACGTGTCTCTTTCAGATCTGGTTTCCTCAGTGTGTATGCCCAGAAGTGGTATTGCTGGGTCATATGGCTGCTTGTTTTTTAATCCATTCAGTCACCCTATATCTTTTTTCTGAAGCCTTTAGCCCATTTATATTTAAAGTGATTATTGGTAATTATGTACTTATTTCCATTTTGCTACTTGTTTTCTGGTTGTTTTTATAGATTTCCTTTTTGTCTTTTCACATCTATCCTTGATTTTCTTTAGTGTTGTGTTTGGATTCCTTTCCCTTTTTGTGTGTGTGTGTGTATCTATTGTTGGTTTATGGTTTAGTTTCATATATATATGTGTGTGTGTATATACATATATATATACTTTTTATTCTACATTTTATTATTTCCCTGTGAAGTTTCAATTTGATATCTATTTTATAGCATTAACTGTTTAAGTTATACTTGATCTTTATTTTACAACTTTTGTCTTTTAATCTTCATACTAGTTCTTTTAAATAGTTGATCCACTGCCTTTTCTATATATTTACATTTATCCATAAGATTTTTTTCCTCATATATATTATTTTTTATTGCAGCCTTCTTTTTTCACTTGGAGAAATCCCTTTAACTGTTCTTGTAAGGCTGGCTTAGTAGTGATGAACTTTTAAATTTTTTTCTTTTGGGGAAACTCTTTAGTGCTCTTTCAATTCTGAATGATAGCATTGCCAGGTACAGTATCCTTGGTTATAGGTATTTTTCCTTCAGCACTTTTAATACATCATGCCACTCCCTTCTGGTCTGCAAATTTCTGCTGAAAAATCAACTTGTAGGCAGGTCTTTGTCTTTCTCTTGCTGCCTGTATCTTTAACTCCTGCCATTTTAATTATAGTATGCCTTAGTGTGGATCTCTTTGAGTTCATTTTGTTTGGGACTTTATGTGCTTCCTGGATCTGGATATCTGATTCCTTCTTCAGGTAAGGGAAGTTTTCAGCCATTATTTAATCAAATACATTTTCCCCTTTTCTCTCTCTTTTCACTTTCTGGAGCACTTATAATGCAAATATTCGTATACTTGTTGTCTCAGAAGTCCTTTAAACTATCCTCATTTTTTAAAATTATTTTTTCTTCTTGCTACTCTAATTGGATGATTTACCCTATTCTGTCTTCCAAGTTCTTCTGTATCACCTAATGTACCATTGATATCCTCTAGTGTATTAACGGCTCAAATAAATTACACTTGGTGTGTTGAAATTCTAATAATTCCATGCTCGAGATGACCAGAAAGGAACACAGATCAAGATGATTATCAAGTAATTGCTTCATTTCTTCTAGAACATAAGAAATTTTTATTCCTGGAATACATAGCAATTTAAGGAACATTACCCCAGAGTGTGAGAGATGATAAAGCACTCTTGATATTTCAAAATAAGGTGCACCATACTCATTAGGACGATTGTTCTCAAAAACAGAAAATAGTAAGTACTGGTGAGGATGTGGAGAAATTAGAACTCTTGTACTGGTAGAATGTAAAATGGCACAGCTGCTATAGAAAACACTATGGTGGTTCCTCAAAAAATTAAACATAGAATTCCCATGGGACCCAGAATTTTACTACTGAATATATACCCAAAAGAACTGATTATGGGAACCATAAATTCATACACCCAAGTTCAAGGCAGCATTATTCACAGAAGCCAAAATGTGGAAATGAAACAACCCAAGTGTCCATCACTGGATGAATGCTTAAACCAAATATGCTATATACACACAGAGGATTATTATTCAGCCTTTAAAGGGAGGAAATTCTGATACATGCTACAATATGGATACATTATGAAGACATTATGCTACTGAAACAAGCCAGTCACAAAAGGACAAATACTGTATGATTCCGCTTATAGGAGATAACTAGTGTAATCAAATTCACAAAGACAGAAATTTTGTGAATGGCGTTGTCAGGGATTAAGGGGAAGAAGGTATGGAGGATTATTGTTTAAAGGCACAGAGTTTCAGTGTGGAAAGATGAAAAAGGTTTGGAAATGGATGGTGGTGATGGTTCCACAACAATCTGAACGTAGTTAATGCCACTGAACTGTACACTTAGAAATGGTTAAAATGGAAATTTTTATGTTATGTATAATTACCACAATAAAAATGTATAAAAATCCTGTTAACTGTTTGCATATTGCAATGTGCACTCACACTTTAAAAATTTATAAACATACAATTTTAATTTTGCTTTTTCCCATGGTTAGTGGTGATAGTGCCTTACATTTTACAAGTAGAAGAGGGAACATAGCATAAATTAAATCATAAAGAAAATATGAGTATTTGGTAGTTGCATATATACTACAGTAATTTTAAGATAAATTTAGCCAAAGATATTTTTACTGAAATAAATATCTAGTCAAAAGCCTAAAAATGCATACCAGTTTTTCAAACCAGATAAATAGCAGAAATATATTAAGGATAAGCCTATATATTCTAAGAAATACTACACGCACTACCTGGTAATTAAAACACTTGCAAAGATATGATTTAAATACTAAACAATATTGTTTTTCCTAAAATTGAATCATATCAGAGTAATATGTAATCACCTGGTTAAAAAAAAAAAAAACGTTTCTAGCTACTAGAATTCTTTTGTTGTTTGTATTCAGGAAGTTACTTAGCCCGAAACCTGTTTCTTGAAATGTCAGTTCAGTTCAGTCGCTCAGTTGTGTCCGACTCTTTGCGACCCCATGGACTGCAACACACCAGGCTTTCCTGTCCACCACCAACTCCCGGAGCTGACTCAAACTCATGTCCATTGGGTCGGTGATGCCATCCAACCATCTCATCCTCTGTCGTCCCCTACTCCTCCTGCCTTCAATCTTTCCCAGTGTTAAGGTCTTTTCCAGTGAGTCAGTTCTTCGTATCAGGTGGCCAAATTATTGGAGTTTCAGCTTCAGCATCAGTCCTTTCAATGAATATTCAGGACTAATTTCCTTTAGGATGGACTGGTTGGATCTCCTTGCAGTCCAAGGGACGCTCAAGAGTCTTGTTCAACACCACAGTTCAAAAGCATCAATTCTTCGGCGCTCAGCTTTCTTTATACTCCAACTCTCATATCCACACAAGACTACTGGAAAAACCATGACCTTGACTAGACAGACCTTTGTTGACAAAGTAATGTCTCTGTTTTTTAATATGCTTTCTAGGTTGGTCATAACTTTCCTTCCAAGGAGTAAGCGTCTTTTAATTTCATGGCTGCAATCACCACCTGCAGTGATTTTGGAGCCCCCCAAAATAAAGTCAGCCACTGTTTCCGCTGTTTCCCCATCTATTTCCCATGAAGTGATGGGACCGGATGCCATGCTGTTAGTTTTCTGAATGTTGGGTTTTAAGCCAACTTTTTCACTCTCCTCTTTCACCTTCATCAAGAGGCTCTTTAGTTCTTCTTCACTTTCTGCCATAAGGGTGGTGTCATCTGCATATCTGAGGTTATTGATATTTCTCCTGGCAATCTTGATTTCAGCTTGTGCTTCATCCAGCCCAGCATTTCACATGATGTACTCTGCATATAAGTTAAATAAGCAGGGTGACAATATACAGGGTGGAATGTCAGCACCCCCTCAAATACTAGCACCCTGGAAAAACATCCTGGAACTACATGTCGACTTGGTATTTAATTATGTGACATGGCGGGAGGGGAATTAAGACTAAAAAGACAGCTAGGGGAGAACTAAGAAAAAGATATTTACATACCTTGTAAACATCCACAAAAACTCAACAAACTTCATTTTTCTCTTCCAGGTACCATAACCTCTTGGGCAGTGATTTTTATTCTGCCTATCAACAGTGCTTTGAACCCAATTCTCTATACTCTTACCACAAGACCATTCAAAGAAATGATCCATCAGTTCTGGTATAACTACAGACAGAGAAGATCTATAGACAGCAAAGGAAGTCAGAAGACATATGATCCGTCATTCATCTGGGTAGAAATGTGGCCCATGCAGGAGATGCCCTCTGAGTTAATGGAGCCAGTTCTTTTCGCAGACCCCTCTAAATTATCACTTATTTCTCAATCAACTAGACTCAACTCCTATTCATAACTGACAGATACCAATTTCTACACAGAGAATACTGTGAGATGTTTCATGATGGATTTATGAGTTTAAACTAAATGCCACAAAATAATTTATAATAATGGCTAAAATCAATTCACTTAGAAGGACATGAGGTTATTTGGGAGAAATCAAAATGACTGATGCCTGTGTAAAGGGAAATAAATTATATTGATAATGTGTATGTATTAGTACATATTTTGATAGGAAATTAAGAGAAATATATTTCAGAAAGGCTCATTTGTTCTATTAGCATGCATTTATTGAGTACCCACTATGTGCATGGCACTGTGATAAATTCCTGGGAGCAAATAGTAAAAAATCTTGTCAATTTGCAATGTTAAATTGTATAACTACAAGAATATATTAATACAAAGTGCACCTGCAACTCTTAATCTAAGGTACAGCTTTGCCTGTCTTGAAAACATAAGGATCGTGGACACTTTTAAATAAAAGTTTAATGTTTTCTAATAATCAATATACTAACATCAGAGAAAATGTCTCATTACTGGAAAATGCAAATATTTTATTTTAAGAACTCATTTTACCTCTCTTCGAGTCTTCATACACTTGAGAGGCAATACACATTTATTCCTATGGAAAAAAAGGTGCTCTGATAATAGCTCAAAACAGCACCTTTCTATCAATTTCCAGCCCAGTTGTCTTTTTGCTTTATATGATCACCATTATATGAGATTGTAAAAAGGTGATAGAAGTATTGCAAAGGAATGAATCAGAAAAGCTAGAATGAAATCAGTGGAATAGAACCGAGAGTACAGAAAAAACCCTCATATTTACAGTCAATTAATGTTCAACAGATATACTAAGATAATCAAATGGGGAAAGAACAGTCTTATCAATAAATGATGCCAGTACAACTGGATATTACCATGCAAAAGAATGTAGTTGGACCCCTACTTTATACTATATATAAAAATTTACTCAAAACAGATCAATGATATAAACATAAATCACTTAGAAGAAAATATATGGGAAATCTTCAGAACCTTGGCTTTGACAGTGGATTTTTAGATATAACATGAAAAGTATGAGTAAGAAAAGGAAAAAATGGATAAACTGGATTTCAACTAAATCAAACACTTTTGTGCATCAAAGAACAGAAACAAACACAATAAAAAGACAACCTTCCAGAATGAAAGGACATTTTTACAAATCACATATCTGAGAAATATATAAAGAACTCCAAAATATATAAAGAACTCTTACAACTCAACAAAAGACAAGCAACTCAATTTTTCAAATGGTCAAAGGACTTGAATAGATATTTCTTCAAAGAAGATATACAAATGGCCAATAAGCATGTCCAGTATCACTAATCATTAGGAAAATACAAATCAAAACCACAATAAGATAACACTACGTCTACTAGGGGATTACAATTTTTTTTTTAAAAATGGAAAATAACAAGCATTGGCAAGGATATGGCGACTAAACTCTTTCTACATTGCTGGTTTTATTTGTGCATGCATGCTTAGTCATGTCCGACTCTGTGACCCCATGGACTGTAGCCCGCCAGGCTCCTCTGTCCATGGCATTCTCCAGGCAACACTACTGGAGTGGGTTGCCATGCCCTCCTCAAGAGGATCTTCCTGACCCAGGGGTCGAACCTGCATTTCCTGAGTCTCCTGAATTGCAGGCAGATTTTGTACCCCTGAGCCACCTGAGAATCCCCTACATTGCTGGTGGGAATGTAAAATGATGAAGTCACTGTAGAAAACCATTTGGTTGTTCCTCAAAAGTTTATCAGAGAATTCCCATATGATTCAGCAATTTCACTCTTGAGTATAAACCCAAAAGAAAACAGGACTCAGATACTTGTTTGTAAATACTCATCATAGCATTATTCATAGTTGCGAAAAGATAGGAGCAACCCAAGTGCCCATCAGCTGATGAACAGATAACAAAATGTGGTGTACACACACAATGGAATATTATCCAGCCACAAAAAGGAATGAATTCTGACACATGCTAGAACATAATGTGAAATAAGCCAGACACAAAAAGTTGAAATAACTATATGATTCCACTTACATGAAATACCTAGAATAAGCAAATTCAGACAGAAAGTAGATCAGAGGTTACCAGGGTAGAGGGGTTGGAGAGATGATATCTGAGAAGTACAGGGTAACTTCTTGGGCAAAAACAAGTTCTAAAGGCTTCCCTGGTGGTCCAGTGGTTAAGAATCCACCTCCAATGCAGGGAACATGGATTTGATCCCTGCTCTGGGAAGACCCCACATGTTGTGGGGCAACTAGGCCTGTATGTCATCATTACTGAAGCCATAGATGAGTCCTTTCTGTTCGCACATACTGCTGCTGCTGCTGCTAAGTTGCTTTAGTCGTGTCTGACTCTGTGCGACCCCATGGACAGCAGCCCATCAGGCTCCTCCATCCACAGAATTCTCTAGGCAAGAATACTGGAGTGGGTTGCCATTGCCTTCTCCATTCTTACATGAAATAACACAAATACACTTTTTACATAAGAATGTCATACTTTCAACAAAAATATATATATTTACATATGCAAAGAGATTATAAGGAATTGGCTCATGAGATTATGGGGGCTGGCAAATCCAACAACCTGCAAAGCCAGTATCCCAGTTCAAGTCCAAAGGCCAGAAGATACTGTAGAACCAGGAAAAGCCAATGGTCTGGTTCAAAGGTCATCAGGCAGGAAGGTCCATGGTTCTACTGATTGCATGAGGCCCACCCACATTATGGAGGGCAATCTGTTTTATGCAGTCTACTAACTGAATTGTTAATTTCATCCAAAAACACCCTCACACAAATACCCTGAATGTTTGACAAAACATATGGGTACCCTGTGATCCAGTCAAGTTGACACATAAACTATCACATATGGGGAAACTAAGTAAAATCACAGCCTCGAATATTAATAAGATTAACCAAGAGATAGGTAGCAAAAAAAAAAAGAGAGAGAGAGAGATAGGTAGCAAGGCATAGTATAAACAAGCATATTAGTTTTGTTGTTGGAGACCCTCAGGCAAATTATTTCACCTCAGCCTGTTTTCTATTCTATGCTGCTAAGTCACTTGAGTCGTGTCCGACTCTGTGCGACCCCATAGACGGCAGCCCACCAGGCTCCCCCGTCCCTGGGATTCTCCAGGCAAGAACACTGGAGTGGGTTGCCATTTCCTTCTCCAATGCATGGAAGTGAAAAGTGAAAGTGAAGTTGCTCGGTCGTGTCCAACTCTCAGCGACCCCATGAACTGCAGTCCACCAGGCTCCATCCATGGGATTTTCCAGGCAAAAGTACTGGAGTGGGGTGCCATTGCCTTCTATTCTATAGATAGGAATAATATCACTTTCCTCAAAGAGCTAATATGGTTACATGAAATAATGTTTATAAACCTAACATTGTTTGGCATATATTTCATGCTCAGAATTTTTGAAACTAAAGACACTATTTTAATACTAAAAATTCCATTTTACTGACGTCATCCTCTTGAGGCTCTTAAAAGTTTACATCAGTCAGAACATTAAGTTGTCCTCTGAGGTTTATGTAGATTTGGCAATGAACTACTAAGTTTAAAAATTTTTTGTCTTTAAGAAAATGTTTATGTTTTGACCTCCTTCCCCATCTCTCCCATGAAGCAGAGCAAAAAGAAATATAAAAAGGGATGAATTTTTTTTAAGTCACTCTTGAAAATAAGATGAACTTCTCCGTGGGCCACACATGGCAATAGAACCTGTGAGCAAAGCTGAGCTGTGGGCCTGTGGACTCCAAACTATAGCAGCTACGAGTTTTGCAAGAGTAATTAAGTGTCCTCAGAAGGCCCACTGCCTGAAACTGGGGGTTAACCCAAGCAAATGGCAATTAAATAAAATTAGAAATCAATTAACATGATTTTTCTACCTTAGAAAAACATATGTTGGGGGGTGGGGCAGGCAGGGAGAGGAACTCACACACACAAAGACCAAAGTAGTACAGATCACATTTACGATACAGCTAAACTAGGGGAAGTTACAGAGAATCATAGCATGAGATGAAGCAAACAGATCAAAAGAATGAATGCAGAGCTCAGACCAAGTCATTTATTTGGTAACTGAATGACATATAGCATCTGAAACATGGTATTTGGAGGAACAGCTATACACATACAAAAATAAATAAAACAAAACCCAAGAGCTAAACCACAAACAAAAAGAAATTCAGGTGGATTAAACATCTAAACACTAAAAAACTTTTTTTTAACTTTTGGAAAGATGTACAGGAGAGTATCTTTATGACATTTGCTAGACAAGACTCAGAAAACACTATTATGAAAGACTGGTGAGATTACATTAAAATTAAAAATGTTTATTTAAGGAGACTCTATAATCAAATACAAGGATACACCACAGACTTCAAGACAGTTGAAACATACATAACAGAGCATTATGTAGTATCGAAAATATGTAATAGCTATAAATCCATAAGGAAAAGACAAAACATAACAGAAAAATGGTCAAAAGGTATCGCCTGCAAAATCACACCACATTTCCTCAATGTCCTGTACTTACATGAGGCAGCACTATTCAGTGTGGGGGACTATCTATAAGAAATGAATATCAGAAGAAGACCATTGGGGCCCTCTGGAGGCTGGTTACTACACACACAAAATAGTATTTTTTTTATTTGACATACAGTCAATAATATTAGTTTCAAGATAGTACTTTGTAGTGTTTTGATAACACATATGTGTATCAAAAACATAAAAACACAAACTAGAATATGCAATCCTTCTAGGGCAGAGGTTATCTCTGGGGAGAAAGGGATGGAATCAAAAGGTAATAAAATAAGTTTCAAATGCATTTAACACTTACATATTAACATGTTCACAGATCTAAAGAAAACATAAGCAAATGCTAAAATTTATTAAATCTGCATGGTGGAAACATATGGGTGTTAAGTGATTCACCTTCCCTCTTAGGTTTGAAATATTTCAATAAAGTTTTATTTATTTATTTATTTTAGTTTTCCGCCTGAGATTTATTTTTTTTATTTTTTTTTTCCATTTACTTTTATTCGTTGGAGGCTAATTACTTTACAATATTGTAGTGGTTTTTGCCATACACTGACATGAATCAGCCATGGATTTACATGTGTTCCCCATCCCGTCAATAAAGTTTTAAAATAATGAACCTGAAGAAATGAAAAGAACATTTGCTTTGAACAAGCTTATTTTTATAGATTTTAAAAATTGCAACTTTCACGACACGTAAGAAAAATATTTTTCTAATATCAAAATAAGCATCTCTTTGGTATAGCAACACACCACAAGTGTTATCTTTAACATAAAAAATTAATCAAGAACTGTGACTTAATATGTTAAATAAAACTATCCTTTGCCCATCCATGTGTCCCCTTTCACAGGCCCATTGTGGGGCTTGGAAGTGTAGTTCTGTGCATACCTCCACAGCTACAAAGAATTAAGATGCTGCATCAGATACGTACAGAAGTCACACAACAGAGAATTAGTTGGCTTAATCACCAACATATATGACACAAACTCACCGAGAGAGAGAGCATGTGCGCACAACATAAGATATGAGACAAGTAAAACAGCATTGTCATGAAGATCAAATAATATGAAAATAATTGCATCATTTAAATTTGATGCATTTTTTAAAAGTACTTGTTTAGAATTATTACATTCAGAATTTAAAATTATTACCTGCCAAGCTCCAAGAATAATAATACAGAGCCATAATTTTGATAAGGCACTTTAAAGAGAACAATTAAACATACAAAACAGTGACTATGAGAAATATCCATAAAAGCAGTTAACCTCAGAAACAGAGGAAAAAAATAGGTATTTTTTCAAGATAGGCTTCAGTAAGTTTTTTTGAAAAGCATCACAGAGGGGTGAAAAATATTTATCATATATTTTTAAAAGTTGTTACCAAAGTTCAAATTCCTGTTAAAAAAAAAAGATAACATTTTCCTTCAAGTCAGTGAGGTTCTGACTCAAATACTTTTTCAAGAAACAATTAACATCTTTATGCTAAAATCAAGA
The DNA here is from genome assembly GCF_033118175.1 of Dama dama. NCBI lineage: Eukaryota > Metazoa > Chordata > Mammalia > Artiodactyla > Cervidae > Dama > Dama dama. The sequence goes on from NC_083685.1 coordinate 31,815,476, forward strand.
AGGAAAAGCAGCTTTCAATCATGCTGTCAACTCTTATTCAACAAACATCTAGTGACTGTTGTGTAACAGTGTTTTAGGTTGCTGGAAATATGTAAGTAACTAAGACACAATCATTGGTTCTAGGGAACTTAGCCCAGTGGAGCTAACTCTAACAATGGTAACATGAAAGTTTACCTTCTTTGGCTCATAAATAAAGCTCAATTTCAAATTCTGCTATTCTTGGAATCTTCTTGCAAATAGAAGAGCATAATGGTCCACCTAGTTTGCTACTGGTAACACTGTGGCATTATTATCTACTGATTAACTTTCATAAAAGATTCTTTGAAAGTTCAGAGGACAGAAAGTGTTTAAAGATAAATATGAATCAGCCTCAAAAATAACATCTGCATTCTGTTTTCACAAAATGAAGAAAACCAAGAAAAATTTCATCTTCAGTATCCAGAACCGTGCAATTATCCAGTCCCTATGGTACATGTGCAAACATCCTAGGTAAGGAGGTATGCATTATTACAGTCAAATTAGTTGTCAGGCTTCAAGGAATCATAGCCTTCTTTCAAGAGGTCCCGCCATGTTTTAAGGAAACGTGCATTTTCTGTACATTTGAAGGCAAGCTCTTCCACTTGAGCTGATACTGCAGATGTGGCTTCCAGAAGTTTGGTTAATGAAAATGCTGCCTGAAAGTTAAAAAAAAAAGAAAAGAAAAGTCAAACAATGTAAGTTTATTTTTTAAATTATCTCCCTATTTTATGAACCTGGCTGAAAATAGCTTAGAATCCAATGCCCAAGTTCTTTTCTTTAAAAGTTAAAAATCTTCAAACTAAGACACGCCAGCTTTTTAGTGGAACCTAAAAAAATTTTCTACACTAAGTAAGCTTTGAGGACATATGTCTACTAGAAAGATATACGTTATGTATGAGACATGACCAGTCAGCATCTTTTTCGGGTGCTAATACACTAGTCTCATTTAGCTCAACAAGACGACTTGGGCCCGTTGACACCAGGTACCAGAAGCATTTGAAGGACTTACGATACAGCTCTTACTGATGGGAGGAAGGGACTTGCTCCGCTATTTTTATCTGTTTAACACTGCAGTCCATGAAATCGTATGAACCAAAGAACAGACACTCTAAGCTCACTATTAACGCCAACAAAAACAACACCCATGCAGAAAACACAGCACTCTTGGTGGAAAACTCACTTCTTGATCAAATGCTTTCTTCACCCACTGTATAAAATAACACTGTTCCTGGGTAACAAACACGTCAGCACTGCATTCTACACGCTCACTTGGAACCAGCCTGGTTCAGCAAAAATGAAGCTGTGTCAGCATTTCAGCCATCTTTTTAAAACAACAAATACTTGCTGAGGAATAAGAGAATAAAAGAGTTCACCCCGCGGTTTGCAATCTGCACAGGAGGATCTCCCGGTTAAGACATCACCCTACAGACTTCATTCACTTGACATTAAATCGAGAAACCCGACTGTGTGTGATGGGTGGCTGGGTGGCTGTGAGTGTACGCGCGCGTCTACAAACTGGAGACTCAACAGGAGCCGTCCAGACCAGGAATCCCGGCCATCAGAGGGACAGGTCTTTGTACTGTTAGGGGAAGCAATCTGGACCACGGGGCGGGGACTAACCCATCCTAACTGGGTCCGCCCAGACGGATAATCGCCTAGCCAGCAGGCTCTGGGCAGGCGGCCAACTAAACAGGGCTAGGGGGAGGGAGACGGCTCAAGTCCCAGCAGAGGAATCCCTGTCTGGCCCTCAGCCCCGGGGACTAGGCAGGGCGGTGGGTTTGTGAACTGCGCCGTTTCGGGTTACAGCGCGAGAGCGGAACCAGACCTCCAGGCACAAAGACCCGGCGCGGGCGCGGCGGGAGAGGGATGCCCTGGACTACCGACGCGGCTCTTGAATACGTGAGGGACACGGCCCGGACCCGCCGGCCGCACTCACGTCTCCGATCTGCAGCTCCACCTCTTCCAGCGGGTCCACCAGTCGGCCGCTGCTCTTGCTCGGAACCGGCCAGCCCAAACCCCCCGGGGCGCCGGGGGAAGATGCTGAAGACGTGTCTGAAGACGAAGGAGAAGAAGGGGGCGGCGGCGGCGGGGAAACCTGCAGCCCTTCAGGGTTCGCCATGGAGCGGGGCTGGGCGACTGGACCGGACTTGGGAGGCCGAACCAACACCAACCGTCTCTTTCAACCGCTCGCGCCCAAAGCCCAGCGGGCCCGCCTCCTCTCGGCTCTCCGCCAGGGACCGCGAAGCCTCGTCACTTTCTAGGGACAGCCAATCAGATGCCAATGAGTTAGCCTGCGGCTGCTCTCCGCTCCAGGGGAAAACCTCCCAACGGGCTCCCAGACGCCGGAGCAGAAGACCACAGCTCCCAAGGTGCCGTGCGCGCCGCTCCGCCTCACCGTCTTGGGGCTCTGCGCGCGATTCCCCCTGGGATTTGTGGTCCCCCACCCCCCACCCCAACCATTCCGACGCCCTTAGCGCACGCCGGGTGAGAGGCCGCGCAGCCTGCAGCCGCGGGCGGCGCTGGGACTTGGAGTCCCTTCCCTTGGCCCTTCGGTCCGTGTCCCGGAAGCGCTGCTGGCGTCGCGTCGCGTCGCGTCGCGTTGCGTCGCGTCACTCGTGGCGCCCGCGCACAGCAAGACAGGCGGGAGCGTGGTGAAGCTGGAGCGTTCCGCGGAGCCCGCAGGTGGTGACTGCCTGCGTCCCGGCCGGCGATGGCGCCCCCAGTGGCTTAGAGGTCCCGAGCCCAAACAAGCCAAGCCCAACCTCCTTCCCCGGCGTGCGCCAGCGTCCTTTCTGCTGTGAACATGCAGGTGCTTCTGGCCAGATTGGCCTGCCCGGGTGAGCGGGGTCTGCGGGCGCGGGTTGACAGAGCAAGGGCGCGGGGCAGTCCGGTCTCGCCTCACTAGGGAGGAACTCGGGCAAGGGCGCGCGGTCAGCGCCAGGTGGATCCTGGGTTCCTCCCCGGGCTTGTCCCTATTGAAAAAGTTGACAACTAGGGCAGAGGTCACGGGCGGAGGAAACTTGTCAACGCGGCTCCCGAGCGGAATCTTCCCCGAACCCTGGTGCTGACCCTCTTCCCAAAGCCCAGATGTTGTCCTAGACTTGCAACAGCCTTGTTGGAAAATAGGTAAATTAACTATTACACAGGTTTTCTCCTTGGTCCTCGCCTGACGCGTCTTGCAGCCGTCCTACTACTTTATTAAGAATTTGAACTCTGTTATGTCATATTGACTTTTATATGGTACCCAAGTCATCAGGTTATCTCTGGAGCCGGGAATTTTTCTGTGTTGTCTAAAATTAACTCTACGGCGTATCGTGTTATGGTTGCCCCTAGAACCATCATGATCATTTGGTAAAATACCTCATTACCTCCCCTTTCACCTTAAAAAAAAAAAAAAAAAAAGGTAGAATGATGTCGTTGGATGGTTTTTGTTTGTTTTACTTAAAAACAGTTTTAAAAATCAAAACAAAAAGTTTACTCCAAGATATCTCTCAAAACTGACTTAATTTTTTTCTGTAGTTTATTTAAGTTAAATTTTGGTTCTAGAATAAACAAGTGTACATATTGCAAATTCACGGATATTCTTATGTAAATTTTCACAAAAGTAGAATTTTGTCAAATTTGTCTACTATGTATTAAATAATTGGAATTTAAAGTTTCTATTACTGGTGCGTGTTTTATGACACCTAATGTGTAAATACTGTTGACTGAAAAAAAAAAATGCACAGCCTAAAAGGTTGAGGCTTATGTTTTACTCAACAGGCACAGGGAGAACTTAGCCTGGGAGACAGCATCTTAAGATAGCTCTGAGGGACAGTTCTGAAGAGGTAAGGTAGAAGCCAGGATATATAGGAGTTTTAGCAAAAACAAACAAGCTGAAACACACAAGATAGGTAGTTGGAGCATCAAAAGATTACTGCTAATTAAAAAAATGTATCTCAAGTTAATGAATTTATTGCTTTTTTGTGTATGGGAAGACGTAAGAGCTTGGGCTCATTGAAATCATTCCTTTGATATGCCTCTCCACTATCTAGGCCCAGTGTCCTGCTTTTCTCCATCCTGAATCCCTTCAGAGTACACAGTCAGGGACGGCTGCAGTAGCTGAGAGCTTGATGGCCACAGCATCCTTTGTTTACTGATACAGTAGGTGATATTCCTTGTCCACAGTGCCTCCTCTAACTCATAAATTTGACCAACATTTGGGAGTCATTTCATGACCAGTTTTTGTCCCTTGGTGCTAGGAAGGTTCATTCCTAGATCAGGCAAAGATCCTGTTGATAGGCCACCCAATGTGTTATTTTTGGATCAGGCCCTGTTGATAATCTGAAATTCTCTGGAGTGCCTGTCTCACTAGTTTATTATGATCCAGGAGATGTTTTCCCTTGTCATTTCTTCCCATATCTGAAGTTGCACTGTTACAATTATTCTGTATAGAGTTAATCTATATATAAATTGTCTTAAGACATTAATTTTGTTGGAGGCCTGGTTAAACATTGGAAGATGCCAGAGGAAATCTTATGAAATAGAAAGGATATAAGTAATTCAGCTAATTACATTAATAAGGTCATGGTGCAGCAGAGAGAGGGACAAGGCATAAGTAATTTGAATCCAACAAGAGAGCAAATTAAAACAATGATCAGTATAACTAGTTGTAGTCTGGTTGAAATAAGCCCTCCAATCCACAGGAGAACCAGCTGAACAAGCCAAATTTTGGAGGGATCACGTAAAGAGAAAGATAATGTTTCATCTTCATTTACAAAGGTATACTTTATCAACTTGTAGGTAAGTGTAAGAGGAAAGGTTTTTCAGTTCAGTGATATGATCTGAAAGTTATCAGGAATTTTTATTTGCCAAAAAGTCATTTTTATGAATCTTGAAGATCTTCATTTTACAAAAGTATCAGAGTGAAGCAATGATTGTCTATACATGACAAAATACTTCAAATGACATGGCTAAAGATCTGATTACAATGCAATTGACAAGAAACTTGGATATTTCTGTGACAAACAGCATTTTAAGATAATAACTATGATTGATAGCATTATATTGATAACAGGACATACCAGACTTCTGGGAGTTCTTTATAAATTTTAGAATAGCTGTATTAATGACATCTAACCTTAGATGGCTTTACCACCACTTATGTGACAATGTTTCCCATGTATGTTAACATAAATGAACCTAATTAGTTTAAAATCTCTCTTTGTGATATCAGGGTTCCTTTGGAGTATCCCAGAGTTAGTTGAAGGTCAAAATGACTTTAGTTACAATTTGCTATTTGGGAAGTTTGTCAAAAATATCAAAAAGATTTCAAAACACTGGTCAAGTAGGATCATAGGTCATTGTGAAACAACACTTATTCACTTAACCAAAGTGACAGAATATTTCAAAAGCAAAAACAGATCATTTAGAGGCACAGAAACTCAATCTGTTATCAAAAGCAGGGAAAATTTTGTTCTCTGTTAACGGAGAGAGGAACCAAGACCAGTCCTACTCGAGCCTGCTTTTAATTACAAAATCCATTTACGTTATTAAATTTAATCTAATCCTAGCCGGACCATTTCCAAAACTCATTTTTCAGGGCTCCTTTTCTATAGACCTTCCACAACTTTCTCTGTTCTTATTAGTTTGTTCCTTAATTGTTTATCCAGAAATAACTGACTCTAGGACAAAATCACCCTTACATTTCCAACAGGTTCATTTCTATTCTTCAATCTTCTTTTGCTGAAAACATACCTCCTACTTTCCTTATACAATGAACTACTTCCCTTGATAGTTTTAGTAGCTTTGATTACATGTTATAGTTTTAACCCTTAAAAACCTTAATCTTTAGCAGAAACCTAAAAGGAACAAGTGATTGTGAACTGTTTGTGAAACCAGCATTTCCCACTTGGGATATTCTATAACTTCTAGAAACATATATTTTCTCATAACATAATTTCTTTCTTCCATGTGATACAAGACGTGTCCAATAAAGCCAAAGATCTTTAGTTTCCTTCTTGTGAGGAAACAAAAGTAGGTAAATTTAGACCTGTTTAGCAATTAATGTTCCACTATTTTATCTTATATGATATGACGTGGATATTCAAGGAATTCCCATCATTTAACTTATCAAAATTCAAATTACCAAAAATCTGAACAGACTATTTTAAGATAAACATACCCAAAACAAAAGAATTCCTAAAGAGTTGACCTGAAAATTCTTCTCTCATTTACCTTTATTTGGTAACTTAAAGTCATATCAAGTTAAAATTTTTTTTTCACATTGACAAACTCTGTAACAGAAATGACATGAACTTACTGACCTTCAGTAAACTTATGTACAATAAAAGTAAGACATGTCTGTATTGACTAAACCAATGAGCTTAAGATAACTTTAATATTAGATATTAATATAATATTGAATATTTTCTAGACCATGTGAGCCCCAAATTCCCTCCAAGTTTCTTTTATATTTAGAAATATTTAGTTTGTAAGTACTTACTTTAAGTCAATTAAATAGAGCTCTTTTATAAGTTTAATTTTGTTCATATTTTCCAGAGTTAGAGATATCTCATATGTGACGTACACCGAGACACATAAACAGACAAAACTAGAGATCGCATAGCTTCACTCTAAAAGCTTCATTATGAATCAGGTATTACCATATAAACTCACAAGTTTATAAGTAACAGTTGGAATAAGATAAATTTGTTTGCTTAGATTACTACTTCACTATTTGTAGAAAAGTCTTCAGATTTATATTTGTCCTTAATAAACCCTTAAGGAGGCTAAGAATTAGATTTTGGGTGAGGGAACCTTTCCAACAGTTTGAGTTTTAAAAGGTCTTTTTCTCATTTCCCCTACTCCATTGCAGGTTTTATTTGATTGAGCTAATTAGTCTCAGTCTCAGTTCTTTGGGAGCTGTATTTACATTTCTGATCTGTAGAGACTTGCAAGATACAGTAGCTCCTGATATTAAAAGGTTGATTTGCCCAACTATACTTATTTTGATTTGCTTTTGTATCAGAGATTTCCAGCTAAACTGAAAATCACAAAAGAGTCCTGGGTTATAGAACTTTAGGATTTAATTTGTCATGCCTTCAAAAACTTGCATGAGGCATTGACAAAGCCCCTCTTTTGAGAACACAGGTTAGACCCAGAGCAAAATGTCTATTATTTTTTTAGCCCCTGAATATTAGTTACCAGTTTTTTACTTTATATTGTCTTAGCTCAGGTAACCATATTGGTTTCCTTTCATATGTTTAAATAATATTTTCTGAGGGCCAGATTCAAATACCCTGTCTTATAATACCAAGCAGAGGAAGCCCAGTGAAACATGTCTATCCCACAATATAATTCAGCAGATGAGATGTAAACGTCTTATATAAAGCCTATTTAAATATACCTATTTTTATAAACTTTCATCTCAATTCTGTCAACTTTTATACCTTTAACTTTGGTTCCCATTAGAACCCAGTCAACAAGCTTTGGTCTTAAAAGGAGTCCTAGAAGCTTTCCTTTCTTACATTCTCCAACCATTTTATCTATTTTGTATAAAAGACTCAGATCCCTAGTGAGGGATTGAGCCAAGGGACACAAGCCCTCTTGTCAGTCTTGTAACTTGACTACTAGGTCTAACTATTGCCCCAGCTAATTGTTGGTCAGATAGCTAATTATAATTTTTTCCCCAGCCTTTTAAGGGTATATATTTTTTAAACTGGGTAAATAGAGCAGACTTGTTTGGGGCTCATTAATACTGGGAACCAACAGGGTGTCCCTTTGGCTCATCCATCTTTACTTAGTGTTGCATCAAAACTTTTTGCTTTAATCCCATTAACACCTGTCTTATTTATCCCATTTATTAATAGCCATCTATAGATTTCTTTATTTGGGGGGAACAAGCACCTTAAAAATTTTCATCTTGTTGGGAAGAAGTCTGTAGACTTCTGTTTCCTTTTTTTTTTTAAACTTTCATCTTAACATTAGTTATTCTAATGCTTTTATTGGCATCTATAAGACCCATTGAGGGGAAGCAGAGACTACAAATAAGTCTTCCCAAACTTTTTTCTTTGTTTGTTTTAAAGGAGTTCTTAGGTTAATTATTATATGTGTTTTCCCACCCTCTAATTTGCTTCTTTCATGGGTACCAATAAAACAGTGCTTGTTATGAGAGCTCTCTAAAAATTTACCAATTTAAGTTTTTCCATTTAAAAGATCATCATCTGGCCATTAATGAGCTATATGTTAATAGTGACTCAAACCTATAACATGCAAGAGGCTTCCCCACAAGAGAGTGTGGAGGATGCCACCTAAACAAGATCCAGAAGCTTTACTCCCCAAAGTAGTCTAAGAAAATGAAGGCTGACACAATAAAGGTTAAGATTACGAAGTGCCTGGGAGTTGGCACAGTGGACAACAGACTGTGCAGAATCTCAGTCTGTTCGATTGGCTGACAGATGTACACCATATGTGTGCCTTCTGGATGGCAGAGACCAAGTTTCAGGACACGCACACCCACCCCCACCCCCACCCTGTACACCACCAAGGATCAAGTAGGCATTTAGGCAAGTAGGCAAAGACACAACGAAATGTAAGTTCTTCCTAGAGGGCTTTTGTTTGTTTAAGGTCAGAATTCTGAAAAGATGTTTTATCAAGCTGGCTTTGTCTGACTTAACTCTGTACACAATGAAAGAACCCCATCTTAGTCATTTTCAAGGCATGATTTCCTGTAATTCCCAATTAAGTAAGTACTTGGAAGTATAAGTTTTGTATATAGATAAACCTGGCTGGAATGTTAACTGGAGGCAAAGATGTTAGGCCAGCCTCTCACTTAATCACCCAGTCCAGAGCACTCAGTGTCTTTCAGCCAGGGAGCTTTCAACTCAATATCTTTCATCTGGGCAGCTAGGTACCTATTATACTTTGCCAGATAAAACTCAGAATCATCAACCAATAGTCTGGAGCGCCTAGAACCAGGAAAGAGTCACCCAGATTCGTCTTGACTCTCCAGGGAGGTGGGTAAGCAGAAGAGACCACTGCTGGTACCAGGGCTCTCATTCCTTGTAGAGTTCAGGTGAAGGACAGAAGTCAGCTCTAGGTCCTTTTGGGGTCACCAACTAGTCAGGTCAACTAGTGGGGGGTGGGAACAAAACCTGAAAGTTGAGCGTTATGTTTTATGCAGCAGACATGAGTGCATGCTCAGTTGCTAAGTCATGTCTGACTCTTTGCGACCCCATGGACTGTAGCCCACCAGGCTCCTCTGTCCATGGGATTTCCCAGGCAAGAATACTGGAGTGGGTTGCCATTTCCTTCTCCAGGGGATCTTCCTGACTCAGAGATTGAACCCGTGTCTCCTGAATTGGCAGTCAGATTCTTTACCACTGAGCCACCAGGGAAGCCTGATATGATCAACAGACATGCTGAGGGCTTAAACCCAAGAGACAGCCTCTGAGATAGCTCTGAAGGACTGTTCCAGAGAGTTACGAGAAGAGCCAGGATATACAGGAGTTTAGGGCCAGGGAGTAAAAACAGAAAATCCAGGTAGCTGGAACATCAAAAGGTTACTGCCAATTAGAGAAAACTAGACATCTCAAATTAATGAATTTAGCACTTTTCTCTGTATGGGAAGACGCAAGAGTCTGGGCTCATTGCAGTTATTCCTTTGACAGGCATCTTTACTATCTAGGGCCAGCACCTTGCTTTTCTCCATTCTGAATCTCCTCAGGGTGTACTGTTGGAGGCAGCAGCTGTGGCTGATGGCTTGATGGCCTCAACATCTTTTGTATACTTAAATTAGCAGGTGACATTTTTTGTCCACAATATGCTTTATGTTTTTCAGAATAGAGTAATCAGGTGCAATCTGCCCTCCTCCTAATTTAATTGAAATCATTCTTGGGTCAGGTGCTATCCAAATCCCACCAAAATTACTATTTCTGTTTTCACTGGGTCTCTAAATCATTGCTGTTTTCATGGCCTGGTGTTAGGACTATAGACATCAAAGAGATGGACACAGAATTGCCATCAGTGTGATTTTGTATGGTGATATCATGAGTTCTCTGAACTTTTTGACCTCACTTCTTTACCAAAATTTAGTCAAGGTGTCTAAGTGTTAAATCTCTAAAGTTAAGTGTCAGATTTGTATTCAGAAAAGGGGTAAAGGTTGTGACTTTTTTAACCCTCTGAAGGAAATTAGACTACCTAGTTCCAGATATTTTTAAGAAAAGTATTAGCTATATAAGCAATGGAATTACAGTTTTGTCTGGTACCGAATCATCAGATTTCAAAAGCAAATGATAACTTCTGTATGCTGAATTACAATGCATCAAAAAATTTGTTTTTTTATAGTAAATAAGTATTCTTTTAAATGATGATAATAATACTCTATTTGAACTCTGGAACTGAGCTCTCCCATACTATTTTTATCTACCTTTTTTTTTTTAAGATTTAGTAAAAGTAAAAAGGGATAAGTAGATTTTAAAAAGTTATTCCCAACATTATAGTTTTTAGTATGCTGTTTGCAAGTAGAGAAAATTAATACCTTGACTTTTTTTTTTTTAATAAAAGAGTGACTCAGAAAACAGATTTTTAGTGTTTAAGAGGCTTTAGGGTTCAGTGCTTCAAACCTCTTCCCCTCCTGTGTTCATCATAATCTAATTGATTGTCTGATGCTAGGTTTTACTTTTTAAAAATTCATTTTATTGGAAAGAATGAAGCATAAAAATAAATGTTATGCAGTTGAGTGCGTAAGAATATAAATAATTAGCCTTTGCCAGGCTGACATCTCCTTTTAATCAGAAAAGAAGGAAAGCAAGAAGAGGAAGGGAGGGAGGAAGGAAACAGCTAGTTTCAGGTCCTGTAACTTCAGAGTCCAGGTCAAGTCCAGTTGTAGCCTCAAGAGTTTTACTGGTGTTGCAAGGATAGAGACTAGGTTGGCTGCAGTCATCTGAATTTCTCTCTCTGCTGTAAATGAGGATTGTAGCTGCCCCACATGTCTCATAAAGTCATAAAGAGTACCATGTGGTAATAAAATTGAAGATTCATAACTGTTATATGTGCTCATGAAAATATAAATTTTATTATATACTCCAAATTCAAAATGCAAAAAACCTTTGTTGAGATTCACTGTTTATTTATTGTTCCATGTTTAGAAACTCGTTCACATGCAGACAGATGCTTCCCTATGAGAGACAAAAACTGAGAAAGGCCTCATTGTTATCATTATAATCCAGGAATTAGTTTTAGGAAAATAAACCAGAGATTTGCAAATTCCTGGGTGACAGTTAAAACTGTACTTAGGAAGGTACCTATTGGGTTAACAAATGTGTATTAGTCACTTGTGATTGGGAGGGTACCTGTCAGGTCAACAGATGTGTATTAGTCACTTGTGATTGGGAGGGTACCTGTCAGGTCAACAGATGTGTATTAGTCCCTTGTGATTGGGAGGGTACCTGTCAGGTCAACAGATGTGTATTAGTCCCTTGTGATTGGGAGGGTACCTGTCAGGTCAACAGATGTGTATTAGTCACTTGTGATTGGGAGGGTACCTGTCAGGTCAACAGATGTGTATTAGTCACTTGTGATTGGGAGGGTACCTGTCAGGTCAACAGATGTGTATTAGTCACTTGCTTTGTGTGAGACGTACCCGGTCCTGCACAATAGTGTTTTCTAGGCAAAGGTTGACAATAAACTTCAGAGCTGATGAAGTGGGGAGAGTTAATAACTTGCTGAATTCAAACACAGTAGACAAACTCCAGCGTCTGTTCACTTGGCCTCTGCCTTATTCTGTGTTGTCTTTTTTGTTTGTTTCTTCAGTTAATAAGTGTTATTTCTTTTAGCAGCTTTAGATTAAAAAAAAAAAACTGAGCAGAAAGTACACGGTTTCCTTCTAACTTTCTCCCAGTCCCTGATAACATCTTGCATTGGTGTGGTACATGGCTCACACTTGGGGAGCCAGTATTGATACATTAAAGGTCAGAGTTTGTATCAGGTTCACTCTGTGTGTCGTTCGTTCTGTGGGTTCTGACAAATGTGTAGTAACACATATCCTCCATTAATAACATCATCAGAATAGCCTTGCTGCCCCACAGATCCCCTTTTTTCCACATATTCATCCCTTCCTCCCTCTTTCTGAACACCTGACACCCACTGATCTGTTACTGTCCCTTTTCTAGAATGTCATAGAGTTGGAATCATAAAGGATATAGCATTTTCAGTATGCATTTTCATTTCCTCCAGTGTCTCTTCATTTCTTTTTAGCACTGATTAACATTCCATTGTATGGGTGCACCACAGTCTGTTTATCCACTTACCTATTAAAGGACATCTCCCAAGTTTTGATAGTTATGAATAAAGTTGCTATAAACATTCAGGTGAATCTTTTAAATTCTGGATATTTTATTGTGATAAGAACACAACATGACATACACACCTTTGACAAAATTTAAAATGTATGTTGTTGACTATAGGTGCAGTGTTGTACAGTAGAGCTCTAGAGTTTGTTCATTTTGTTGGTGGATTTTTGTATGGATGTTAATTTTCAACTCATTTTGGTGAATGCCAAGTGCAATAGGAATTGCTGGATCCTATGTTAAGAGTATGTTTAGCTTCAGAAGCAAGTATCAGAGATACAGAGGAGAGTAGGAAGAGTTGATGGAGCACTTTCTTTGCTCAGCCCCAGCAACGGGCACTAGGTTTTCAGGATAAATCAGACCATCTCTGCCTTTGAGGAACCCATGAGCTGGGAGGAGACAGATAAGACAATCCTGTACAATGTGTTACAAGAGCAAGGAGGGGGTTAGAACTATCAAGAAGAGTTTTCAAAATTTCCAAAGGAAGTTTAACCAGTATAGAAAAGTGAAGGAAAATTCCAGGCAAAGAGGGGATTTCCCGACAGTTCAGTGGTTAAAGCTGTGCGTTTCCACTGCACGGGACACAGGTTCTGTCTCTGGTCTGAGATCTAGGATCCTGCATGCCTTGCTGCCCAGCCCAAAAAAAAAAAATTTTTTTCTTAAAATTCCAGACAAGGAAAATAGCAAGTTATCCACTTAAGAATGGTTAAGATAATAAATCCTATGTTATATATAGTTGACCATGATAATAATATAAAAAAACAGCAAAATAGCAAGCAAAGGGCCTAGTGGTATAAAAAAATGCAGTATTTGGGAATGTGTTTAATAAATTAATGGTGGAAAATAGTTTCAAAAGATAAACTGGGTTCAGATAGTAAGAGATCTTGTATGCTCTTCTAAAGAGTATATAATTTATCTTGCCTTCATTTTTTTTTTCAGAGTATCAAATGATTTAATTATAAAACTTAAGCCACTTATTCACCTTCTAAAAAACACAAACGTGAAAATAAAATAAACACACCCAAGACTCACTAGCCCTTGCAGGATAGGAAGAAGCCCTGGACAGAGAGTCTGCAAATGTTTTTCCCTACCCCCAACTCTGCATTTCCTCCTGCATTCAAGGGTCCCATTCGAGGGTCCCATGTTTTGACACCTCTTACACCTCACGTGAAGGGTTGACTCATTGGGAAAGACCCTGATGCTGGGAGGGGTTGGGGGCAGAAGGAGAAGGGGATGACAGAAGATGAGCTGGCTGGATGGTACCACCGACTTGATGGACGAGTTTGGGTGGACTCCGGGAGTTGGTGATGGACAGGGAGGCCTGGCGTGCTGCAATTCATGGGGTGGCAAAGAGTCAGACACGACTGAGCGACTGAACTGAACTGACTGACAGTGGACAGGAAGCAGAAGCTACAAGAGTTATGTAAAGAGGGTAGCAACAATTTTATAGCTATCTGGTACTAATAGCTTGTACACTCTGATTTGCAACTTTGAGAAACAGTATCAAATAAGCATTGTCAAATACCTACTGCTGGCTAACCTTTACTATCATTCTTTCAAACTGCATCTTTGAGACTGGTTGTGTTGCTTCACTGTAGCTTCTGCTTATCCTGAAGCACAAATGCTAAAATCCCTACACAGTCTCTTAAGTGACAAAGGTTACTTTCAGGACAACCCCAAGGTGATGTGGTGTTTCTTAATATAGCTGTAGTGTCTGCTGGGTGTCATCCCGTAGGACAGGCTGGCCAGATGGCAGCACCGGGTGGGGGCCGACATGGTCACTTTCCTACAGCCCTGCTTGATCCCTCTTCTATCTGAACACCCCACAGTCAGCATTGAACCCTGAAGTCAGTGAGGACCTTGGCTTGTCTTCATTTCTGAAGTTGAATGTAGTAAGTGAATCCAGTTCTTCACCGTTAATTCAAAGGAGCTTCCAAAATGTGGCAGGTGTATTCTTGGGAAGCCTTCTGGGATGGAGCTGGAGGGTCTTGGCTTCCAGGTTCTGGGGTGGGCGCTGGCATAGCTGCCTTTTTCTGGGCCGCCAGGAATTCATGAATTGCTCTTTCTGTTTGTGGCCAGAAGATGGTTTAGTTTGGGATCCATCACTTCAGAAAGAATTCTGTCCACTCCAGCTTCCAGCATCCCTGACTGAACCACACTCTTGCCTCAGACCATTTTACAGCTGGTTTTTGTTCATAGTAGGATTCCATTCCCACTTATCCAGATGTGTTGACAACAAAATTATCCGCTTTCTGCCTCCAGTTTTGGTAAGCCGGCTTGTTGTCCATCTGGGCCAGGCAGTCCGGGCAGAAGGTGTCAAACAGGCCCTGGCTCTTGAACTGTTCCAAGATGAGCGTGATGAGTGCGAGGTCCCGGAGAGGCACTGAGGCTGGGCTGATGGGGCCACTGCTCCCGACAGCGCCCATCATGCCATCGCAGCTCCCGTGGAGGCCTGGCCCGCGCTGCCGCTGCCCACCGCGTGGGTGTCCCCACTGTCTGCCGTGGCTGCACCTCGGGCCCGTGGAGGAGACCGAGTATGGCTTCCTCTCAGGGACGGAGGGCGGGGGTCGTGTAGAGGTGGCAGAGGTGGAGGAAGGGCTGGCGGGGGGACCGCAGCATGGCCTCATTTATTCTCTTTTGTCAGATTTGTTTGTTTGGCTGCGTAGGGTCTTAGTTCCTGCAGGCAAGATCTTGGCTGTGGTGCACGGACTCTCTAGTTGGGACACATGGGCTTCAGTTAGTTGTGGCACGTGGGCCTCAGAGCACGTGGGCTCAGTAGGTGTGGCATAGGCTTAGTTGCTCTGCGGCATGTGGAATCTTAGTTCCCAAACCAGGGATCAAACCCACATCCCTGAATTGCAAGGCAGATTCTTAACCATTGGACCACCAGGGAAGTCCTGCATTCATTTATTCTTGAAACATTTTGAGAAGGGGCATTTTCACTTTCCCTTTTATTCAGCATTGTGTTATTTTAATACTTATGTTGGATCATGAGGTATTTATTTAATAAAAGAGTTTAAAGGAGGGGGAAGAAAAGAGTATGTTTAGCTTTGCGAGAAACTGCCAAACTGTCTTCCACAGTGTCTGTACCGTTTTGCATTCCCAGAAGCAATGAATGAGTTCTGCTGCTCCACCTCCTCAGAGGTTTCTCCATGCTCTGGGTTTTGGCCATCCTGATAGGTGTTTTAGTTTGCAGTTGTTTTAATTTGTAACTCCATGATGAAACGGGGTGTTTAGCATCTTTTCCTATACTTATTTTCCATCTGAATATTTGTTTTGGCCAGGTGTCTGTCCAGATCTTTTTGCCTGTTTTTAAATTGATCTGTTTATTTTCTTGTTGAATTATTGATATGTGAGTTCTTTGTGTACATTGTATGTTAGCCCTTTATCAGCTATGTTTTCTGCAGGTATTTCCTCCCAGCCTATGGCTTAGCTTTTCTTTCCCTCTTGTTGGCCTTTTAATGCTTATGATTTATGACTCTAGCCTGCCTTTTCAGAGAGAATTACAATAAAACAGGGCTAACCTGTTTCATAATAGCATGAGTCAGTCATAAGTAAGTACTCTGATAAAAAGGAATATAAAAAGGACTGGTACTCAATCAACAAATATTTATACCTATATATATAGGCTAGCACTGAGATTTAGCACACAAAAAAGAAAATAAATGAGTATGCTATCTACTGGAGAATACAAATAAGACACTAATGTTTATGTCATTTATTGGTCTTACAGATGTTTAAAATTTTAGTTAAATGATTTTATGATTTTTGAGATTTTTTAACTATAGTTAGAAAAACTTTCCCAAATCCCATTTTCTTTTTAAAAATTATAAACATTTTTCCCATAATCCCATAATGTCTTTCCCATAATGACAGTTTTATTGAAATGTAAGTTATATACCATATCATTACATCATCTGAAGTGTACCATTCAGTGGTTTTTAGTATGTCCACAAAGTTCTGCAACCATCACACAGTGTTAGAACATTTTCATCATCCCAGAAAGAAACCTCATACCCTTTAGAAATCAATCCCAACTCTCCAGCCCTAGGCAACACCTAATTTATTTTCTATTCCTATAAATTAGTCTATTCTGGATATTCTATATATGTAGAATCATATAATATGTGGTCTTTTAAAAATATCTATTTATTTGACTGCACTGAGTCTTAGTTGTGGCATGCAGGATCCTTGGTTGCAGCATGTGAACTCTTTCATTGCAGAATGTGAAGTCTTAGTTGCAGCATTATGGAATCTAGCTCCCTGACCAGGAATTGAATCTGGACCTGCTGCAGTGGGATGGAGTCTTAGCCAGTGGACCACCAGGGAAGTCCCTAATGTGGTCTTTTTGTGGCTGGCTGCTAGTCACTTTAGCTTAATGTTTTCAAGGTCTGTCCATGTTTACTTCTTCCTATTGCTGAATAGGATTGCAGTGTCACTTTTTATTTATCCATTCACTAATGGACATTTGGTCATTTCCACTTTGCTGTGAATAATGTACCTATGAACATTCATGTAGAAGGTTTTGTATGGACGTGTTTTCTTTGATCTTAAGTATATACCTAAGAGTGAGTTACATGGAAACCATGCTTAACATTTTGAGGAAATGACGGACTGTTTTCCAAAGCTGCTACACTGTTTACATTCTCACCAGCAGTGTAGGGGAGGGTTCCAGTTTCTCCACATCCTCACCAACACTTGTTGTTGTCTATCTTATTGATTATAACCAACTAGTGGATATCAAGTGGATCTTATTGTGGTTTTGATTTGTATTTCTCTGATGGTTAATGATATTGATCATCTTTTCCTGTGCATATTGGACATTTGTTTATCTTCTTTGGAGAAGCAGCTATTCAGGTTCTTTGTGTGTTTTTAATCAGGTTATTTGTCTTTCTATTACTAGAAATGCATTCTTTGTATATGTTAGATACAAGCCCCTTATCATAGATATGATTTGCAGATATTTTCTCCCCTTCCATAAGTTATCGTTTCTCTTTCATGATATCTTTTGAAAACAAAAGATTTTAATTTCAGTGAAGTACAGTTTATCCATTTTCTCTTTTGTTGCTTGTGCTTTGGTGTCACAGCTAAGAAACCATTGCCTAATCCAAGGTCACAAGCATTTACACTCTTTTAAAATCTTTTCTGATAGCATGAAGAATTCTCGATATTATATCCTTCATCCAGCATAACTTCATATCCATAAAATAATCATCAAATGTAAAGAAATTAACATCAATACAACAAACTGTGGCCTTTATCCAGATTCTTTTTCTGTTCAGGATGCAGGCCTGGTCCCCACCTTGCTTTAGGTGTCATAGGTGTCACGTCCTCTCATGTCACGCCTACTTCAGTGTGGCTTCCTGTCTTTCTTGTGTCTCATGACCGTGACACCTTCAGTGTGCACTGGTCAGGCATTCTGTTGAACGTCCCTTGATCTGAGTTTGTCTGGTGATTTCTCACAATTAGATCAAGACTGTAGATGTGGGGGAGGTGTGCCACAGAGGTGAGGAGCCTTTCACCTCTTATATACATTTGCATACCTTTCTCATCACATCATGTGATACTGATGTATCTGATTGCAGTAATGGTAAACTTGATCACTTGGTCAAAGTGTCTGTCATGGTTCTCCACTGTAAAGTTAGTATTTTTCCTTCACACTCTACTCACTGGAAGCTGACCCTGAAGTTCAGCCCACACTCAAAAGCAGAGAATCAAATAATTTGTGGATTTATCACTGTAATCCTTTATACTTTCACTTTTTTCTATTAAAATCATTGATCAAATGAAATTCATTTTGATTTTAAGAAAGAGCTAACTTTCTGCCAGTCTCTGACCATTTAATGAAGAACTATCTCTTCTTCCTGATTTGAAAAGGCATCTTTATCATATACCAAATCCTTATATGTATTCTACCTTTTTATGAATTCTTTATTCTGTTCCTTTGATGATTATATTCCTTCTCCCATGACAGACTCCCATAGCTCCACATGTAAGTTTTGATAGCATTCAGGGCTGTTCCCAAGAAAGGAGTCTGTCTTTTTATTTTTATTATTATTAAGGGAAGGACTGCTGTGGAGAGGAGTACTAGAGAAGGGGGTAAGACATTGAAGACCCAGGAGTGAAAAAGGGTGTTAATATTTAAAGTAGGAGTATCTCTAAGAAGATGGGAAGGAAAAGCCTCATCATCCAGGTGGAAGGATTCATCTAAGTAAAGAGAAAAGACCTCTCTTTATTGTAACCTGAGTGATTGAACAAAGGCCCAACACAACACAGATGACTTTAGGACTTCTTTCCGGGGACTGAGACAGTTCCCACCCAGCTAGTTTTCTCTGTCTGTGAGGCCTCCTGTGCTTGGCGTCAGGTAAGGCACGGAGGGGAGAGAGGTGCAGGTTTAAGGACAGTGGAAGTTTAATGAACATTCTTGCAGATAAATCTTGGCATACTTGTGTTTTTTTCCATAAAATTTTATTTGCTAACTCAAATAATATATACATCAACTAAGTTGGAAGGTGGGTCCCCTTAATTTAAAATGAAGCCAACCCTAACGCACAGTTTGCCCACATGGTCCCAGTATAACCGTTAGTACCTCCCCTTGGTGCTCACCACCAAGGGCTTCCCTTGTGGCTCAGCTGGTAAAGAATCTGCCCACAGTGTGGGAGACCTGGCTTCCATCCTGGGTTGGGAAGATCTCCTGGAGAAGGGAAAGGCTACCCACTCCAGTATTCTGGCCTGGAGAATTCCATGGACTGTATAGTCCCTGGGGTCCCAAAGAGTCAGACATGACTGAGCGACTTTCACTTTCACTGTAGTGCTCTCCAAGTATCTGGTTTAGGTGTTAAATTATACAGTCATCCTATTTATAGGTGTAGCTTGACATAAGGCAACTTGAATAGATTAGCTTATTAAAAAGCTTTTAAAATGTTCTAGTTTGTGAACACTGCTTTATGAGGAAAAGCCAACTGAACTGCCTGCCTTGGAAAGAGGACCGTCCGCTTCAGTCCTCTCCCAGCTGAGGGCTCTGCAGTGTAGCTCTAACTGCCCACTGACTGAATGTCTGCAGTGTTGATGTGGCCAGAAGATAAACAGGTTTCCAAAGAGAAGGCGTCACGTGGACTCACACAGTTACCTTAGTGGGTGGGTTTCCTGGCATCCAGTGGTGAAGACTCAGCACTTTCACTGCCGTGGCCCTGGGTTCAATCCCTGGTCAGGGAGCTAAGACCTTGTAAGCTGTGTGGCAAGACTGAAAAAAAAAAACAAACAAAAAAAGATGGTACCTTAATGATCACCTGGTAGCCCTTTACTTTTTTGAATGAGGAAACTGAAATCTACAACAGTTGAGTGATTCTTTAAGGTTTTAGGGCTAATTAACAGAAAACCCCGGTATTCTTGCATGAAAAATCCCATGGACAGAGGAGCCTGGCAGGTTACAGTCTGTGGGGTCGCAAAAGAGTTGGACATGACTTAGTGACTCAACAACAACAAACAGAAAACAGATCAGATCCCCAATCCTAGATTTTGTGTGCATGTGTGCTTTAAAATTTTTTCAAACTACTCCTGAGAAGAACTATTTGAAAAAATAATACTGTTCATAATTTTTGTGCAGCATACCAGTGCTTTCATGCCATAAAAATTAAGAAAAATTACCTACCTCTGTGTGCCACACGATGGTCTTCAACTTCTGTTGTACCTCGAATTACTACCCACTATACTGTTTATCCCCGGGATCAGGACAAGCGATGGGAAGGTAAGTCATCATTTCTGTAAAATTGTTGAGATCTTTCTAGACACTTTGTATCATTTTGTGGAGGAAAATATTGATATTGTGTTTTTCATTATAGCATAAAATCACCTAATATTTTGTAACTGTATCAAATCACTTACACTAATAGATCTTAGTAATAAAAGTTGATTTATGGAAGCTGAAGTAAGATAACGCCCTCAAACAGAAACTAAGAGAACATTCTACTCAAACAATAATATACTTTGTATAGCTCTCGCAGGAAGCAGAGGGGCAATTTATATAAATAATGCTGTAACTCAGACAAAGAATGAACTTATGTTTGGGGGGGGGGGTGTGAGGGGGAGGGGAGAATGAGGGGACAGATAGTTAGGGAGTTTGGGATGGTCAAGTACACACTGCTATATTTAAAATGGATAACCAACAAGAACCGACTGTCTAGCACAGAGAACTCCGCTCAATGCCTGTGGCAGCCTATGTGGGAGGGGAGTTTGGGGGAGAGTGAATATGTGTGTATGTGTGGCTGAGCCCCTTTTGCTATTCACCTGAAACTATCACAGCATTGTTAATCAGCTGTACCCCAAAACAAAACAAAAAGTTTATTTAAAAAAATAATAATGCTATAAAGGATAGTGAGTACTCATAACCCAACCTTGTGATTTTATCAGGTCGTAGTCATCCCAGAATTGTCATGCATGTTTCAACCCTCTTCACTCCCAGGAGTGAACATGGAGCGGTTTGCAGAGGAGGCGGACGTGGTGATTGTGGGGGCCGGTCCCGCGGGGCTGTCCGCGGCTACGCGGCTCAAGCAGCTGGCCGCCCAGCACGAGAAGGACATCCGCGTGTGTCTGGTGGAGAAGGCTGCTCAGATAGGCGCTCACACCCTCTCAGGGGCATGCCTGGATCCACGAGCTTTACAAGAGCTGTTCCCAGACTGGAAGGAGAAGGGAGTATGATAAGTTGTTATTTATACCAAGTCTCATCTTGATTGTATTTCCATGTCCAGATGAAAGGAATATGGAGAACCCTTTACACCTGGTTCTAGCTCTTAGAGGATAACTGTAGATAGGTTTTTAATTTTAAAAGGGTCAAAAAAATTGACTAACATCAAATATAGTTAATCATTTTTAAATTAGCTCATTTTCACATAGTGCCTTCTACATGTTGTATTTGTGTACTGGATTTATGAGAAGACATCTTGAGAAGGTCTTTGAATAAATACAGCTTTTTGATTTTGAGGGTATTTCCTAACTTATTCCATAGGTGTTTATATCATTGTTCTTAGTAAAATGTTCTTTAACTTTCCTATTTTTTTTAATACCTAAAGCCAAAGAGGGTAATCTAATTTTCTAAAGAAATACTTTAGTAAGACCTCTTATAACCTAAGCAGACACGTCACTGGCAAGATATACAGAGAACCCAGGCGCTAGTCTTACTGCGCTCATCATTAGTGTGACCTTGGTTAAAATCTTATACTCTGCGTAACTCAGTTTCTTCTGTGAGATGAGCAATGTTATTCCTGTTCAAGGTATGCAAGGTTAGACTAGTTAGTATCTGTTTATATATTCTATATAAACAGTTGTGAAGACTGTTAACAGACAAAATTCACCCGAGTAAATCTAAAGGTCAAATTGGCTTCATTCAGTGATTCTGAGCAGCACCCCATCTAGCAGACAGAAAGGAGCTCCAAAGAGCAGCAGAACAGGAGAGGTTTTGACAGACAGAACATGGTTGGGGCATGGAAGTCATAAGCAAAAGCACTGTTTCAGGCGCTGTCGCCTCCCAGGCGGGGGCTCCAGGAGGACACCTCATGAGGACTGGCAGAGAGGCTAAGATGGAATGAGGTTAGCGCTGAGGCTGGGTGTGGTGACCTGGGGCTTAGCACAAGTGACAATGCTTTTCCTTCTAAAGTAGCAAACTCCTTGAAACTTGACATGCTGTAATTATGCCTAATTTCTCTCCTCAGTGTATTTCAGAAATAGGCATCATTGAATTAGTATTGACAAAATAGCAATTCTAATATGAATAGAAAAAAATTTTCACATCAAAGCCTTACGTAGCCAGGCAGATCTAGTCCATTCTATACCTGTTAATTGTCTTTGTCCAAAGAAAAATAAAGCTTCTCTTCTGTGTCCATTGAGCACTGGAGCCAGTGTCTGCCTGATCGCCACAGAGGCAGGGAGACAGGAGGCCAGCCTCCTTGAGGTTCACTTCAAAGGTGGCTCCAATGCCCCCAGGAAAGACAGTCCTGAGATGCAAACTGGCTTGTTTAGTTTTTAAAAAGATTCCCATGCATCTCAAAGAGACAAAGGGTTTACAGTGTCAGGTTTTCCGAAGGAAGTGATGGAAGAAAAGTGAGGAAGACAGTTCTCTTTCCTTTTTGACACATTATTTTATTATTTTGTGTTTACCCTTACAGATATGAACACAAAACATCCTTTTCTCTCCTCCTTTTGTTTCCAGGCTCCTCTCAACACTCCTGTAACAGAAGATAGATTTGGAATTTTAACAGAGAAATACAGAATTCCTGTGCCAATTCTTCCAGGTAAAGAATGATAAATACTGTGGACTTCCAGAATTCCACAGCTGGAAGGAACTACATTTCATCTGGTTAAATCTTTTCCTTTTACAGATGAGAAAACAAAGGCCCAGAGACTTGAAGGACTTGCCCAAAATTACACAGCTAGCTTGTGGAAAAGAAAGCAGGACCAGAGCCCAGTGCTTTTTTGTCTTCCAGTCTAGGAGAACTGAGATAGTCCTGTAAAGCAACCAGGAATTTCTGATTTAGTTCTGTAACGTTATTTTCAACTTAATAGTTTGAACTCTAGTCCAGATTGTTAGGAAATAAATTGAAATTATGGCCAGAAGATGATGTGTGTATTTAATGCAGAAATTAGACCTTAGAATTTCTAAATTTAGTATTTAGGTTTTTGAGACTTATCGGCAGACTTCTGAATCCAGCCTCTGTCTGTAGGTCTCCCAATGAACAATCACGGCAATTACATCGTGCGCCTGGGCCATCTGGTGAGCTGGATGGGGGAGCAGGCAGAAGCCCTGGGTGTGGAGGTGTACCCTGGCTACGCGGCTGCCGAGGTTTGTGCCTCTCTGTTCCTAATGCTGACAGGACGTGGTCTCTTTTCCTTTTGAAACTAAACCAAGAATGATACAGAGGTAAATAGATAAATATTTTCAAAAAGCCATAGGATATTAGAGTTGTAAGATCAGAAGAAGTCTTAGCAGGATCAATCCAAAGATTACTTGAAGTCCTGGTATTGTTCCACATCAGGTGACTGGTCAACCTAGAATGAAAAAAGCCTCCGATGTACGGACTGTTGGTGATGCTCTCTCCTGTAAATTGAGTAGACATTTCTTTACTTTCTTACAGTGTGTAGAACAAATCTGTGCCCTCCCCCAAGGACAGCTTTCCAATTCTTATGCCCTGCTCTCCTGCCCAAACTTCACTGGTGATTTTTTTTCCAGGTTAAATATTCTCAATTCTTACAACCACCATGTCACGTATTTTGCGTTCCTGCAGTATTCTCATTGCCCTCCTCTGAATGCATTCCCTTTTATGTGGCACCCAGAGTGAATCAACTACTTCAAGCCTGGTTACAGCAAGGCAGGTTACCATGTTCATTCTAGAAACTGTTCTTCCAATAATTCCTTCAAAATAACTCTGGTAACTACATGGCATTATAGATTCTCACTACTTGTTGTTGGGGAAATTATTAAAAAATAAAATCTCCAGCCAAACCAGAAAAAAATCACCTCTACAAATTATAAACAAGAGTGAAGCAGTTTTATTACTGAATGAGCATTAAACCAAGAGTGCAGTGCAATTACAGGCCATCTGCTAGGGAGGTTGCCAAGACAGAAAAACTCTTAGCCTTTTACTCAGCCAGACAGATACAGTCCACTACATACATGTTAATCGTCTTTCTCCCAAGGAAAAATAAAGCATCCTATATCTTTTTGACCGGTAGCAAATGACAGCATGGAGGCAGGCACGTAGCCCAGACTGTCCCCCAGAGACAGGGAGACCGGACACCATCCTCTGTGGTCACATGTCAGATGTGGCTCTGAGGACCCAAGAAACACTAAGATGCTGACCTACCAGGAATCTTACTTAGCTTTTTACATGATTCCCATATATCTAAGAGAGACAGAAAGAATTTACAGTCAAGTTTTCTAAAGGAAATGCTGAAGGAATCTGGATAGGAGAGGGAGTTGTTCTTTTTGTCACCAGTGAAATTAAAATCATCTTTGTTTTTCCCATTACAGTAGATGTAAGCCAGATAAAACACATGGGCCTCTGCCCTACACATCCTGCTACTAGTTTCTGTGTTCCCAGTTCACACACATGGATTTGGGTTTGCGTTTCTCCCGAATAAACTGTTCTTAATGGGAATCGATGTCCAGGCCACAAGTAGGTGGTTTGTGGCATCCATGGTTTACGCACACACACTCACACACTCACACTCTGAGTCCCCAGCAGCTCTCTTCTCCTCCCAGTTTCCTGTTTGCCAGGGCCGCCTACAGGTCCAGGCCACAGCCCTGTCCTAGCGTGGGTTTGTTTTCACGGGGTCACATGCATTGCTGCTGGCTCTGGTCTCAGCTTTTCGCTCGCATGCTTTCTGGCACGAGGCTCTAGTTCTTTCCTGTCCAAAGAGCATCTTCCTCTGGAAGAGACAGAAACCAAGTGAGACAGAGAGTCGTTCCTTCTCATCTTCAGAATCACACTTCTGACCGCTTTGCCGTCTGTCTTCGTGGTCCAGAAATAAGCTTTAATCCCCCCGGGCTGTCTGCAGCCCCACTGTTTTGTCTTGCTTGAGGGTTTGGTTTTGGGGTCTGGGCTCACTGGGGAAGCGGCTTTCCTGATACTGTCCTCAGTGCCCCCAGCTGACAGTCCTGTGTGTCACAGGCCCCAAGTTCGGGCTCCGTACACACGCCCTTGACCTCTGAACGTGGCAGACGGCCTCCCATTGCCTCTTCCTGGCTCCCTGGTGTCCTCTCGATAGCTCTCCCATTCTTCCTCGTCAGGTGGGGACATTTCCTCCATTTCCAGCTGTTTGAGCTGAGTTCTGTTGCATCTTGAAGGGAGTATCTTAAAAGCACATCTCTTATTTTTGCCTGAACATTCTTAAGCCTGTGTCTCTATAGAGAATAAGTTCACCTTCTAAAAATCGAAGGCTGTTTGTTGTTTCTTTGCAAGGCAGTTATGAGTCTCTAGGTGATAATGAAAGTGTTTTCATTTTAGGTCCTTTTTCATGAAGATGGCAGTGTGAAAGGAATTGCCACAAATGATGTAGGGATACAGAAGGATGGTGCACCAAAGGTGAGCCTGTGGACAGTTCGTGCTCAGCACACTGACAGTAAAATATAAAATTAACTCATACTCAATGATCTAGTCTTGCTACAAACTGCACATTAATTAAGTGCATGTTAGTGTTTAGTTATTAATGTGGAATTTTGTCACATTGTTAAAAAATAAACATCTTTGAATTAAACATAATTTAGATAAGTAGATATAACATGTTTAAGAACAATTTTCTTAAAAGGTAAAAACATGATTCATATAAATATAAAACAAACACAGGTCACAGATATTATTTCATTCATTCATTCATGAGGGAATTGGTAAGATGTTATAGCCAGTTCAAGGAAAATCAAAAAACATACACACGTGGGTCAGCTGCTCAACTCCCCTCCACAGTCCTCCACTTCCATGCACAAGAGTCATTTGCATCACTACTGTCAGTAATGTGGATTGAATCTTTGACATCTTTTAGTAAATATAAGACTGATTGCCTTTCTCACTTTCAGAATATGCCTGAATGGCCTTCCAATTTTCACAGCTAATTATTTTTGAATTTGCAAAAGAAGAGCTCTTAATACGTGGATCTCAGCTCTGTTAGGTTCCTTGGAAAGGACAAGGGAAAAATAACTTTCCTTTCCCATAACAAGAACAAAACACAGATTAACATCTTGATAAACAAACGTGTCTATTCATATTTGTTTATTGTCTCAATTTCTCAACTAGATTAGAAGCCCTTGAAGGCTGAGATCTTGGAGGGTTACGCCAAGGCTGGCACAGTGCCAGGTAGTGCCAGGGCCTCAGGAAAGATGGGTTGCCTCCTTTTCTCCAATTATACAACAGAACTGGGCATCTAATCTAGCATTTCCTCCAGCAGGTCTTCCTGCTTCTCACTCCTTCATGCTTAGAGAGAAGCACGTGCCCAAGTCCTCAAGTCTTACTGCCTCACTGTTCCTCCTGGTGGCTTACCTGGCTGTACAGAATCGCATGAGGTTGTAGGACTCAGCCTGTCCTATGGCAGGGCCCCGGAGCTGTCTTGTAACTGGCCCTAGGGATTCGGATGCATAGCCAGCTTTGCAGACACCTGTCCTCTCATCCTGCTTCTCTAAGTGTGGCGTGTGCCTGCAGCACAAAAAGCCAAAACTCTGAAAACAGTTTATGACAAAGTAAGGGTTTATTCCAGGATGCCGGGCAGCATGGCGAAAGAAGCCCCTCAGATCCACTCCAGCTTGGTCTTTGAGCTGAGGGTGTCTTAAAGCAGAAGAATAAAGAAGTTAGGATTGGAAATTCCCTGGGGGTCCAGTGGTTAAGAATTGGCAATCTCACTGCTGAGGGCCCAGGTTCAATTGCTAGTCGGGGAACTGAGATCCCGCAAGCCACACAGTGTGGCCAAGAGGGAAAAAAAAGCTGGGATTAACCACTTCCTCTGACTGGGGAGTCGGGATGTCTCTGGGCATCGGTTTATGACTCTCTGGGCCAGGTACTCTGTGCCTCCAGGGTTTGTGGGCTCATCTCGCACTGGAGAAACAGCCTGAGTTTGTACATTAGTGATGGATCTGTAACAGCAGTTGTAGTACATTAAAGGTATTTTCATAATAGCCACTGTAGTCACCTGACTCAGGTTGATTGGTGTTCAGAGAGCACAGGGTGAGGTCAGAGGCGACAGAAAGGGAATAAAAGTCTGGATCGAGAAACTTGGTTAAGGGAACTCAGTTTTCTGTGTGGTTTTGTTTTTTGTTTTTTTTTTTTTGTTTTTTTTTTTACTTTTTCAACTTTTTTTTAAGTAGTACATAGTATTTTTTATTGACTGTTATTGAAAAGAGAGTAAGGCCTGTCCAAGATGTAGTTCTGTCGAGAAATGACTGCTATTGTCTTTGTCCTTTTAAATTTTTATTGGAGTGCAGTTGCTTTAAAATGTTAGCGTCTGCTGTGCAACATAGTGAATGACCTATATGTTTACATGTGTCCCCTCTGTTTTGGATTTCCTTCCCGTTTAGGTCACCACAGACCTAAGTAAACATGAGTAGAGTTCCCTGTGCTATACAGTAGATTCTCACTAGTTAACTATCTTACACATAGTATCAGTATTGTATATATGTCAGTCCCAATCTCCCAATTTATTTCACCTCCCCTTCCCTCCTTGGTAGCCATATGTTTGTTCACTTCATCTGTGTCTCTGTTTCTGCTTTGCAAATGTTGGTAAGATCATCTGTACCATTTTTCTAGATTTCACATATTTGCATTAATATACACTTTTTTTCCTGTTTCTGACTTACTTCACTCTGTCTGACAGTCTCTAGGTCCATCCGTGTCTCTGCAAATGGCACAGTTCCATTCCTTTTTAAGGCTGAGTAGTATTCCATCATGTATGTGTACCACGTCGTCTTTATCTGTTTCTCTGTTGATGGACACTTTAGGTTGCTTCCATGTCCTGGCTATTGTAAACAGTGCTGCAGTAAACACTGAAGCTCATGTGTTTTTTCAAATTATGGTTTTCTCTGGGTATATGCCTAGGAATGGGGTTATTGGATCATATGGTAGTTCTATTTTTAGTTTGTTAAGGACCCTTGATTCTGTTCTCCATAGTGGCTGCACCAGCTTACATTCCTACTCACAGTGTAAGAAGGGGAACTTAGTTCTAAGGGGACTTAATAATAACAAAAGAATATTGTTTTTCCTATGTTCTTCCTGTGTTATGGCTATTATTTTCTATATTATGATCAGTTAATTATAAATTGCCATTTACTCTTTAAAAATTTTTGTGTTTAATATTACAACAACATTGAAGCACACAAATTCTCCCATTCTGATACTTTCTTTTTGTGTGTGTTCTTGTGGTATTTGTCCAAATGTATATTTTTGTGTTCTGTGCTTTATAGTTGTAAAAACATTTTTATATTTTATATATTGTGTATATATAGATGTAACAGCATAGAAGAGTACAGTGGAATCTCAGTAATTTGAGCTACAGAGTCTAAGTTTTTCAATTTGTCTTCGTATAGCCGTGTGGAAGGGGAAGAATCAAGGGTCGACTGTGTCCTCTGCTGTTCGGCTCATTTATCCCGGCATGGCTGGGCGTCCCCCTGCCCTTCTGGTGGCTCACAGACACCTTGCCTGGCAGACTGCCTGGCAGTTCTCTCTCCTGTCACCCGGCCTCCTGGTGGGCATGCTGGCACAGCTGAATAACTTCCTTCCAGAAACGCTTCCTGCTTTTCACCCCACCTTCTCCTGGGCTTCCTGGTGTTTCATGGGCCCCCTTCTGCCTTTGCCTGCTCATCCTCTGCCACCCCCACCCTGCCCATCCTCCAAGTATCTGGGCTCTAGGCTTCACTGTGGGATCCTCTGCCTATATTTTCTCCATAGTGGCCTCATTTGGTGACACAACTTTAAACACCTCTCCCCCAAGTCCCAGAATCATTGTCCAGCTGCTCATTCAGTAGCTCTAATCTTAGATCTGTCAGGCTTCTTACTGTCAGAATTCCTTTTTTTTTTAGTTTTTATTTATTTGTATATTTTTGGCCGCTCTGGGTCTCTGTTGCTGCGTGAGGACTTTGCTCTAGCTGCGGCAAGTGGATGCTACTCTTCACTGCAGTGCCTGGGCTTCTCTCATTGCAGTGGCTTCTCTTGTTGCGGAGCAGGGCTCTGAGGCACGCAGGCTTCAGTAGTTGTAGCTCCCAGGGTCTAGAGCAGAGGCTCAGTAGTTGTGGCACATGGGCTTAGTTCCGCAGCATGTGGGATCCTCATGGACCAGGCATCGAACCCGCCTCTCCTGAACTGGCATGGGATTCTTTACCGCTGAGCCACCAGGGAATCCCCCTGTCAGAATTCTGATGTGGACGTTTTCACATTTCGGAGGTTAAGTGACTTGCCCAGGGTCAGACCCCTGTTAGGCAGTGTGGCTGGGATTGGAATAGAGGCCGTATGGCTCCAGGACTGCCCCTTGCACACACGGGGGTGTGTTGCCTCTAAGAGGAAGTGGAATTATACTGAGGAGTACTTTAGTTCACTGAGATTGAATTGTTGTGGTGTAAGTTAAGCTGGATAAACTGCATGTCTATCTGGAAGCAGATGGGGTTGGACCTTCGTTTTATAAAAATTCTGATGACTTCTTAAAACAATTTAAAAAAAGGTAGAAGGAAACCTAGATTATAATTACAGACTAGGTGTAAGGTAGGCCATCCTATAACAGAAATTAGAAACCTATAAGACAGGCCTTTTTAAATGACTGTATACCAAAAGTACCGAGAAGTCTGCAGATAAGCAGTAGACTGGGGAAAATAGTTTGAGTGCCAGTGATATCGAAGAGCACTTCTACATTGACAAGAAAAAGAGAACACGTTAGAAAAACGGGCAGAATCTTAAAAAATGACAGTGGACAGAAGAGCAGATCCAGGTGAGCACTGACCGGGAGGCAGGTCCTTAGACGTCTCTTGTCCAGGGTCCACGACTCCCAGGCCAGCACCTCACAGAGACCCTTCCTGCTCCCCCAGTCACGTGGCTCTCCCCCAGAACCCCTGCCAGTGCCGTACTCCCCCCTCCAGGCATGCAGTCACCCTTGGTCCTTGTACACCTGCGTAGTTATTGATATTTAGTCCTGCCCCTGTGCCTCGCCCCAGGGAAGGAAGGGTGTTTTTCTGTCATCTCTTCCCCAGTGCCTCGGTAGAACCTGGTACACCAGATGCATTCAGTTAATATTTCTTGAATTAAAAAGAAAAAGATGCTGAAGAGAGTAATCAGGAAAAGGCAAATTAACATAACAATGCATTAGTACTACCCTTAGGAAAACATAAGAAGAAAAGGTATGGGCTTGCCCGGTGGCTCAGGGGTAAAGAATCCGCCTGCCAATACAGGAGGTGCAGATTTGATCTCTGGGTAGGGAAGATCCCCTGGAGAGGGAAATGGCAACCTAGTCCAGTGCTCTTGCCGGAGAAGCCCTGGTAGTCCATGGAGTCACAAAGAGTCAGACACAGCTGAGCACACACACACATACTGTCACTAGCTGGAAATAGGGAAAGTGTCTTCTTACGTACTGCGGGCAGCAGTGTGAGTTGTTCAGACTCTGGGGAAGACATTCTGAGGATATCTAGTAAAATTAAAGAAGGTGTGTCCTGGAGTATCAGTGCCACTCCTGGAAACCTAACTTCGAGGAACAAAAGCACCAATGTTGTAAGGGCACGTATACAGGGTGTATGTTTTATAACCTGCTATTCATCACAAATGACCAGAAACAGTGAATGTCTGTTACCCATTAGCAGAAGCACCAACCTGTGGTGTTCCCACATGGAAAGATTTGAGCCACACAGTGACTTGGGAGATTTCCTTGAAGTGCTATGGTGAGAAAAGTAAGATGCACAAAAGGTTGGATTATATGATCCTATTTTTGTGAAATCAGGAGCCAGAAAAGTTTGGGTGTATATGTAAGATCTCAGTATATAGGCATGTGTATATATTTGGGTAACACTCCGCACGCTAGGTTCTTAACATGGTTTATGGATGATGAAGTGTAGTAAGAGGAAGACAAAAACAAATTCAGAGGTACTAAGCAGAGTCGTTTATAGGGTGCATGTGCGTGTGGATGACGCACAAGACAAGCACAGATGTACCGGCAAATGCAAAAGTGTTCACACTCCCAGTAATGGAAGTTCCTGATTTTATCCCTCCCCACCTCCCCATACATTTCTCCTTTGGTAACCATAGGTTTGTTTTCGAAGCCTGTGAGTCTGTTTCTGTTGTGTAAATAAGTTCATTTGTATCATTTTTTAAAAATTAGATCCCACATATGAGTGGTACCATGTGATAGCTGTTTTTCTCTGTCTGACTTACTTAGAATGATCATCTCTGGGTCCATTCATGATACTGCAGATGGTATTATTTCATTCTTTTTTATGGCTGAGTAATATTTCTTTGTGTATATGTACCACATCTTCTTTATCCTTTCATCTGTTAATGGACTTTTAGGTTGCTTCCATGTCTTGGCTAATGTAAACAGTGCTGCAATGACTATAGGAGTGCTTCCATCTTTTTGAATTAAGAGTTTTCTCCAGATATATGCACAAGAGTAGGATTGCTGGATCATATGGTAGCTCTGTTTTTAGTTTCTTAAGGAATCTCCATACTGTTCTCCATAGTGGCTGCACCAGTTTACATTCCCATCAACAGTGTAGGAGAGTTTCCTTTTCCCCAGCCCCTCTCCAACATTTGTTATTTGTAGACTTTTTGATGATGGCCCTGCCGACTGATGTGAGGTAAAAAATGTTTTTTAATGATAGAAGTTTCAGGTATCCAGTGTTATAATCCAATGTCTGTATACACTGGAGAGTGACAACCACATCAAGCCTGGTTACCATCTATCACCACAGTTGAGCCCCTTCGTCCATTTGCCCTTCCCCTCACTTCTCACTGTATATTCATTTGTAGGTGGTGGGAAGAGGGAGCGTGCTCTGTCTGTTTGTTTGTTTTAATTCTTACAAACTTAACCATTCAATCAAGGACTTTTGAAGTGAAAAAGTAAATGTAATAAAGACACAAGATATTGATTGACTGCCTTTTAAATTTAAGTTCCACTTATAACAGCAATTAGTTTTACTCCTAGAATTATATATTTGTACCTTCTCTTCTATATCTGAATCATAGTTCAATTCAAAATGAACCAGAATGTGAACATTTTAAAAACTGTCAAATGTTGCAATTTAACATGTTCTTATTTCTTAGACCACTTTCGAGCGGGGACTGGAACTACATGCTAAAGTCACGATTTTTGCAGAGGGCTGCCACGGCCACCTGGCCAAGCAGCTGTACAGGAAGTTCGACTTAAGGGCCAGCTGCCAGCCTCAGACCTACGGAATCGGGCTGAAGGAGGTACTTGCATTTGCTGGTGTAATTTTAATGTGGCAGGATGAAGCTTACACTCATTTGTGTTGTCATGTAATTATCATTAGTCAGAAATGTTCACAGTGACTGAAAATATTTGGGATATTTTTCAAGGGGCTTCGCTGGTGGCTCACACAGTAAAGCATCTGTCTGCAATGCAGGAGACCCGGGTTCGATCCCTGGGTTGGGAAGATCCCCTGGAGAGGGAAATGGCAGCCCACTCCAGTACTCTCTTTTTTTTTTTTCCATTTATTTTTATTAGTTGGAGGCTAATTACTTTACAATATTGTAGTGGTTTTTGCCATACATTGACATGAATCAGCCATGGATTTACATGTGTTCCCCATCCCGATCCCCCCTCCCACCTCCCTCTCCACCCTATCCCTCTGGGTCTTCCCAGTGCACCAGGCCCGAGCACTTGTCTCATGCTACCAACCTGGGCTGGTGATCTGTTTCACCCTTGATAATATATATGTTTCGATGCTGTTCTCTTGAAACATCCCACCCTTGCCTTCTCCCACAGAGTCCAAAAGTCTGTTCTGTACATCTGTGTCTCTTTTTCTGTTTTGCATATAGGGTTATCATTACCATCTTTCTAAACTCCATATATATGTGTTAGTGTGCTGTAATGTTCTTTATCTTTCTGGCTTACTTCACTCTGTATAATGGGCTCCAGTTTCATCCATCTCATGAGAACTGATTCAAATGAATTCTTTTTAACGGCTGAGTAATATTCCATGGTGTATATGTACCACAGCTTCCTTATCCATTCGTCTGCTGATG
This sequence comes from Dama dama, assembly GCF_033118175.1. NCBI lineage: Eukaryota > Metazoa > Chordata > Mammalia > Artiodactyla > Cervidae > Dama > Dama dama. The sequence continues at coordinate 31,848,531 of NC_083685.1, forward strand.
GGCATCTAGGTTGCTTCCATGTCCTGGCTATTATAAACAGTGCTGTGATGAACATTGGGGTGCACGTGTCTCTTTCAGATCTGGTTTCCTCGGTGTGTATGCCCAGAAGTGGGATTGCTGGGTCATATTGGCAGTTCTATTTCCAGTTTTTTAAGAAATCTCCACACTGTTCTCCATAGTGGCTGTACTAGTTTGCATTCCCACCAACAGTGTAAGAGGGTTCCCTTTTCTCCACACCCTCTCCAGCATTTATTGCTTGTAGACTTTTGGATAGCAGCCATCCTGACTGGTGTGTAATGGTACCTCATTGAGGTTTTGATTTGCATTTCTCTGATACTGAGTGATGTTGAGCATCTTTTCATGTGTTTGTTAGCCATCTGTATGTCTTCTTTGGAGAAATGTCTGTTTAGTTCTTTGGCCCATTTTTTGATTGGGTCATTTATTTTTCTGGAATTGAGTTGTAGGAGTTGCTTGTATATTTTTGAGATTAATCCTTTGTCTGTTGCTTTGTTTGCTGTTATTTTTTCCCAATCTGAGGGCTGTCTTTTCACCTTGCTTATAGTTTCCTTTGTAGTGCAAAAGCTTTTAAGTTTCATTAGGTCCCATTTGTTTTTTTGTTTATTTTTGCTTTTATTTCCAATATTCTGGGAGGTGGGTCATAGAGGATCCTGCTGTGATTTATGTCAGAGTCACTCCAGTACTCTTGCCTGGAAAAATCCCATGGATGGAGGAGCCTGGTAGGCTACAGTCTATGGGGTCGCAAAGAGTCCGACATGACTGGGCAACTTCACTTTCTTTCAAGGGGCTAGAGAATATTGCTAATCAAATTTCACTATTATATAAATTGTGTCTGCATGTTCTAATTGTTTTATCAAATGTTGATTGAAATAAGTCTTGAATTTGAAAATATTTGTGACATTAATTTTTTTTTCATTGTAATTCCATTTCCCTAATAGGATTTGACCTGTTATCCATATGCTTTTTTTAAGATGACCACATCCTATAAGAATTGTTTATTCAGAATTATAATGTAAATATAATTTAGTTTATGGAATACCCACTCAATATATTTAATCTGCAGCATACATTTTTATTAGGCTAAATGTATATTTTCTCAGTTTATTCAATCTCTAGTCTGTTTTCCGAAACCTTAGGTTTATTAGCATAAAAGTTTCATTATAATTCTTTTGTTAAAAATATTTTTGGCAGTAAAACTCAGAAAGGTTCAAATTCTGTACATAACTAGATTTGTTATATTGTGAATAAGGGCTTGTTTTGGCAGATTGCTTCCTTTGTGGCTCAGTTGGTAAAGAATCCGCCTGCAATGCAGGAGACCCTGGTTCGATTCCTGGGTCAGGGAGATCTGCCGGAGATGGGATAGGTTACCTACTCCAGTATTCTTGGGCTTCTCTTGTGGCTCAGCTGGTAAAGCATCTGCCTGCAATATGGGAGACCTGGGTTCAATCCCTAGGTTGGAAAGATTCCCTGGAAAAGGGAAAGGCTACCCTCTCAAGTATTCTAGCCTGGGGACTTCCATGGACTGTATCTTCCATGGGGTCGCAAAGAGTCGGACATGACTGAGCAACCTTCACTTGGCAGACTGCACTTAACACTATGTGATGTCACAAAAAATCTGATTTTTAGATAGTATTTCACATGGAAATTGTTGTATAAAATTTAGACCTTACCCTTCTGAAAGTAGGGTGATTGATTTGCTTCAGTTGGGGAGAAGGCAGTGCAGGAGGAAATAAACTTTTCTACTAAAAAATAACATCTGTCCTGTAAAGTAGCAGCTCTGACAAGCAGGGCTCAGTGCACTTTCTGAGGCAAGCACTCCTGCGAGGCCCCCACCTGGATCCAGGTGTAGGTGGCTACCAGCCCCTCATCCCCTCTATGGCGTTTCCTACAAACACCAACACCTTACCCATTGGAGAACGTGATTAATGTCTTAAAGCATTCCTGAGTTTCCTAACTAGTTTCTTTACTTCTGTTCATCCCTGCAGTTTGCTGGGATGTTTGAAATGCCTTTTATGTGTTTCTCTTATTAGAGTTTTCCACTGTAACTTCATAAATAAAACATAGAACTTAGCAGGTTTTGTACATGTGGTGACATAAAATATCTAAATAATACACTAGGACCCCTTTTTTTTTTTAAGTTATGGGTTATTGACGAGAAGAAGTGGAAACCTGGGAGAGTGGATCACACCGTCGGCTGGCCCCTGGACAGACACACGTACGGGGGCTCGTTCCTCTACCACCTGAATGAAGGGGAGCCCCTGGTAGCACTTGGCTTTGTGGTGAGTCATGTGCCCGTGATGGGAAATTCCATTGTGAGAGTCAGTGCTCCTCAGTGTTACAAAACCAGGGTGTCAGATCTGGAGAATGTAAAAGGATAGTCATGTAAAGCTTCCTTTCTGCTTTTATCCATGCATGAAATGCTTATGGCCGTTGTCAACATCAGTCCACTTCTGCTACACGCCAGACCCTGTGCTGGGTGCTTCCCTGGGAATCCTGTTCCATAAGATTCCCATGAAGTCTGTCCGTCCTTATTTTACTTATGGGAAAACAAGTTCACATAGGTGAAACAACCTTCCCAAACACACCCATTAAGTGACAGAGGCAGGACTCCCGCCCAGACCTGTCCTACCTGAAGCCCGTGTCCACTGAGGCACGCCATCACTGGAAATGCAGTCCACAGCGGGTTTGAACCTGTAATTTTCAACAGGAACCTTCTCTCCCTCTTGGTCACTTACATCTTTGCAATAAATTATATCTTGAACATTACAGGGAATGGAAAGACAATATGAGTTACTGCACCTTGCCGTTGGTTGCAGCTTTATAGTTCAATGTCGATTAGACTTGTATATGATGCATTAAATTTGTGCACTACTGGTGTGTTCACTGCATTCCTGTTGTTTATTTTTTATAGTGATTTAATCTTCTCAGAGCAAAAAAGGCTTGGTTATTAATTTCAGCATTCATAATACCATATAAAATATAACCTCTGATATTTCTTGCCCTCTTTATAAGTATGATTATATTCGGTTTCTTAATTTTTGCCTCAGTGTACTGTATAGAGCTTATTAGTTGATGTCTAGAGTTGGTGTTGATAAATAAATAATAAATTATTACAACTCCTTTTGTAGACACATAATGCATGACATCTACCTACAAATATTTTTTAATTTTGATTTAGAGAGTACAGTGATTTATCAATATCTTCTAAGTATTTTAAGTTTTGCAAGTTATGAAATCATGGCATCTATTGTTTGCCCTTCTTTTCCAAAAGGATTTTATTCCAATTATTTAATTATATTTGGATCATTGCATGTATTTCTCTAAATCCTTTGAGAATAAGAATTTTAATGTATATGTTTTCTGATAAATAATTGCTCATACTTCATCTTGACATAATTTGAAATAGCAGTGTCTCATTTAAATATAAACATTTTAAGGTTGGTCTGGACTATCAAAACCCATACCTCAGTCCATTTAGAGAGTTTCAGAGGTGGAAACACCACCCCAGCATCCAGCCAACACTGGAAGGTGGGAAGAGGATTGCCTATGGAGCCAGAGCACTCAATGAAGGTGGCCTTCAGGTAACTCTGCGTTCTCTTTTATTCCTGATTTCTGTATTGTGAATGCAACGTCGAAACATGAGGTCACAACCCTAGGTAAAGAATAGAAGGTTATCTCATAGGGAGAAAATTTAAGTAACCAAGCAAAGCACCCTAGTATTTATAAAACTGTACCTACCACACCAGAGTTAAATAAATTATACCATGGATTTGGTTTTAAGGATATACTTGTTTCTAGAGAAAAATTCATGGGCCTTTTTTTGTTTGTTGGTTTGTTTTTAACCAGAAAATTTAAACAAGATCTTCTTCTTTATTCCTTAGCTAGCTGCCAGGAAAGTCAAGGACGATAGTAGTTTTCAGCAAAGGTAATTAATTCATCTCAACTACCTAGTAATATCCATGCCCTTTAAGTGGCCTCTGCTAAGTTTTTACCCTTATGTGTCCTATTTTAGTATATGTTCAAAATTAGAACTACTTCAGAAATTGGATATCTTTTTTAATTTATTGTAAAAGTAACAAATAGATCATAGAAAATTGAGAAAAGTTAACTTAACCTTAAGTGAAGTTCTAAATACATTCATAAAGTCAAGTAAAATCACAACTAAATTATGAATGGAATTGCTGGAGTTCTAAAATAACACTGTTCCTAAGTTCCATTGCTACAGGATTACCTCTCATGAGGTTTTTTTTTCTAGAGTAGTTACTCATTTGCAGTAATTTTTGTTAAATTGCCAGTGTTCAAGCCCATTAAACTCTTTTGAATAATGTCCACAATAGCTACTGTCACCCTGATGCTAGTCTTTAATTTCTAGTATTAAGGCTTCTGTATACTCAACAGTACATACAGATTCGTATTTACATCATCTGCCTGTTCACTTCAACATCCCAGATGATCTTTAGATGGGCAGGAAGAGATGATCCGCACCCGCCCCACACACACGTACACTTCTTACCTAAGTTTTCTGATTTAATTAGTCAGAGATTTAGAAACTCCCATTAAGTTTTTGAAGACCCTTAAGATGCAAAAATTGAGAACATTGGATTTTATTTTGAGTATTACAAGTATTATTTTGAGTATAACAAGTATTACATGACTTTTTATTTTTCTTTCCTCAGTCTGTACCAAAGCTTTCTAATTATTTAGCCCTGTTCAACAGTTTTCCCAGGACACATTTCTCAGTACGAGTTTCCCTGGGCCCCTAGCTCCTTAACAAGATGCTCAGCTGCCAATAACTCCTCCCACACAGGTTGGGGTCCTCCCAGAACTGAAAAACACGCATTTCCCTTGGACCACAACACTTAGGACTTAAGCGCCCCTTGGGAAGAATTTACACTAGCAATCCATGTCCTTTTATTAAACTTCAGTCTTCTGGTTCTTGAAACAAATTTAGGAATAGCAAGCCTTATTTGAGAGAAGCGTTGTCAGGATCAGGTTCCTGACCGTTCTCTGTTTTCAGCCCCGGGCATTCTTTCTGTTGTCTGCTCTGTGCTCCTGACTTTGTGCTCTTTTGTCCCTGTGGTTCTGTTACTGAGGTGGTCTGAGAACCCCAGTCATCAGTGACCCCCACATGTACTGTGAAAGGCCCCGGCCCAACCCTGTTTGCTTGTCACGCCGCTCCCTCGAGGTTAGGCTTCTGTAACTGCCGGGAGCTGGGGCAGCGCGCCCTCGGCGTGGCAGCTGGTGGCAGGGTCTCCCCGTGGGCCTCCTCGCCTCGGGGTCCCTGTCAGCTTCATCCGGCCGACTGTCACCGCCCACCGCTTTCTCAGCAGAGACTCATGGCGTACTTTAGGAAGCTTCCAGAGAAGGAAATAATACATGACGAGGAAAGAGCCACACCACCGACTGTCTCTTTTTTCATTTTTACTCTGCAGATTAGATGACAGTACATTTTCCCGTGCTAACTATCCGCAACTTAGCTGCTACATTCTGGGACTAAACCAAAACATCACCACCTTTGATTACATTGTTTTTCATCAGAAATGTGTACTGAGGTCCAAACAATCATCTTAAAATTTATTTTGAAAAAAATTTTAAAAATTTATTTTGGAAATTCAGTTTACTCTTAGGTTAAGTAAAATATATTATTTAGGGTGGTAGCTAATTGTGGTGATGCCGTGATTACAATCTAGGTTTCCGCCCCTGAACACCAAGGTAAAACAAAAGGGCACGTAGAGTGAAGATAACATTCTTGGTAAATCCTGTGTTATCCAGAATGGCTATAAAAGCAAATCACATTTTACATAATAGTCTTTCAGGTTTAGAGAATATTTTTAATTATGACATGGATATGTATAAATAACATTTTATCTAAGTGTTGATGCTCTGGTCTTACATAGGTCTCATGTAGGTAAGTCATGGGGAGGGAGGGAAAAATCCTTAATAGAATTTAAGGAACCCTTAAAGAGGGACAGTCCTGAACCTCACTCTCGGGGAAAAACTGCTTTTGCTCCGATTTTTCCTTTCACTGTACTCATTTTCATGTAATTTTTTTTTTTCTTCAGTTTTTCTCTACAGCTTTAAAAGAGGCTATAGTGTGGAGTATTTAGTTTTAGAGTGTTGGTTGAATCTGAAGTAACAAATGCGCTTTCTTTCTTTCTTCAGTCTATACCAAAGCTCACCTTCCCTGGGGGTTTACTTATTGGTTGTAGCCCTGGTTTCATGAATGTTCCCAAGATCAAAGGCACTCACACAGCAATGAAAAGTGGTATTCTGGCAGCAGAATCTATTTTTAATCAACTAACTAATGAAAATCTCCAATCAAAGACGATAGGTAAGAACTTCCTATGTATTCTCAGGTTCTTCACAGGGACATTTAGAAAGAAGCTATTGAAATATACACTCAGTGTGCAGATAGAGGAGGACAATAAATACAATTAAGAGTCTTGGTCTTTATGTTTATTTCACTGGATACTGGAAGATGCCCACTGTGTCTGTCCTTTACACAAAGCGCTAAGATGCGTGCTGGGCAAAGAAACCTGTGGCCAACTCACCGCGAGTGAGGTTTTTCCGGCCACCTTCTCGTTTATGAATGTGGAAAGCGGAGCAGTGCCTGCGGTGTCCTGGCCCCAGGAACACCATCAGCATGAGGGCCCCCCACACACACATGCCCAGAGAGACCCTGGCCAGCAACACGATCAGCATGACGGCCCCATATCACATCACACACACGCCAGCACCCCTAGATGTTCGCTTCTGGGCAGGCAGAGGAGTCATGGCTGCAGGCTCCACAGGCCTGGCCAAGGGCCCCTCAGGAGACCCTTCATCCGAGGACAGCCTCTTGTCAGGCAGTCTCGTCTCTTCCCCAAGAACAGCGGGACCTGCCCCACCCTCTGCCATCACCTCCTTCCACTCTCCAGGTCCTGGGAGCGCCAGGCACCCCTGAGTTCCCTGCACCTCTGCTCAGATCTCTCTAGTGGTTGCATGTTGATCAGTGAATCTGCAGCACACACACATATGTACACATACACATATGTACTCACACACACAGCACTCCCAGACCCAGCCCCTCTTTCCATATGGTATTTTCCACCTTTTGGCGGAATTGATCAACTTTATCTCCTGCCTCCTGGGTGGAAACTCAAGAGCAGGGGCTTCATTCCGTGAACCACAAACAACAGTAGCAACTCAATACTTGATTTACGCCATACTCCACAGAGTCTGGTAACTTGATGCTTGCCCAAGTAGGTTGTACCTACAGGTGTCCTGGAGACGTGGCGGCCTGGACAGGGGCAGGGGGAGGAGCTGCAGGGGACTGAGTCCTCACCAAGGGTGTGTCCCCAGGATGCTCTCACTGCACATGGGGTTCCTCACCAGAAGGGTGGAGTGAGCAGGTGGAGGAGCAGTGGGGCTGCTCACCGCGGAGCTCACAGCAGGTAACCAGAAGGAAGACATCTGTTAGAGGTTAAACGCAAGCCCCGAGCTATAGGCGTTGTCCGGCACTGTCATTTCCTAGGGCTGTCACAGCAAAGCACCACAGACTGGGCGACTTGCTTATTCTGAGTTGCCCACGCCAGCAACTCAAAGTGAAGGTGTTGGCAGGACCACTTGTCTCCAGGTTGGTTTCCAGCTGCCAGGAGCCCCTGGCATTCTTGGCTCCTGGCACAGCAACTCCAGCCTCTGCCCTGGCTTCCCCTGAAGTCTTCTCTGTGTGTGTCATCTTGTTAAAACACCAGTCATTGGACTGAGGGCCCAGTCCACTCCAGTATAACCTCGTTTTAACTCATTACACCAGCAGCGACCCTATTCTGACTCCATCTGAGACAACCCAGCATGACCCAGTCTGAGACAGCTCAGGGTTATGACATCAAAATACCTTTTTGGGTGGGTACAGCACAACCCATAGCAGGTAGAAGGGTTTCACTGATCAGTTCTGAAATTTCTCACTTTCATAAGTAGCATAAGCTCTCTTAGCTTCTTTTTCAGGTTCACTGAATTTTTTTTTTTTTTTTAAACTTAAGTCTTTATTGAGTTTGTTACAATATTGCTTATGTTGTTTATGTCCTGGTTTCTTGGCCATGGGGCATATGGGATCTTTGCTCCCCGATCAGGGATCGAACCTGCATCCTCTGCATTGGAAGGCAAAGTGTTAACCACTGGACCAGCAGGGAAGTCCCAGGTTCACTGAATTTTGAAACTTATTTCCCACGCTACCAGTTTGGCCTTACTGCCTTGCCTGTTAACACATCAAATAGGTATCTTTTTGGATGATGTCAACATTTATGCATAAGATTCTTCAAGTGTAGTCTTACATGACCACCTGCTTTTTGTAATTACATAAGATGCATCACTTATTTTGGTAGCTAAGTACCTTGACAGTTAAGACACCTTGAGGCAATTTAACACAGTATTTCATGTTTTTTGTTTTATAAAAAGGGCTTGATGTAACTGAGTACGAGGACAATTTGAAGAAGTCGTGGGTGTGGAAAGAGCTCTATGCTGTCAGGAACATCCGACCCTCCTGCCACAGCATCCTGGGTGTGTACGGAGGGATGATTTACACTGGAATCTTCTACTGGATATTCAGGGGGATGGAGCCCTGGACTCTGAAACATAAAGGTAATTCTGGCCTCTATGAGCATGAGCGTTAGTCATTAACTCAGGAACGGGATCCAGTCAGTGGGAAGGAGGGGAGTTTTCTTACTTTACTGTTCTAAACTTGCCATATTAGAGAAATGAATTCAGTGTCGTTAAGAGAACAGAGTATCATTGTAAGGGGGCTAAAATCTTGCTTCTTCAGTATAATATTTACAAGTTATTAAATGTCTAAGGAAGTACTTTAAAATTAGTTATATTTTTACTAAAAATCTTCCTCAAAACTTTGAAAGGGTCTGACTCAGATCAGCTCAAGCCAGCCAAGGACTGCACACCCATTGAATATCCAAAACCAGACGGGCAGATCAGTTTTGACCTTCTGTCATCCGTGGCTCTGAGCGGTACCAACCATGAACACGACCAGCCAGCACATCTGACCTTGAAAGACGACAGCGTGCCTGTAAACAGAAACCTGTCCGTATATGACGGGCCCGAGCAGCGATTCTGCCCTGCAGGTTAGTACGTTCATTTCCACGTGTGCTCCAAGGAGCTGCTTTTTTTTTTTTTTTTTTCAAGGAGCTGCTTTAACACGTCAAAAACAGGCTTCCTTTAAGAAATCTCTCCTCCTATTGCTTAGAAATTGTGAATGGCTCCTACATCTAGATTCCTTTCGAAAACCATTATTCTTATGGTTCTTACTCTCATTAGCAATTTAGAGTAGGGATTTCTTAAGCCTAACTTAGATGGCATTTCTCGGAAAAACTGTTTACCCTCAGCCCAAGGTGAGGGTTGTGGGAAAAAGCACCAAACATCTCTCCATATTCATGCTACTTAAAAATCATTTTTGTCACAGCTGCTCCCGTATGTATGTGTGTATGCTCATGTGTTTAGTTGCTAAGTTGTGTCCAACTCTGTTACCCCATTGACTGCCGCACACCAGGCTTTTGTCCTTCACTGTCTCCCAGTTTGCTTAAGTTCATGTCCATCCAGTCAGTGATGCTATCTAACCATCTCTGCCACCCTCTTCTCCTTTAGCCAGCATCAAGGTTTTTTCCAGTGAGTCAGCTCTTCACATCAGGAGCCAAAGTATTGGAGCTTCAGCTTTAGCATCAGTCTTTCCAGTGCATGTTCAGGGTTGATTTCCTTTAGGATTGACTGGTTTGTATGCTGACATACACACGCACATATACACATACGGTATGTATGTAGATATCGTAAAATACTAGATTTTGGCCACATGCAGCCGAGGGAGATGCTTCCAGACTGTAAATCCATCATGAATACTGTATCTTTCAGTGCTAAGCTTTCAACTAGAATTATGGTAGGAAGTGGTCTCCAGTGGTGGTGAGACACAGTACTCAGGTGTGTGGAAACCAGTGTACTCTGGACAGGGGCAGGGCCGTGACCACCTCTGACTTTCGCTCCTCACCCTGTCATCTCACTGGCTTGTAAATTGATGGTAACAGCTGATCTTTGCAGCCACAGCCACATACATATGAGCAGATCTCATTTTATTGCACTTGGTGGATGTTGGGCTTTTTAAAAATTGAAGATCTGTGGCAATCGTGCATTGAACAGGCTGACTGGCGCCATTTTCCCAACATTTGCTCACTTCACAGGTCACATGAAATTCTTGCAAAATTCCACACTTTCTCACTATATTTGATGTTGAGATCAGTGATCTCTGATGTTACCACTGTGACTGACCAAAGGCTCAGATGGTAACACTGTAATGGAACTGCTGCATACACAGGAAACAAAACCCCCATGATGCACTATTTCATTGTATTTTGGCGTCTCCTGTGGAGGCCTGTATATAACATCACATTCAGAAACTGCTGGAGGCAGAGTTCCCTTGTTAGTTACACCAGCTAGCCACGTGCTGCCACACCTTCTGCTCTTACCACATCTGATTTAAACCCACAGCAAATGCACACACCCGGATCTTTGTAATCTTTTCTGTGGGTAAATGTTCCGTCAGCAAACCTGGTGGGTTTCTCCGGCTAGTTTCTCCAGGACCTCGGCCTCTTGAAGTTAGCTACTGCACCATGTCTGTTTTTCCTCACAGGAGTTTATGAATTTGTCCCTGTGGAACAAGGTGATGGATTTCGGCTACAGATAAATGCTCAGAACTGTGTGCACTGTAAAACATGTGATATTAAGGATCCAAGTCAGAACATTAACTGGGTGGTACCCGAAGGCGGTGGAGGCCCTGCATACAATGGAATGTAAACTGCAGCTGGCTTCAGGGTCTATAAAACAGACGGCAAACTAACTTCCAGTACTTGGAAGTTCACAGGTGTCAAAATATCTTACAATATATTAGTGATCAGTATTCAAAAAATAATTACCAGTGAAATCATTTTATACTAAATTGTCCCATAAAGATTATGACTATTTCTCTTAAATAAAACTTTGTTAAGTGCTGAAGCATCTATTTACTTCTCCAGTTCTTCCAAGATTCAGCACCAAAAGCAAGACACACTATCAGCCTGTAATGTACATTTGACTCGTTAAGTTCAACACTTCACGTAAAGTGTGTATTATGTTGTAGACCAGAGGCTGGCATCCAGCCCACCACTCTTCTTACTGTTACGGAGCCCAGCAACACCTCCTGGTTTACATGCTGTCAGTGGCTGCTTCTGAGCTCCAAGCGCAGAACTGAGTAGCTGAGACAGGCAGTAATGTCTGACCCTTTAGAGACGCCTGCCAAACCGGAGCCTGTACTGCAGAGAGATGCATCAAAGAACTGAGAAAAACAATACACAGACTCAAGCTTTTGTCTGTTTATTCAAACACGATGTGTCTTTAGGAGTTTAAAAACAAGCTGGAGACACCATTATCTTTTGAATAATGCAGAGAGTCACTGAAAAGGGAATCGACGCCACTGTAGTTTGTAACACTGGTGTATTAAAGAGCAAATCCCTATCCATATTCCTGGACTGTAAACATGGGGAACCGAAGCATCAGAGGGAGCACAGAAGGGATCACACTGAACAGACAAACCCTTAAACTGTCTTCCTCATTCATACAATCAATGCACACTGAAGCAAAACTGAATTCCTCATCAAGCAAACATTTTTGCATAAGCTGCCTTCTCTTTATCTTTCTGTGCCTTTATCTTTTGCTTGACTTTCAGCAATTCTGCCTGGATAGCTGCAAAATAAATATGGAGTGTGAGTTATTTCTCAAAACATCCAAAAAATTAGGTTGACCAAACTGATGCTTTAGTATGGTTTTAAAAAAACAAAAAAAAAAAAAAAGATAAAACTCTTCTTAAGAGTAACTGAGCCCTATTAACAGAGCATAATTTAGAAGTGCCTTCTCCCTTCCATTAGAGGTGGCTCTAAAGTGCCTCCCTTGTTTCATTTTAGCAAAAGACTCAAGATACATTTCAATATCTAGACTGATGATCACTCTTTGTAGTTGGTTTACTTGGAAAGCAGCTTATGTTTGTCGCAGCTTTCCAAAACTTTCCTACAACATATCCAGTAGCTATTCGGGATATGTCCACATTTATCTTAAGGAATGGTCCCAAACATTAATTAAATCTGCCATAAACACTATCTTCTAATGCTGCTCCTTCATCTGGCATTACTGGACAGTAAAACAGAGTCCAGATACGTGCAGATGAGTGTTCTGGACACAGACTAGACCAAGCTGAGGGCGGGGCCCTGACTCATTCAGGACTTTCACTCCAGAAACTGCCGACTTACCTTTATCTTCTGGTGCGATCTCCTGAGCTTTCTTAAGATCAGCCTTTAATTGGGAGAAAAAAGAAATAATAGATTATGATTCATGAAAGTTTTTTTTTTTTGTAATTAAAATTTAGAACAAAGTTTTACCAATGCTTGATCATATTCTTTTAATCCTTGCCATCCTTGGGCTCTACGGTACAGTGCTTTGGTATTTGATGGGTCTATTTCAAGGGCCTACAAAAAAATTATAAAATTAGTATTTTTTTATCCAAACATTGAATACTAAATATTTATCCTAGATTTCAATTTACTGCCTGTCAGCTCCAAATCGATTTGCTTTGTGACAACAGCGCTAGACCTGGAGAGCCTTCTCTGCCTGCTGACACGTTATCTGGTCAGCAGAGGGCGCCAAGGGGATGTGGGTGAGGAACCTGTGTCCCTTCCAGGCTCCTGCAGGCAAGCTCCTCAAGCACCCAACCTCCCTGCCATGCAGTGAGGCAAGGTCACCCCCTCCGCAAGGACTCTGGATCTCAGCCCAGCCCAGAGGGGGTGGGCACTCCTATGTTATACATACAGATGCACATATAAATACATTTATACCTGCTGTTGCCATATTCAGGGTTCTCTTTACTAGTCAATCTCCATTACTCCAATTCCCCCTTATCTCTGTTTTATAGTAAACTTTCTCTACAGAAATTACTATGTAATACCTATCTTCTGATTGGGCCCTAGCTGATAGGAAAAAATATTCTGAATAAAAATTTGTATATAGTCATTTAAGCCGACATCCCGGGTTTTTCAGGATTATGAGTAATTGATAGGCTTCTCCTCTCAAACAAACGTTTTAAAAATAATATATTTATTTATTTAACATCTTTTAAAGGTCAACTCTCAGATTTTACTGAAAAGGGTATATTACTTGCCTCGCAAAGGTCAAAAAAGCAATCCAGAGTAAAGAATCACCTTGTCCTCTGTTGCCTACTCCCTTCTAAATATACTCTTACACCTTATTCCACCTACCCCATAAATTGGGACCTCATTTCATTTCTACTTGCTCAGGCATAGCTGACCTGTGTACACCGATTAATGGGCAATATACATAAAAATGACTGGAGGGGGTCTTCCTGAAATGTATGTGCTCATCTGGAAAACTTGATCAAACACACTGTCCTAACTGCTGTGCTTAAGGAGGGACTGGGGCCACTTTCCAGCTCTCTCCATCAGCACTGCTGACGTCCCCATGAAGGCAGGCAACCTTCCTGTGTGTTCCAACAGCACTCACCCCCCCAGAAGAGTCTTGACAACCCTAAACTGAAACTGACTCCCTCTCCCACCAAGTAAATTCCTTGACGGGAGGGTCTGTCTTTCAATCAAAACACCTAAGCGCCTATCAGCTGCTTAATCTGTGCCCAACACTGCACTTAAAATGCTTTACACACATAACACAGTCTTCATAACAATCCCAGGAGGAAAGTAGTGTTTCCACTTAACACAAAGAAACTAAGACTCTAAAATTAAGAACTTCCTCAAAATCAAAAAGTGACAATGGTCTAAGACAAAAACCATGTCTGCTGACTGACTCCACAGCCACATGCTTAATCATTCCTGGGTTTATCTTCCAATGTCTGGCACATAATAGGTGCTCAATAGTTAATAAATGAGCTGAAAAAGACAGTATCTTCATGGAAGTTAAGTGATTTCGTGTTATAAGCTAAATGAATGGTTTGAGAGGAAGAACTGAGATCCAAAATGTTCAGATGTAAGAACATCAACAGACTCACCTCCAAACAGCTATCGACTGCGCCCTGCCAATCAGACATCTTCAGTTTGCAAGCACCAATATTCAGCACGCAGCTCAAAGCGACAGGCTGCAGCTTTGCTCCATCTGCGTCCTCAGCAACAGCTCTGGAGCCTTCCACATACCTGGAGAACACCCCGTACAAGCAGCAAGCAACAGCCCATTAAGACACTCGGCCTCTGACTCACTCATGACTCGTGGTCAGTGTTGATATAAAAGTTCACCAATGCTAATATTAATATTCTTAATGCTTTCCTTTAGAAGATTTTTGTTCCAACTTTTTTTCCCAAAATGTTCAAAGACACCAACTTAAGAACAATCCCCAAACCTAAAGATTATAAATACTATTAACACTTTTCTATTTATAAAATTAAGGTTTTTATCAACCGCTTTCCAATGTAAATAGGTTTGGAACTAAGGTTGTCATTGCAGGAGAGGGACTGGACTGGGAAAGGTGAAGAAACCTGTGGTGGTAACGCTGACTCATCTTTTACTGTAATTCCCAGCTGTTTACTGTAGTTCCTAACTGAAAGGGGCCCTGAAACAATACATATACCTGGCCCCTATAGTCTAGTTTCTAGAGTCTCCCTCAATGAAAAGAATCTGGGCTCCTGGGAGAAATTCAGATCTGGACATGAGGTTAAATGTAAGATGAGCCTGGACCATCTTGTGGCAGAAAGCAGGCAAGTGCTCCCAGAGAGGGACGTGTCAGACGGGTGCAGCCAAGGGGCAAATCTGAAACCTCACAGCCTCAGAAAGAAGGATGCGAACAGTATGATAGGCTGAATTGAAAAAAAATAATCCACACATCTATAGCAATACTAAAAAAAGGGTAAGGAGTCCTTTCAAACAGAAGAATGACAGCTAGTAACTGCAGAATGACTGGTAAAATCAGAAAATCACAGTTCTGCAAGCCTCAATGTAGTAACTGATTCAGGCAAAGGTCTTCAGTGATGCTGAGACCAGTGGATGAAAGCCTAGAAACTTAGTCATACAATCTCACAGCACCACTGCACAGAGAACGTCTTATTTATTAAAAAGGTAAAGGTACTTTTATAATAGAGACATATGACTAACACCACGTTAACCAAGTGCCAGAACTCAAAATAGGCCAAACTGCCACGTGCCTTCAGGACATGATACACAAAGGATATAGACACATCATCTATTCTCTTGCTAAAATATTTAACCTCAAACTGATCGGGACGAAGCAATAAACACATACGGGTGATATTACCTAAGACATCTGGCTTAGCCTCCACAAAATGGAAATGACTTTAAAAAAAGTGGGGATTAAAGATTAGAGAAGCCGTAGTGACATAAAAACAAACGATACAATGGATACTGGAGTTAAGAAAAATTTTGAGACAACTGGGGACATTCGCATAGGCATTACATATTGTATCTATAGTTAGTGTATCTATATTTGGGAGATGTTTTTATGCATTAAAACTAAGTAGAAGAATGTCCTCATTTTGGGGGGAAATACTGATACTTGCTAAAATATTGAGGGGTAAAGTGTCATGGTATCTACAACTTCGTTTCAAAATGATTGTGCAAAAATAAACGTGGCAGAAGTTAAAATTGGTGAATGCAGATAAAGGTACATGAATATTCATGTACTATTCTTAATTTTTCCATATTCTGAAATTTTTCAATTAAGAATCTGTAGGCAACTAAAAAAATGGAATTAAAATTTCAATATACCTGGTTACTCTGCAAGTAACAGGCCAAAAATACAAAAAGCAGCTCTTGAATTTCACTTTGTAATTCAATTTACAAGTTCTTAAATGCAATTTATTAAAAATGTTTTATTACCTTAAAACTTTTGTGTATTTTTTAACGGCCATCTCCCACTTCTGGGATTTGAAAAACGTATTTCCAATGTTTTTTAAGTCTTCTGATATTAATAAAATTTTATCTACCTGTAAAAAAGAATACAAACATAGGGGGTTTGAGTATATAATGCAGTTTAGTGCTAAGTTCTATCTTTAAGACAGATTGACCAAAAAAACTCAAAATTTTAGCACTGGGAATTCCCTGGTGGTGGTCAGGACTCTGTGCTTCCACTGCAGGGGGCATGGTTCCACTCCTGGTCGGGAAGTGAGGATGCCACATTCCACACAGCATGGCCAATAAATAAGTAAAAAAATTTTAGTAGTAAATTTTTTTTAGCAGTTTAATTAGTTTGGCCAATCTGAAAGTGTTTGTTAGCTGCTCAGTCGTGTCTGACTCTTTGAGACTCCATGAACTGTAGCCAACCAAGCTCCTCTGTCCATGGGATTCTCCAGGCAAGAATACTGGAGTGGGTTGCCATGCCCTTCTCCAGGGGATCTTCCCAACCCAGGTAAACAACCCCTGTCTCCTACATTGCAGGCAGATTCTTTACCATCTGAGTCACCAGGAAAGCCCAAAATCTGAAATTACTTACATCTTTTAAATCCACATCTGCGTCCTCGGGGAAATCTGGGTGACTGTCACCAGATCCATCCTTTGGGAATATTCCCCAATCATCCCCTTCTTTCAGTTCTCCGCATTCTGCAATAATGCACAACTGTAAAAATAACCCTCAATTGTAGAAGCGCACTACTACATTAATGATGATTTTTAAAGGTCTGGGGTTAAAAGCTCTACAGCTGCAGGTCGTGTGCAATACTGCCTACGCGGCTTCCTGGCTGGCACGCCTGCTGTGACCGCAGTAACACGCTCCAACACCGCCAGGAGCGCAGCAGCATCCCCACGCCACGGAAGCACTCGCTGCAGCCAGTAACTCGTGTACAGAGGGAGTGGACAGGTTCACCGTCCCTGAGGTGTGGCCCGTGCTTCCCACTGACTGTCCTTCACACACTGACAGCACCTCCCGCAGGTCTGACTCTCCAGTTTCCACTCCCAGCCCTGTGCATGCAGGGCGTCTGTGATGGCCGTGTTGATCCAGACATGTAGAACACAAGGCTCTTTGGAGTGACAGGGTCTAGTCCAAACCCTTATGTGATTTAAATAGGATGAGAAGTCAGGCCAAGAGAAGTTAAATCATAAGAGCAAGGCTAGACCACAAATTACATGGCAGAGAGGGGACCCAAGGACCCCAGGGTTTCCTGCTCTCTGTACTCTGCACGCGTACACACACCGACTCCAAGTTCTACAGGCGTAGGAGACTTCGGTTATTAAAATCAGCAAGACTGAAGTGGAAATAATAAAAGTCTCTTTTTAAACTGCCCTCATCTTTCCCACAGTAGAAAACAGCTTCAAAAAAAAAGTGGCAGGTGCAGGCTTCTAGAACAAGAGCCTTCTGGACATTGTTTTCAGCTAACAATCACCCTTTGACTCACCCTTCTCTAATCCAGCAGCTAAGATAAGATTACCATCCCGTTACTCACTTTGGCAGGTTTTTCACCTTTCACCTCCACATTTTCTAGAATCTTTGCCACACCCATTCCTTTAATCACTTGGCCAAACACTACGTGCTTCCCATCCAAGTGCGGAGTCGGAACGGTGGTGATGAAGAACTGGGAGCCGTTGGTGTTGCTGCCCGCGTTGGCCATGCTCAGCAATCCCTCCCTGTCATGCTGCGGGAATAAACCATAAAGAAAACCACGATGAGAGTTCCTGCTCTACTCTACCAACCATTCACAGAAAAGTGTGGGTGAGGGGGTGAGGGGGTGAGGGGGGCGCTGGAAAACCACTTAGAGCACACAATATAGAGGGATTTACTTCGTTATCAAGTGCGACTTTAATTCACAAAACATGAGAGCACTTATTAACCACTTTTTAAACTTTAAGGAGAGCTTATGAAACCAAATTAAGGTAACAGAAACAACAGTGGGGGCAGAGGTGGTACTCCTAAATTGATCACACTGAGAACATGCTTGGACTTCATCATTAAGATGAAGATGCCACAGGAGGGAAATCTAGTAATTCTGCTTCACCCTATCTTATGACTGAGGCACTTTTTTTCTGAAAGGCACTCAACAGTGTTCCCACTTTCGGGCCTACATGATGATTCTCTCTTCACACGTCAGAAAAGTTAGGTCCTTTCCTACTTTCCACGCATGTAACACTCATGTTAGCCCTCCCACCTGAAATGCCTTTTACCCCTAAACCCAAATCTAATCCAGCTTTCAAGACCACCCATTGTGCCAGAGAACCATGTGTCCATGCAACAGCCCCTTTTTCTAAAACGTTACTTTGGTTTCTGGTTGCACTGGGTCTTTGTAGCTCTTGAGCAGGTTTTCTCTAGTTGTGGTGAGTGGGGCCGATTCTGTTGTGGTGCTCAGGCCCCTCATGGTGGTGGTTTCTCTTATGGCAGAGCACAGGCTCTAGGCGCACAGGCTTCACTAGTTGCAGCACACGGGCTCAGTAGTTGTGGCGTGTGGGTTTACTCACTCTGTGTGGGATATTCCCGCATCGTGGATCAAACTTGGGTCTCCTGCATTGGCAGGCGGATTCCTATCCACTGCACCACCAGGGAAGTCCACCCCCTTTCTTTTGCTCAACTTTTCCATCACATAATCTGAGTTTTCATCTTTCTGGTACTTTCTTTCTCCCTTCCAAAAGTCTAGTGCTTTCCCCACAATATTAAATATTATTAACTTATATTTCCTCAGCTTCCTCATGCCTTCTTCCTTCCTCACTCATATCCCTCCCTCAAAGGCATCTGTATTTTAGTTCCTTCTAACCAAATCTCAGCCAGATGGCGAGGTCCAGTCTGCCTAGTTCATGCACCTGTTCCCCCTTGATGTCTTCCCTAGTAATCCAGACCATAGGAGTCATACCTTTCTCCTATCGTATACACAGGTCTTGGTCAACTTAGCATTTACTTGCATATTATTACATTATTCTCCAGTTGTCCTATGTGTTTTAATCTTGCCTTTCTGGCAAGATTTTATTCCTTATCATGAAGGTCTTTCCTTTTTATAAACTCTTTGGTGCCAGTGACTGTATTAGCTGCAGGAAATAAACTGCTTAAAACATTGATGACATTTATTCTCAAATAATCCTAATCACCTTGCTCCTATTCCCCATTTCCAAAAACACATGTTTACTTTTGCTCTTACATGTCCACTGTCATGACTGAATGATACCACATACCCTGATGGGGACCCCAGGGTCACTGAAATTAAGCAGGCACAGGTTTCACTAAGGTCCCTTAGGAGCCTGGACATTAACCAGATCCGCTAGTCTGCAAATGCCCTGACACCCCAGACATTAGCCATGGTTTTGCTGCTCTTCAAATTTAGGCATAAAGATGCACAACTTACAATCCCTCTAATGGGAACATTTTTCCTGGAAACAATTTTGCCATATGCTGGCCACCCATGAAAATTTATTGGCTTTACCGCAGTGTATAAACCTGGATCACACTGAAATAGCTGTTGTATTTTTGCCAATAAAATCATTGCTGGATGAGTTTTTTTTTCATATTAAAGATGTATATTTACAAATATGATACCTTTCACAAATAAAGGAGATCTAAGCACATCTGGGGCATTTATCCTAATTTGACAATCTGACACATGACAACCTTTATTATTAGCAACACACATTTTTGTCTACTTTACCTTATAATGGAAATTTTCATCTTCAAATTTTTCACCATAAATGCTTTCTCCACCTGTCCCATTCTGATTTGAGAAGTCTCCACCCTGAATCATAAATTTCTTAATAACTAAAAAAAAATGAAAATCAGCATTAGAAACTACAGTACAGATGACTACAGCAGTGTTAACTAATGAATATGTGACAATAAAGACAACTTCTCTCCTGCCCTCCCCACCTATATGCACAACTCCAGACTCTTAAAAAGGCTTTTCCCCATCCAAATCCCCATTAAGACTCAGAGAATTAGTTCGTATGGCACCTCCCCTACAACACTGTCAAACCTCAAGACTGGATCTACTAATTTTTCTCCCATAGTACCTTGAGTTTACCTTTCTTTTATAATATGGATCATAACAATCTGTCTCTTCTAGCAAACAATTAAGAACAGCAACACTGTTTTGGTTCCGTGGTAACCATGTGCATGGCTGGGCACATATGGTTAACTCAAAAATGCCTACTGAATAAACCAATTATTCCCAAGAGGTTTGTTACACTGTATTGGAATTACTTCTGCAAATGTTATTACTTAACACTGCCACCACATTCAGATTCCCCAGAACTCTGTATCTGCTTGTATGACACTAATGTACTAAGGAGACACAGCTGGACGAGAAAGGAAAAAGGTAAGTCAGAACCTGGAAGAATCCATGTGTTTCCTATGCTCCCTCCTTATGTGAAAGGTCACAGGGTGCCTTCTTTCCCCAGCAAAGAAAATGCAGCAACACGTGTACAATGTTGATCCCCAGGAAAGCCCTTGAGAAACTCAGCACCCACCAAGGTTTCTACAGCGGCTGATCATGAAGGCACTCTCTGCCTAGCAGATACCAAAATTCCACCACATCCTCAAAAGGGAAGCAATTGTTCAGCATAAATCAAACTGTACAGTCTCGGCAGACTAAGCCATGTTACGATTCAGAGAATGGTTAAGTGCTGTGACTTCAGGCAATTCCACCATTGCAAGCAGACTTGATGGACAGCAGTCTCAGGTCTGCAATGTTAACTCTTCTCCACAGACACTTTATTAGAATACAGGCAACTCCTTGATTTACTGCGTTTTGCAGATACTGTGGGGTTTTTTTTCCAACATGAAGGTTTGTAGCAATTCTGCATCAAGTCTATCAGAGCCGTTTTTCCAACAGCATGTGCTCACCTTGTGTCTCTATATCACATTTTGGTAGTTTTTACACTATTTCCAACTTTTTCATTATTATTTGCTACAGTGATCTGGGACCAGTGATTTTTTATGTTACTACTATAACTGTTCTGGCACTGTTTTTAGCAATAAAGTATTTTTAGATTAAAACATGTATTTTTCTCCAGATACAATGCTACTTTATGCACTTTAATAGACTATAGTATCCTGCACACATAACTTTTATATGCACTGGGAAACCAGAACTTTGTAACTTGTTCCATTACAACATTCACTTTATTGCAGTAGTCTGGAACCAAACCTGCAATATCTCCCTGGTAATGCTTATATCTGGGGCTTCCCAAGTGGTGCTAGTGGTAAGGAATCCACCTGCCAAGAAGGAGACACAGGAGACACAGGTTCAATTCCTGGGTTGGAAAGATCCCCTGGAGAAGGAAATGGCAACCCACTCCAGTATTCTTGCTTGAAATAGTCCATGGACAGGGGAGTCTAGTGGGCCACAGTCCACGGGGTCACCGAGTTGAATCTGACTAAGCACAAACACACATGGCTTGTATTTTGGTATTTTATTAAACATGAAAGTAAATCAACAGTTTAAGTAATCTAAAATCAATGTTAATTCTTTCTTAATCAAGTTTCTTTAAATACTTATATAACTGCCAATTAACTTATTTGTTTATTCATTAAATAAATACTGAGTGCCTACTCAGTAACGACACTAGATGCTGAGGACAAAATGGTGAGAAGATGCAGTTCCTCAAATATGGAGCTACTCCATGGGGAGTACCAGCAAATCATCACTAAACAAAAGTGTGACAACACAGGGTGAAAGGTCACCTCTTCATCACATGTCACACCAGGGATCCAAAACATGGAATCTTTAAGTCAGCAGCAGTCTTCCCAAGCAATCCTGCCCAAGAAGTAGGCATAACTTTTTGTCACTAGGCAGTGAAGCTACCCAAGCTCTATTTGTTTATCATGGCCACATCCTGGTGAAGCAAGGGTAACCCATTTCTCAATAAATAAACCTTAGGACCCTCCCATAATTATTTCCACCTTTCACAGCCCAACATCTATGAAACTGACCTACAGTCTCAGATGTTAAAGCATCCTTTTGGAAACTAACAGTAAGTTTTAACTCTCACCCTCTGCTTAGTGTTTTCTTCCCTAACTCCCTAAGGAACAGGACTCAATTACCTCTAAGAAGAATCAGATTCACAAAATGTATACATACTTCTATGGAAAGGACATCCTTTGAAATGGAGAGGTTTCCCAGTAGTGGGTCCAATGCCTTTTTCTCCTGTACACAATGCACGAAAATTTTCTGCAGTTTTGGGTACAATATCTGCAAACAATTCTAAGACAATTCGACCAACTGAAAGAAAAAAGAAAATTGTGTCAGTGTGCAAAACAACTAAATAAGCACATGATAGAAGAATTGCGAAATTATGGTGACTGAAAAATACCAAGTTCTCTTTTTTTGGTCATTTTTCTGATATTCTAATTTAGTCTACCTGAATTGAGTATCATGTATCCAGATGACTTTAAAACAACAACTTTACTATATCTAACAAAGGATCATAAACATAGTAGCCAGAAGATTAGCAGCATATAAGGACACCATCATCCTCTGTCGCCCCCTTCTCCTGCCCTCAATCTTTCCCAGCATCAGGGTCTTTTCCAATAGTCAGCTCTTCACACCAGGTGGCCAAAGTATTGGATCTTCAGCATCAGTCCTTCCACTGAATATTCAGGGTTCACTGACTCAATGGGCCTGAGTTTGAGCAAACTCTGGGAGATAGTGAAGGACAGGGAAGCCTGGTGTGTCATGGGGTCACAGAGTCAGACACGACTTAGTGACTGAACAACAACAAAGGGCACTATCAGTTGATTGATTTTCTCTGACATGTGCGCAAAATTTTAAATC
The DNA here is from genome assembly GCF_033118175.1 of Dama dama. NCBI lineage: Eukaryota > Metazoa > Chordata > Mammalia > Artiodactyla > Cervidae > Dama > Dama dama. Next base: position 31,871,315 of record NC_083685.1, read on the forward strand.
ACCAAATGACCAATAGAAGAAAATGAAATATCCTCTGAGTGATCAGGTTGGTCAAGTTTTAGGTATAGCTGTAGTCTCTGTGCTCTATGCAATCTGCCCAGTGCTGCCTCTGCAGCAAAACCTGAAAAAGTTGCCACTCTAGATAATTCCTAATGCAGGCAATAAACTTAGCACTAAATTTCAAAACAAAATGAATGCACACCTAAGTCTCTGTGTGTGTCTGCCTGCCTTCTTAGTAAACAAAGAATGTTGCAGCCATTAAGCCATCATATTATGCTGACCCGACGCTGCCGAAGAGCCCTGAGGGAACTCAGTATGGAAACAAACAGGCTGCCCACTTCCAAGCCCACCTAGCAGTCAGTTGCTGCAGCCATCATGAACAGTGCACCCTGAGAAGACTAAGGATGAGAAAACACGGGATACTGGCCCCAGATAGCTGATATGCACATCAAATGATTTCAGTGAGCCCAGATTCTTAAATCTTCCCATACAGAGAAAAGCCCTAAATTCCTTAACCTGAGATACCTGGTTTTCTTTAACTAACAGTTATCTTTTTTTGATGTTCCGCCCACTTGTCTTTGTTGCAAAAACTCCTAAATACCTTGACTCCTTCCTCATCTCTTTGAACAGAGCTGAGATACTCTGTCCCAGGCTTACGGCCTCAGTTTTTTCCTTTAAAGCAGTTGTAACGTATTCCAGAACACAAGCAATTAAGCTACAAAGCAACGTGCTAATTCACAAGACCTGAGGCGCCTCCAAGCTGCTACTGTAGCCTAGGCAACCACACCGCCACACAGATCTCATTTTCCCCGTGCCAAAACAGAGGAAATGTCCACCAATCTGAATGGATCCCTAACTTAAGAATCAGTAGTTAAAAACAAAAACAGGGAAAGTCGCTTTAATTTATAGATAACATGGCAACTGCTGACATACATCACGTGGCAAAAGACACAGGGTGACGGAAGCCCACCAGACGCTTAACCAGGGGTTTTCTAAACAGGTTTTCGCCCTACAAACATAAAATCACCTCGTTTCGTGCTAACTTCACGGTGCTAGGTTGCGGGCAGGTGCGGCCAAGTCGGGACAGATAAACCCAAAAGCTTCCAGCATTCCTCGAACAGAAATTTCCAGAAACTTCTCCACGCCCCACGGCACCGGTACAAGGTCGCGGGCGCAACGCAGCCCGGAGGCCTGGAGCAGTCCAGGTCCCAGTGTGGGCAGCCGGCCCCCACCTCAGAGCCGCCCCCTGCCCGACCAGCGTTCCAGCCTCAGGGACCCCCGACCCCGGGCGCCCCGCCTCCTCACCTCTCTCCCCTCCGATGTCCACGTCGAAGAAGACTCGAGGGTTACTGGGGTTGGAGGGCTTAGCCTGGGGGGATGGATGCGACATTGTAGCCTGAGGACTCGTGTACGACCGCCTCGTAACACCGCGTGGTCACCGTGAAGCTCGAACCCTAAAGTCACAAGGCCCGCGAAGAACGGCGGCGCTAATGAGCCGCTTCCGGCTGGGGCCCGGAGGACGCGGCCGACTTTCCGGCACCGCCTCTCAACTTCCGGCGGCGCAGCCCGACTTCCGGCTTCGCTGCTCTTGGAGTCCGCTGGCGCTTGAGCCAGCACGGCCGGCTCTACGCTTTCTGACTCGGGCTTCCCCTCTTTTCTCGTTCAGTGAAGCTACAGGCCCAGTTGTTTTTATTCCCGTTGCTCGTGTTTCGGGAGAGCGTTGTCAGGCTGTCAACCCGTTTCACCTCGGGGCTCCGCTTTCCGGCGAGGGGCCGGCTGTCTGAAAATCCGTTTGTCTGGGAAACAGGGCTGGAAATGCTCACGTCGGGGGTCGTCGGAGGGTGGAGACGGTGGCCTTCAGCACCCGCCTGGCGGCACAGCTAGCGGCGGCGAGTCTCTGATCCCTGTGCGGTGGCAGCCGTGCTGTAATTCCATTCTCCTACTTGGCCACGTGAACGGTGGCAGGAGGCCGGGCCGAAGATTCCTGATTCAGCTGACTTGTAGGTCGCCCGCTTTCCCGGGGCGGGGTGGGGGGCTGTATTCAAGCTTCTGATTTCGCTGCATGACCTCACACTCACTTCTTGATAAAGCTTAATTCTGAAGAAGAGTGGTGCTGTGGTCCTTACCACTTCATCATATTCTAATTGTTTACTGACCTGTTCATCTGTCTTCTCCCGTTAGAGTTAAACTCCACGAAGACAAGAATTTGGTGTTCTTTTTTCTAACTTCAACACTTATCACAGTGTCAGGCCCTGAGAATGTTTATATGAAAATGTCAAGAAATTTCATTTTCATATGCCTTTATGTGCAATGTGAGAAGAGTTCCTGTATCAGTTCCTCGTGCTGATCCTTTCAAGTTCCAGCACATTAAAGCTAATTATGTAAAATGTTACTTTTTTATGCATTGATGGCCTTCAGTTTCATGGTGTTTATCCGTTGTGGTTCCCTGAAGATCCAAAGGAACTTAACTTAGCACATAACCTCTGGGCTGCTTGATAAGAGTCAAAATAAATTATTCCTTAACCTAGTCTCATTTCAGAACTACAAATTGGTAGCTTAGACTTTTTCTCACATATCAAATGATTAAAAATTTTTATTCTGATCTATGAGCCTAAAATCAGCTTTTCAGTTCAGTTCAGTCGCTCAGTTGTGTCCGACTCTTTGCGACCCCATGAATCGCAGCATGCCAGGCCTCCCTGTCCATCACCAACTCCCGGAGTTTACTCAAACTCCTGTCCATCGAGTCGGTGATGCCATCCAACCATCTCATCCTCTTTCATCCCTTTCTCCTCCTGCCCCCAATCCTTCCCAGCATCAGGGTCTTTTCCAATGAGTCAACTCTTCACATGAGGTAGCCAAAGTACTCAAGTTTCAGCTTCAGCGTCAGTCCTTCCAGTGAACACCCAGGACTGATCTTTAGGATGGACTGGTTGGATCTCCTTACAGTCCAAGGGACTCTGAAGAGTCTTCGCCAACACCACAGTTCAAAAGCATCAATTTTTCAGTGCTCAACTTTCTTCACAGTCCAACTCTCACATCCATACATGACCACTGGAAAAACCATAGCCTTGACCAGACGGACCTTTGTTGGCAAAGTAATGTCTTGGCTTTCTAATATGCTATCTAAGTTGGTCATAACTTTCCTTCCAAGGAGTAAGCGTCTTTTCATTTCATGGCTGCAATCACCATCTGCAGTGATTTTGGAGCCCAAAAAAATAAAGTCTGACACTGCTTCCGCTGTCTCCCTATCTATTTCCCATGAAGAGATGGGGCCAGATGCCATGATCTTAGTTTTCTGAATGTTGAGCTTTAAGCCAACTTTTTCACTCTCTTCTTTCACTTTCATCAAGAGGCTTTGAGTTCCTCTTCACTTTCTGCCGTAAGGGTGGTGTCATCTGCATGTCTGAGGTTATTGATATTTCTGCTGGCAATCTTGATTCCAGCTTGTGCTTCTTCCGGCCCAGCGTTTCTCATGATGTAGTCTGCATATAAGTTAAATAAGCAGGGTGACAATATACAGCCTTGACGTACTCCTTTTCCTATTCGGAACCAGTCTGTTGTTCCATGCCCAGTTTGAACTGTTGCTTCCTGACCTGCATACAGGTTTCTCAAGAGGTGGGTCAGGTGGTCTGGTTTTCCCATCTCTTTCAGAATTTTCCACAGTTTATTTGTGATCCCCACAGTCAAAGGCTTTGGCATAGTCAATAAAGCAGAAGTAGATGTTTTTCTGGAACTCATGCTTTTCCGATGATCCAGCGGATATTGGCAATTTGATCTCTGGTTCCTCTGCCTTCTCTAAAACCAGCTTGAACATCTGGAAGTTCATAGTTCACGTATTAGCTTTCAGTTTATTCCAAAAATAGTCATTTATGCACTATAATCTTCTGTTATTATGGTTGATTAACCTTACCATTAACTAGGCAGCACATCTAAGCACTTCTACTTGGCTATCAGACTTTTAGGGTTGAATCTCTAGCAGCTTGTGATTTTTGAAAAGTTACTTAGCCTCTCTGTGTCTTAGTTTGCTTATCTGTAGGTTAAGATAATATGTATTTTCTAATGTTTTTATCCAGATTAAATAAGTTATTTAGGTGTTTTAGTTTCAGACACATAATAAGTACTCAAGTGTAAGCAGTTATTAACCATAAATAGCTAATACTTTATTATAGTTACTAATATCAACATTGATATTACTAATACCAACATTGATATTACTAATAATACTATATTATAGTAATTACTAATATCAAAAGTTACTAACATCAGTTTTGAATAATACTTCAAAATGAAAGAAGCAAAAGTGCTTTGAGGATGCCTCTGCATTGTCAGAAAATGCAACGTGATTCTTTCTGTTACACAGGTTTCTGGGTGTAAAAGACGAATCCAGATGTTACTCTCACTCTGTGTAGATTTTTCACAGCAAAGTAACAACTTTATATAAACTGTCATATTCCTAGAACCAACTCAATTAACAGAATCTACCTTTGAAAATCTTTCCAGAACTGATAAATCCTTATCCTAGAAGACAACCTGTCTCTTTGTCAGTCTGCTTAAGACAGGGCTCTGAGTTCTGAAGTCTTGCCCAATGTGTAGGAAGGAACGGAGCCAAGACTATGAATTACTTCTTTTATATATTATATATACATATAATTTTTATGACTTTCTTTTTATATTGGAGTATAGCTGATTAGCAATGTTGTGATAGTTTCAAGTGGACAACAAAAGGACTCAGCTGCCTATATTACTATTTCTTAAGGCTGAGGACACAGTTTCATCTGGAGAGAGGGAGGGATATTTTTCCTAAGAGCCCTATTACTGTTTCTGTCTGTTCCTAGTGTGGTAGGATAATATTAACAGATTGCCTCCCCTAACCAGTATTACCTTCTTTCGATGTTTTTGTGCATGACTCCACCCCCAACAAGCAACTAGGCATCCTGTGCTTATTTATTGCTTTAAGGGAAAGACGCAGCGAAAGAAAAGAAAGCACAGGAGGGAAAAAAGGAGTCCGTCCTGGCTTTCATACTGCAAAAGGCTTGGCTTACAGGAACAAAAAAAAAAACTCCTGGCGGAGCAAGAGATGTGGATAAGAAATGTTCATTGAGAGCATGGCTTTCCACTCACAGGAAAAACTGAAACGAACTCCCCTCTTATGCTGGAGAAAGAGGAGGTTGTGGAAGGCAGAAAGTGGGGAGAAGGAGGAAGGGTAGCAGAGGGCTGGTTTAGATGGTCCCTAACTCGGAGAGTGAGCAAAACAACATCCCTGTATTTGTCCGTGTGCCCTGGGAGTTGTAGCTGTTTTTCAGTCTCCCAGTCGTGTCCAGCTCTTCAGGACCCCATGGACTGCAGCACTCCCGGCCTCCCTGTCCCTCACCATCTCCCGGAGTTTGCCCAAGTTGATGTCCATTCCATCAATTATGCCATCCAGCCATCTCATCCTCTGATGCCCTCTTCTCCTCCTGGAAGAGGAGACACCTTCTTTCTGAGACGGGAGCTTGCAGAAAGGAACTCTGAGCCCAATAGAGGTTGGGAGAACTAATGACTGGGTTAGGGTGCTGAGTTTCTCACTGTATACCCATGTAGACAGATGGGGAACCAGAGGTCCCAACCTGAACAGTTGCCGCCACACTAGACATTCTCAAATTTAGATCCAACCCTGGTGGTGAGGGGAGGTGGGATACCAGAAATTGGCAAAGATTATGGTATCACCAACCCTTTGGAATAGACAATTCAAAATTGAACTTAAAGGTGAGTTATGGAAAAATAAATTTGTGTTTATACATTCGCATGGTTATAGGCTGTGACAAGGACACAGACAACTTTGGAGTAACACCCAAGCACGTTGTCAAAGACAAGAAATCAGGAAAGACACCAGGGTTTGGGGAGAAAGCTTCAGGATCTTAGATGTTTAAAGTCAGTCTCTGACAGCAAAATCAGAACTGGTCAACATGTAAGTCTTCAAGGAGACAACATAATTTTGCTCCTGATTGGGAGGGCTGGTGTTGATGAGGTGGTAATATGCGGGAGGAAATACTGACTTCGCACCCCTGCTCTGAACCACATAGAGAAATGGCTGATCCCACTAGAAGAACAATCAAGAACGGAAAAGCAGTTCACTGGTTCTACCTCCTACATGTATGACAACTGTAGGTTTTCTGACCTGGAACACTGAACCAATGGAAGACAGCAGAGGCCACCAGGGGACAGCAGAGTCTGCCACAAGCAGAAACCATCCCACAGACAGAAATGGTGCCTGGGACTCTGGGCCTGAGGACTCCCAGTGTGACAAGATTCTTCTTCTAGGTGCTGGGGAAGACAGGACAAAAACGGAATTGATGATCAGTTGACAATCACACCAAGAAAGAGGGCTATGTCTATTCCTTTTCTGAGGAGAAATAAGATTAATTTTAACTATTTTAAGTTGCAAAATGTGTAGTTCTCCAATAGACCAGAACCAATGATACACTGATGTGAACCCACAAAACCACTGTTGAAATCCAGTTTACATTTACCTAAAAGGACTTCCTCAACATGGATTTTATAATTATCACAGAAATAACTTGGCACCTACAGCTCACTGCCATGTGCCAGGCTCTGTGCTAAGTACTTTACATAATTAACGTTATTCAGTCTTCAACTTAACTGTGTCATAGGTCATCTTAACATCCTATCATCAGACGAATAAGTGCCAGTGAGGTCACAAAAGGTGCCCAACGTGACTCCAAAGCCAATTCACTATGTATCGGGTTGGCTGAAAAGTTCCTTTGGTTTTTCAAGTAAAATTAAAAGACACATTTTTTATTTTCACCAAAAACTTTATTGAACAACATATTCACTGTTTGGTTCCACTACCTTTTGTCACTTTTCAGTCAACTTCATAATTCCATATTTCCAAAACTTTCTCTCTTTTTTGACCAAAGAACTATTAATAGCAAGCCAGGGCTCTGTGGCTTAGACAATAAAGAATCTGCCTGCAATGCGGGAGACCTACATTCAATCCCTGAGTCAGGAAGATCCCCTGGAGAAGGGAATGGCAACCCACTCCAATACTGTTGCCGAGAAAATCCCATGGACGGAGGAGCCTGGCTGGCTACGGTCCACGAGGTCACAAAGAATCAGACACAGCTGAGTGACTATTAATACCAGGTGCCTTTTACAGTATTCCAGGGAATTGAAAATTTTTCCAGTAAGAGAATTTTGTAAAGACCAAAATAAATGGAGATTCAAAGGTTCAGTGAATACAGGGGATGAATTTGTAGCCAAGCTGTAACAGTATTTGCCTGCTTATCAAAGAAATATGTGGCCTTGAGTTATCCTGATGGAAGATTATGTGTTTTCTGTTGACTACTTCTGGACACTTTTCATGAAGTGCCTTCAGCTGGTCTGAGGGTAGTACTTGTTGGAATTAATCTTTTGGCCTGCCAGAAGGAGTTCATAATAGATGACTCCCTTTCAATCCCACCGTATACACAATATCACCTTCTTTCGATGAGTACTGGCCTTTGGTGTGGTTGGTGGTGTTTCATTTTGCTTAACCCACAATCTGTTCTGTTCCACATTATTTTTAAAAACGTATTTTATTAGTTTTGGCTGTGCTGGGTCTTTGTTGCTGCACAAAAACTTTCTCTAGTTGTGGCAAGGGGTGGCTACTCTTCATTGTGGTGTGTGAGCTTCTCATCACAGTGGCTGGTTTCTCTTGTTGCAGAGCACGGGTGCTAGGTGCGAAGGCTTCAGTGACTGCAACGCATGGGCTCAGTAGTTGGATCACTGGACCACCAGGGAATCCATGTTCCACATTGCCAAGGTGAAAAATAGTCAAGACCTAAATGTTGAGAGTTATGTTTTCTTTGGTGGCAATTTTAGGACTTTAACCCCAACAGACAGCATTTTAAGTGACCCTGAGAGAACTGTTCCGAGGACGCAGGGGATAGGGTGAATCAGGTTATATAGAAGTCTGTAACAAGGGGCAGGTAGTCTGAACATCAAAAGATTATTGTTAATTAAGGAAAACCAGATATTTCAAGTTAAGGAATTTAGTGGGTTTTTTATGTATGGGAAGATGTACGAGTCTGGGCTTACTGAAATCATTTCTTTTATGTGTATCTCAGTTGTCTGGATCAGTATCTTGTGATTTGATTTTTTACATCTTTAGTTTCTCGTTTGGTATAGGGAGGAGTGGCAGCTTGAGGTGGTTCACTGGCTGCCAGATAGCAGGCATTGTTCTTCCTGGGGGTACTCCAGGCCCAGAAATTTACCTATGGAAGGCCAAAGATAGCTGATGGCTATGCCATCCTTATTTACAGGTACGGCAGGAAATACGCCATTTCACAACATTATGTGCATTATCCACTTTTCATCACCCATCACAGTATATTTTTGAAAGCAGAACATTTTCATTACCTTTAAGTAGAGAATTGCATGCAGAAATACAATCAAGAAGGTTTTTTTCACTTGTGTGGAAACCAAATATCAAAGCAATTATTAATAATATAACCAAGTTTGGGCAAATGATTTTCAGCTCTTGATTTGGATACTATGAGTATGTCAGCTGTCCCCCGCATGGTATAATATTGATTGTTCTCAATTAATGATTTGATTGCTGTCAACTTCAACTGGCTTACCTGACCATTAAGTGTTATCTAGAGAGAAATCTCTAGGATGAAACTTCAAAAACCACTTTTGCATGTTTGACCAGTCACAGCACCTTCTCCATACACTACACAAATCTTTTTTTGTATTTCAGTTATGTTTTTAGCTTTCTTGAAATAATAAAGATTTTATGCTTTTATGCCAAAATGTTGCTTTTTTTCCTTCCGTCTTCAATCTTAAAATGAGTACACAAAAATTCACCAATTTTGATGAGTTTTTTTTAATGCATGCTAATATGAGAGCTATCACAATACAATTTAACAAAATTGTCTTCAATGAAGTTAAAGACAACTAAGCACTACTAGAGCCATCTTCAGAAAAAAAACAAACAAACATTCTGACCAACCCAATACTAGAAAGATAAAACCTAACACTCTATCTTTAAACCTATAAGTTTTAAACATTGTGTAAGAAATACCAAGATATGTAAAGGGCCTTGAGCTCCTCATGACATTAGTGCTGGACTTGTTTATTCTTGCATAACTTAGTTTTGACCTGATATTATAAAGCAGTTTAGGCTCCTATACATTTTGTAAGTTATTCATTATCTATAGAATGTGTTGTTGCCGTTGTCACTCAGTCGTATACAACTCTTTGCAACCCCATGGACTGCAGCACGCCAGGCTTCCCTGTCCTTCACCATCTCCTGAGTTTGCTCAAACTCATGTCCATTGAGTCAGTGATGCCATCCAACCAGCTCATCCTCTGTCGTCCCCTTCTCCTCCTGCTTTCAATCTTTCCCAGCATCGGGGTCTTTTCCAATGAGTCGGCTCTTCACATCAGATGGCCAAAGTATTGGAGCTTCAGCTTCAGCATCAGTCCTTCCAGTGAATATGCAGGTTAGATTTCCTTGAGGACTGACTGGTTTGATCTCCTTACAATCCAAGGGACTCTCAAGAGTCTTCTCCAGCACCACAATTCAAAAACATTTATTCTTTGGCGCTCAGTCTTCTTTATGGTCCAACTCTCACATCGTATTTGACTAAAGGAATTCCTGATAATACCAAAAACACAGAATGAACTACTTTCCAATTCTTTCTCTTATCTTGACCCTCAAAAACAAATAAACAAATGAACATACTGTTATGTCATTTTTATTGAAGGATATAGGTTCCTAGAATTCAAATTTGAAGGACTTTGAATTCGACTGTTTAGCGAAGCTACTGTTTAATCATATTCTTTATACAATTCCTGCTGCTTGTTTTGTGGTTTCAGCTAGGCTTCGGTGCTGTGCTGTGGCTTCATCATCAAGATGGCAAGCCACAATGGGAAAGGAAGGATTTCTATGATGTTGAGAGAAGAGTCATTCAAGTGCCCTGGACTGCACACCTGAAGCAAAGAGCTGACTTTGTGTTTTTGCCCTCAGAATGGACTATCTCACCTTGCTAAGAAGAAAGGTTTCGGAGAGGGGTTTGACTTTTTTTCAGATCGCAACAGTGGATCTATTTAAATCCTGGAACTCTGATGATTGCTCCAGAAATTCAGACAACAGAGCATCATCCAAAAAAGGTCAGCTTTTACTGTTAATATAAAACTGTGAGGCTGGTGTTTGGATCCCTTTTCACAGAGGAGGAAACTGCATATAAGACATTAAAGAAGTGCCCCAAGACCATGATGTCGAGCTGTCAGGCCATGAAACATGCCTCCTATGTCCCCGAGGGCATTGTTCTTCCTCTATCTGGATATTTGGGAATATCTGCTGATAATAACAATTTTGTTTTTGTCATTAGAGATGACAGTTTTATCATTGTTGCTTTTGAGAAAAAAAAAAATGAGCCAACAGATTCAGTCACTCCTTGAATAATCCCTTAAAAGTGACTATTGGATCACACTGTTGAAAAGAGGCCATGTATTCAGGTCATTAAAAAAATAAAAAAGCTTTTAAGCTTCAAATGGAGAATTTAGATCATAATTATTTAGTACACAGCTAAATTGCAACTAGATCTAGGAAAATAGAATTCCTCTGTACTCAGAATCTTGATACATGTTCAGTGAGGACTCTGTTCTTTTGATTTACTTTTATAGCTAATAAGATACTCAGATATAATAGAGTGATAATATTTGCTGAAGTATTTCCATTAGCAGTGCAACATCTACTGGGGAAAAAAACTGTCGTTATTCAGCCAACATTACTGAGTACCTACTACCTGCTGGGCTAGCATATAGTTATAAGAACAACAGAGCTGCTGTTTTTAAGGAGTTCACTGTTTTCTAAAAGAGACAAATCATTATAATATATGTACAATTTATGTATAATAATGCATATACATAATAAACATGTATTATATTCAAGACACTGTGGGAAAAAATTGGAATATTAGACTTTGGAGATCTCTAACAATTTTATAGGGGAGGTAGGATTTGATCTAAGTCTTCTTAAATTCCAGAAAATACTTCACCAGGCTAAGAGACTAGAGTCTGGGGACACCTGTTAATATTATACATAGAGCATGGCCTAAAAATGATTTCCATTTAAGAAATTAAAAGCCAGAGAAAGAAAAGAAGCTTTTATTCCCAAAGCATGGGGGAGAACATGGTGGAAGGTTAATAGCAGAACATCTGGTAAGAGTAAGACCTAGATCCTCAGTTCACTGAGGAAAAAGCTAGTGCAGAATGATGGTCTAAACACATCAAAGTCAAATAAAAAAATAATTCTCCATGTACTCACAATTTCACCCAGATTTGCTCAAAACTCACAACTATGAGCAAAACTTGGCTATATATAAATACATAATTCTGGAGTACACACAGTATTTTCATTCCTTCTCCAAAATCTAATAATGTTTGAGAGAAGTTTAAATAATACCAAAACTCTTAATTGTTCAGAGACTAACTCATGAGAAATTCTCATTTGTATGTGGAAAACTTTTCCTTCTAGTCATGCTCTTTGCCTAAGGAGATTTTTTTTTAATAATTAATTTTTATTGGAGTATAGTTGATTTCATTCTGTCTGTCCTCTGATGGATGAAGATAAGAGGCTTATGGAAGTTTCCTGATGGGAGGGACTGGCTGTGGGGAAAACTGGGTCTTGCTCTGGTGGGCTCAGTAAATCTTTAATCCAATTTTCTGCTAATGGGTGGGCCTGTGTTCCCTCCCTGTAGTTTGGCCTAAGGCCAAACTATGGTAGGGGCAATGGCAGTAATGGCAACTTCCTTCAAAAAGACTTATGCCAGCACCCCGCAGCTCCCAGGACTGCTGTAGTCAGTGCCCCTGACCCCGCGGCAGGCCACTGTTGCCCACACCTTTGCTGGAGACTCCCAAACACTCACAGGCAAGTCTGGCTCAGTCTCTTGTGGGGTCACTGCTCCTTTCTTCTGCGTCCTGGTACACACAAGATTTTGTTGTGCCCTCCAAGAGTCTGTTTCCCCAGTCCTGTGGAAGTTCTGAAATCAAACCCCACTGGCCTTCAAAGTCAAATTCCCTGGGGGTTCTCAGTCTCTTTGCTGAATTCCCAGGTTGGGAAATCTGTTGTGGGCCCTAGAACTTTTCCAACAGGACAAGAACCACCTTCTTATAAATGTTCTCCAGTTTGTGGATCATCAGCTCAGTGGCTCTACAGTGGAGCTAACAGGAACCTCCTCCAAGAGGACTTACAACCTCAGATATACAGATGGCACCACTCTTATGGCACAAAGCAAAGAGGAACCAAAGAGCCTCTTGATGAAGGTGAAAGAGGAGAGTGAAAAAGCTGGCTTAAAACTCAACATTCAGAAAACTAAGATCATGGCATCTGGTCCCATCCCTTCATGGCAAATAAATGGGGAAAAAATGGAAAGAGTGACAGACTTTACTTTCTTGGGCTCCAAAATCACTATAGATGATGACTGCAGCCATGAAATTAAAAGACACTTGCTTCTTGGAAGAATAGCTATGACAAGCCTAGACAGTGTATTAAAAAGCAGAGACAATACTTTGCCAACAACAGTCTATATAGTCAAAGCTATGGTTTTTCCAGTAGTCATGTATTGATGTGAAAGTTGGGCCACAAAGAAGGATGATCCCCAAAGAATTCATACCTTTGAACTGTAGTGTTGGAGAAGACTGTTGAGAGTCCCTAGGACTGCAAGGAGATCCATACCTGTCAATCCTAAAGGAAATCAATCCCGAATACTCATTGGAGGGACTGATGCTGAAGCTGAAGCTCCAATACTTTGGCCACCTGATGCGAGGAGCCGACCCTTTGGAAAAGACATTGATGCTAGAAAAGACTGAAGGCTGGAGGAGAAAGGGATGACAGAAAATGAGATGATTGGATGGCATCACTGACTCAATGGACACGAGTTTGAGTAAGCTCTGGGAGTTGGTGACGGACAGGGAAGCCTGGTGTGCTGCAGTCCACAGGGTCACTGAGAGTCGGACATGACTGAGCGACTGAACAACGGACAACAAATAGTTGATTTACAATGTTGTATTAGTTTCTGCTACACAGCAGTGATTCAGTTATACATATACATGTGTCCACTCTTTTATATTCTTTTTCAATATAGGCCATTAAAGGGTACTGAGTGCAGTTCCCTGTGCTACCCAGCAGGTTCTTATCTATTTTATGCATAGTATGTATATGTCAATCCAGATCTTCCAATATATCCCTCACCCACTGTCCACCTTGGTAATGATAAATTTGTTTTCTATATCTGTGATTCTATTTCTATTTTGTAAGCAGTTCATTTGTACCACTTTTAAAGAATCCATGTATACATGATATTGTGTAGTATGTGTCTTTCTCTGCCTAGCATTATTTCATTCTTTTTATGGCTGAGTAACATTCCATTGTGTATATGTACCACATCTTCTGAATCTATTCCTCTGTCAATGGACATTTAGCAGACTTTTAAAACTGTTGTTTTTGTTTAGTCACTAAGTCATATCTGACTCTTTGTGACCCCATGAACTGCAGCAGGCCAGGCTTCCCTGTCCTTCACCATCTTCTGGAGTTTGCTTGAACTCATGTCCGCTGAGTCAGTGACGCCATTCAACCATCTTATTCCCTGTTGCCCCTTTCTCCTCCTGTCTTCAATCTTCCACAGCATCAGGGTCTTTTCTAATGAGTCAGCTCTTCACACGAGGTGGCCAAAGTATTGGAGCTTAAGCATCAGCATCAGTCCTTCCAGTGAATATTCAGGGTTGATTTCCTTTAGGATTGACTGCTTTGATCTTCTTGCAGTCAAAGGGACTCTCTATAGAGTCTGCTCCATCACCGCAGTTCAAAAGCATCAATTCTTCTCTGCTCAGTTACCAGATAGTTATGGGGGGTGGGGAGCCCAAGCAAGAGCTGAGGCAGAGTGTTAGCGTGGATGCAGGCCCAGGCTCCCCATCTGCCCCTGGCACCCCAGCACATACCCCAGACCTGTGGTGCATCCATGAGGATGGGCTCCAGGGAAAACACCTGGGCCACTGAAGCTCTTTTCCCAGTGCTGGGTGAGGCAGTGACGGTACTCAGGCACCCACTGCTCTACATGAAGCCTCTTATCCAGGTAGGTCATGAGTGGGCGCCCCCACCATTGGGACCAGCATGCTGGGGAAGAAAGTCCTCTGCCCACCAAGCTTACTCATCTACACCACGGACCCTGTGCAAGCAGATGGGAAGCTAGGCTCTTCCCAGGCCTGAGCGCCTGGCTGACGTCTGCCACCCTCCCCACTGTGACCTGGGTGGTATGAGGAATGCTTTTCCTCTGGCTGAGATGGAGATGGTTTCCAGCTCAGATGACATAAGGATTTCTCTGAATGGAAGTGGTGAAGGAGACCCCTAGAGACGCCAATGCAGGTCGTGTCCCGCGTGCTGGCCCGCCCCTCTGCCTATCATCTCCATGTGCTGCACAGTCAGTTCTGTGGACCGAGGGCCAAGGACAGCCCAGAGTTGAGCCCCACGGGGAAGATTTTCATAGAAGAGAGACTGCTGGGATTCTCCATGGGCTTAACCCCTCAACTCCTGGGAGATGAGGTTTTCCTGTGGACCTGCTGGCCACTTCATCAATGTCTACCTGGCAGGTGACTGCATGAGGGACACCCCGGGAGGGCTGGGCAATGAGACCACAATCCAGGTTCCCAGTTCAGCCAGGCCCTGGCCATCTAGAGCTACCCTAAATTTGTGATGCGGGTCCAGTTAGCATGTTGACCTACCCCTTCCTGCTGGTCAGCGATCTCATGGCCATGAATGACTGGGTTGCATGCCAGGCTCCCTGCTCACTCCCCAGTGTTCCAATTCTGGATCCACTGCTGGAAGGACCTGAGTGTGCAAGGCCAGCATGTCTGAGGCTCCAGTCTGCTTTTCTGCTGGGTGGCATCAGGATCGTGCTTTGTCCTAGAGTAAAATGAATCATGTGCAAACAACAGAAGGGTCTCCGTTCATTTCCAAGCAAACCATTCAATATCAGAGTAATCCAAGTCTATGCCCCAACCACTAATGACAAAGAAGGTGAAATTGAATGCTTGTGTGAAGACTTACCTACAAGACCTTCTAGAACTAACACCAAAAACAGATGTCCTTTTCATCATAGGAGGCTAGAATACAAAAGCAGGAAGTGAAGAGATACCTGGAGTAACAAGCACATTTGGCCTTGGAATACAAAATGAAGCAGGCAAACCCTAACAGAATTTTGCCAAGACAATGCACTGGTGATAGCTAGCACCCTTTTCCAACAACACAAGAAACAACTTTACGCGTGAACATCACCAGATGGTCAATACTGAAATCAGATTGATTATATTCTTTGTAGCCGAGGAGATAGAGAAGTTCTATAGTCACAAAAGCAAGACCAGGAGCTGACTGTAGCTCAGATCATGAACTCCTTATTGCAAAATTCAGACTTATATTGAAAAGAGTAGGGAAAACCACTAAGTCTCTCAGGTATGACCTAAATCAAATCCCTTATGATTATACAGTGAAGATGACAAATAGATTCAAGGGATTAGATCTGATAGACAGAGTACCTGAAGAACTATGGATGGAGGTTTGTAACATTGTACAGGAGGTGGAGACAAAACCACTCCCAAGAAAAAGAAATTCAAAAAGACAAAATGGCTGTCTGAGGAGGCCTTACAAATAGCTGAGAAAAGAAGAGAAGCGAAAAGCAAAGGAGAAAAGGAAAGATATAGCCATCTGAATGCAGAGTTCCAAAGAATAGCAAGGAGAGATAAGAAAGCCTTCTTAAGCTAACAATTCAAAGTAATAGAGAAAAACACTAGAATGGGAAAGACTAGAGGTTTCTTCAAGAAAATGAGATATACTAAGGGTACATTTCATGCAAAGATGGGCACAATAAAGGACAGAAATGGTATGGACCTAACAGAAGCAGAAGATATTAAGAAGAGGTGGCAAGAGTACATAGAAGAACTGTACAAAAAAGGTACTGCTGCTGCTGCTGTTGCTAAGTTGCATCAGTCGTGTCCGACTCTTAGCGACCCCATGGACTGCAGCCCACCAGGCTCCCCCGTCCCTGGGATTCTCCAGGCAAGAGTACTGGAGGGGGGTGCCATTGCCTTCTCCGAAAAAAGGTACTAATGACACAGATAACCACAATGGTGTGATCACTCACCTAGAGACAGATGTCCTGCAGTGTGAAGTCAAGTGGGTCTTAGGAAGCATCACTAAGAACAAAGATAGTGGAGGTGATGGAATTCCAGCTGAGCTATTTCAAATCCTAAAGAATGATGCTATTAAAGTGCTGCATTCAACATGTCAGCAAATTTAGAAAACTCAGCAGTGGCCAAAGGATTGGAAAAGGTCATTTTCTTTCCAATCCCAAAGAAGGACAATGCCAAAAAATGTTCAAACTACCAGAGTTGCACTCATTTCACATGCCAGTAAGTAATGCTCAAAATTTTTCAAGCTAGTCTTCCAAAGTATGTGAACCGTGAACTTCCAGATGTTCAAGCTGGATTTAGAAAAGGCAGAGGAGCCAGAGATCAAATTGCCAACATCCATTGGATCATGGAAAAAGCAAGAGAATTCCAGAAAAACTTCTGCTTCATTGACAGTGTTAAAGCCTTTGACTGTGTGGATCACAACAAACTGTGGACAATTCTTAAACAGATAGGAATACCAGACCACCTTGCCTACATTCTGAGAAACGTGTCTGCAGGTCAAGAAGCAACAGTTAGAATGGACATGGAACAATGGACTGGTTCAGAATTGTGAATGGAGTACGTCAAAGTTGTAATTGCCACCCTGCTTATAACTTACTTGCAGAATGCACATCATGTGAAATGCTGGGCTGGATGAATTACAAGCTGAAATCAAGACTGCCAGGAAAAACATCAACAACCTCTGATATGCAGATGACACCACCCTTATAGCAGAGGGGGAAAAGGAACTAAAGAGTGTCTTAATGAAGGTGAAAGGAGAGTGGGAAAGCTGGCTTAAAACTCAATATTCAAAAAACTAAGATCATGACATCCAGTCCCATCACTTCATGGCAAATAGATGGGGAAAAATAGAATCAGTGATAGACTTTATTTTCTTGGGCTCTGAAATCACTGCTGATGGTGACTGCAGTCATGAAATGAAAAGACACTTGCTCCTTGGAAGAAAAACTATGACAAACTTAGAAAGCATATTAAAAAGTAGAGACATCACTTCGCCAACAAAGGTCTGTATAGTCAAAGCTATGGTTTTTTCCAGTAGTCACATATGGATGTGAGAGTTGGACCATAAAGAAGGCTGAATGCCAAAGAATTGATGCTTTTGAACCGTGGTGTTGAAGAAGACTCTTGAGAGTCCCTTGGACTGCAAGGAGATCAAGCCAGTCAATCCTAAAGAAAATCAGCCCTGAATGTTCACTGGAAAGACTGATGCTGAAGTGGAAGCTCCAACATTTTGGCCACCTGAGTTGAAGAGCCAACTCACTGGAAAAGACCCTGATGCTGGGAAAGATTGACGGCAGGAGAAGAAGGGGTCAACAGAAGAAGAGATGGTTAGATGGCGTCACCGACTCAATGGACATGAGTTTGAGCAAACTCCAGAAGGTAGTGAAGGACAGGGAACCCTGGCGTGCTGCTGTTCATAGGGTTGCAAAGAGTTAGACACAACTGAGTGACTGAATAACAATGACAACAAACATAGTTCAGTTCAGTTCACAAATCACCCAAGCATAAATCACCCAAAAAACCACGCTGTCTGAGCCAGGCCACTGTGGTGAGGCCTGACCATCTCCAGGCACCTGTCAGACCAATGGAGCAGCACTTAGAAGTGCTCCAGACCAGCTGGACTCCGGTTTCCATATTCCCCCTGTGTGTCTCTGGAAGCAGGGTTGGGTGGGGTTGAGGCTGCAACCAGTGGATTGATGACTGTTAGACCCGGGACGTTGGGGTAGGGCTGGGGAATTGGGGCAGAATCCCCTACTTTGCAGATTTCCTGAGTCTGTCTTATGCAGGGGACCAGAGAATGGCTTGTGGAGGCCCAAGTTGGATGAGCAAAGGGTTGTGACGTCAGGTGCCACCTCCCCCATTTGCATCTCTGGGATCAGCCCCAACTCTGATCCTGCTGGCTGGCTGGGACCTTTGCTCTCTTGCTTTGTAAATAGAATGTGATCCCCTTTCACAAGGCCACCAGCCTGTCCAGGTCTTTGCTGGAAGCTCACTATATTTTTCTCAACACTGGCAGCACCTTCTGAATGGAAATCATGTGACTGCTCAGAATGTGGCCCCCTCATCAAATGCTTGTCTGTTTAATGGTGATGATGCCTTTCACGCAGGATATGGTTACCTATGCAGTTGTGGATACCCAAGTGTTAGGCAGATCAGTGACTCTAGTCCTATCCGATGGAAAGCTCCTGGGACTTTCCTGGTGGTACAGTGGATAGTGATCTGCCTGCCAGTGCAGGGGACATAGGTTCAATCCCCGGTCAGGGAAGATCCCACATGCTGCGGAGCAGTAAGCCTGTGTGCCACAACTACTGAAGTCCATGTGACTAGAGCCCGTGCTCTATGCAGAAAGAGAAGCCTCCACAGTGAGAAGCCCGTGCACCTCAATGAAGAGTAGCCACAGCTCAGCACAACTAGGGAAAGCCCAGGCTCAGCAACAAAGGCCCAGCACAGCCAAAATAAATAAATAATAAATATATAAAAGTTCCTAATAAGATTTGACCCTTTCTCCCTCAAATAAATATATTGATGATGATTTAGGAAAAAAAATAACCAGATATTTTAACAACTTTATGAGAAATGTAAATGATAATGGACTCAGATTGTGGGACTTCATGAGCTAAAAGAAGCACCTTCATCATTTACAGTAAGGCACATTTGATTGTTTAATATTATTTGCGTATTATGAAATTTATAGTATTTAAAATTTTAAACAGCTGATTTTAAAATTCTTTGGGCATCTTTATTTTAGTGGAAGATAGTTAATTGACATTAAATTGAAATTTTTTTAATTTAAAGAAGTTTTAACTTTTTATTTTGTCTTGGAGTTTAACCAGTTAACAGTGTTGTGATAGTTTAGGTGAACAGCAGAAGGACTCAGCCATACATATACATGTGTCAGTTCTCTCAAACTCAATTGTCTCAATCCATTTCCTCAAACTCCCCTCCCATCGAGGCTGCCACATACTGAGCAGAGTTCTCTGTGCCCTACAGTAGGTCCATGTTGGTTGTCCATTTTAAATATAGCTGTGTGTCCATCTCTCACTCCCTAACTACCCCTTCCTCCCATCCTTCCCCACCCCCCGCCCCCCGCCAACCATAAGTTCATTCTCTAAGTCTGTGAGTCTGTTTCTGTTTTGTAAATAAGTTCATTTGTATCATGTCTTTTTAGATTCTACATATAAAGAATGTCACATGATATTTTCCCCTCTGATTTACTTCACTCAGTATGACAATCTGTAAGTCCACCCATGTTGCTTCATTTCAGTGGAAGATAACCAATTGCCATTAAGTTGAAATTTTAAATAAGCACTAATATTTGTTGCATGCTGATGTCACAAGTGTTCTGTATACATTTTTTACCTTTTAAAAAGTAAGCTGCACATTAAACAGAGAGAAGTAAGTCAGAAAGAGAAAGACAAAGATCATACATTGATGCATATATATATGGAGTCTTCAGATGGTACTGATGAACCTATCTGCAGGGCAGCAGTGGAGAGGCAGACAGAGAACAGACCTGTGGACACCGTGGGGGAAGGAGAGGGTAGGGTTAGCTGAGAGAGTAGCATGGAAACACATACGTCTCCATGTGTAAAATAGATAGCCAGTGGGAATTTGCTGTGTGATGCAGCGAGCTCACTCTTGGTGCTCTGTGACAACCTAGAGGGGTGGGAGGGCGGTTCAAGAGTGAGGGGATAAATGTATACCTATGACTGATTCATGTTGATATACGGCAGAAACCAACACAATATTGTAAAGCAATTATCTTCCAATTAAAACAAATGAAAAAAAAATAAGTTACACATTCAAAGAGTACAATCAAAAGACAGAAAAGATATATACTGAAAAGTTATCTGGACACCCAAGAAATTCTTTAAAAATTTCCACCAGGAAATTGCAGCTTTAGAGGAAATCAATGCTATTATATTCTTGAGTGTTTTTCTTGAGCTTTTTTGTGATTATACAAACAAATGTGTGTGTGTGTGTCTTTATTTCCATCCTGTTTTTACATACTGTTCTACATCTTGTTTCTTCTGATTAGCAGTATATCCTGCAAATATCCCATTTGGTGACATAAATATTTCCTTGTTCTTTATTACAGCATGATATTTGATTGCATGAGTCCATCAGAACAAACCTTTATAGATGGAAATTTAGTTTTTTTTCCACTCTATTCTTATTATAACAGCACTGCAACAAATATTTGTATACAGTTATCAGTTTGCTCATTTACAAGTATATCTATCTACTTAATAAATTCCAGCTAGAGGAATGCTTGTCAGAGGTATGTATATGTATTTGATAAATATTGTTAGATATTGCCAAATTGTTTTATGTGGTGGTTGGATAAATTTATAATCCCCCAAGCAATGGATGAGAGTATCTGTCTCCACCAGACTCTCACCACCAAAGGTGTTATTAATCTTCTTGATATTTGCTAATCAGATAGGAAAGAAGTACCTTATTTGTGCTTTAAATGGATTTTCTTATTAATCCCTATAACAATAAGTACTATTACTAACACCATTTTATATATGAGGAAATTAAGGCTTACAGAAGTTGGGTTACTTGCTCATAGTTACTCAGATAAAAAGTGGAAGAATCAGGATTAAACTCACTCCTGTCTGCGTCTTAAACAGAACTAACCCTTAAGGATCACAAGCCAATAAATAACCTTGAAACTTAAATTATATTTCTCATAATTATTTTTGATGATTCAGAACTTAATTCAAAAGGTAGAGCAGAATATCATAGTATCTTAGTGTCAGCATTATCAATATAGTTACCACTAAACAATAGTTGTATTGTCCTGGTTTGAAAAGCATCCTTGTGGGTAGATGCCAGGTAAACTGGCCTCAGTGGTCTCATATGCCATCACCAAACATGAAAAATTTCATCCCATCCTCCAAAACTTCAGCCCTCAGAAACCACACGTAGTGGCCCAATTTCATAGCTAGTTGAACACAGAGGAATAAATTTATAAAAATTGAAATAAAACTTCATTAAGCCTAAAATGTTGATGTCACAATAACACGCTTGGAATCTAAAATGTAACACAAGGATTCCACAATACCTTTCTCCTCCCTAACTCAGAGTACTTGGCAGTTATAAGTACAGGTCTTCCTCACAGGTTGATGGTGTAAGTCTGCAAAACAAACAACCGAAACCACATGACTATTCCCTGCCAACTTTTGACATTATTAGTGAGACTGTGCGTGGGGTGGAGAAACCAACTAGATGAAAATCATGTGCTCACAGCGTTTCAGCTGCAATTTGGAGACGTCACACGTGCCCATTCTGGGTGTGGGCTCACAGCGTGTGACAGGTCTGACTTGTTTGCAGCTCTCCGTGGTGTGTGTTTGAGGTCTCTGCCTGCCCAGAGAGGTTTCGCAAAGAGGAAACACTGTTACCTCAACCTCAGCTCAGAAGCATCAAAGTCTGCCCTAGAATCTTCTGGGTGGCGTTTCACGTCAACAAAGAAAACAAGGAACACTTACTAAATGGTGTGGAGGCAGATGGGGGTTCATCTAGAAAAACAACAAAGTCAGACATATATCTTACATCTTATACCCAAATGAATTCCAGATGTATGAAAGATTCACATGTAAAGAAAAAGAAAAGTTACCTCAAATGGGAGAGGCATTTTATGACACAATACTCAGAACCCATAAAAGAAAATATTAATGAAATAAACTTTCAACGTTTAAAAATTCTGTATAGAAAAACCCATCATAAAGAAAGTAAAAAGCAAATGATAAACTGGAATTATTTTATTTTGTTGACTGAAATGAAATACACAATGTGAGAGTTGCAAGGTAAGTTTTATTTGGGGCAAAATGAGGACTATAGGCTGGGAGAGAGCATGTAAGATAGCTCTGAGAAACGGATCCAAAGAGGTAGGGGGAGAGGTCAGTGTTATATATGACTCTGGTGGAAAAGGGTACACAGTCAATCACACACTTTGGCAGAGGGTTACTGCTAGTCACGAGAAGCAGATGTCTCTGTTAATGATTTTAGTGCTTTTCTAGATAGGAAATGCAAACATCAGGCTCATAAAATCATCTCCTGAAAATATTTAACTCTCTGAAGGCCTTTTCTGCCAGATTTTCCTAGCACAGAGAGTGCCTCATTTCTGATCTCCACACCGAACTCCTTTCAGGGAGTGCTGAAGGTCAACAGCTGTGGCAGCACATGATATAACCCTTGTTAAAAAGTGCCAATTTGTAGTTGCGAATTCCAGCTATTATCACAAACCAAGTACTCATTTCTGTAATGTACAAAGACTTTCTGCACATCAATAAGAATAAGACCAATACTTTTAGAAAAGTGGATGAGGAATATGAACATACAGTTCTCAGAAATGGAAATTCAAATGGCTCTTATACTGATATTCAAATTCTCACATGAGAAAAGAAATACAAATTAAACAACATTGTGATTGTCAAAAGATTCAAAAGCTCTTAATAGCCTCCATTGGCCAGGCTCTATTGGAAACGTGTATGCTTATGAGTTATTGGTGAAAGTAATTTGGTCATATTCTAGTATTTATCAGAACTCAAATGCTTATTTTCTTTTACCATCAGTACTTCTAAGGGCGTGTAGTTCTGAAAAGAGCAGTCAGGAAAGGACTCTATGAAAAGGCAATGCTTAAAGAAGTGAGGGAATGAGTTATACTGATGTGGTGGAAAGACTATCAGAGGCAGAGTACCAACTGCTAAGGAGGTGGAGGAGGGCAGGAGAGGAGGGTGGGGAGAGGGAGGCAGGCAAGTGGTGGAACACCAGGGGGGCCAGTGTGGCCAGCCTGGAGAAAGCAAGCTGGGGAGAATATGGGGTACCATGGCAGAGGAATTTTGGAGAAGGAGGACACAGAGGCTCTCATAGGTCATTTTAAGGATTTCAACTTTGACTGTAAAGAAAGGGGGAAATCACTAAGATATTCTGAGCAGAGAAGTGACCTGATGAAACCTACATTTTTTTTAGCTGAAGTTGATTTACAATGTTCTGTTAATTTCTGGTGTAAAGCAAAGTGACTCAGACATATGTTATATGTCATATATGATATTGAGAGTCAGTTCTTAGGTAGGTTGGTAAGAAGTCCCGGGGTCCCCGAGGAGGAGGAGGAGGAGGAGGAGAAAGGAAGGGATCTGGAGTTCTCAAGGAAGAGAAAAGGGCAAACTTTCTTTTCTACATTGCTTTGTCTTGGTCAATATAACAGTGTATCTTGCTCGAGGACATGTTTCTCCTTAACAAGAGCCTTCTGACTAATCTTGTTATCTTAAGATATATGCTGCGGGAGTGGGTCTGGTAAGACCTTTCTATCATTAGTTCTAATCTTGCTAATTTAACATGTATGTTGTGAGAATGGGTCTGGTAAAAGTATATAAGGTCTTGATAAGACTAGTGAGTGGGGGGCACTCTGCATCCCAGTTCTGATGTCTTATGTCAGAAGCTTTCTCTGTCCCTTTTTCACTTTAATAAAACTCTACTACACAAAAGCTCTTGAGTGATCAAGACTGGTTCATTGTCCCAAAGCTAAATCTTCTTTGGAGACCACGAATTCAACACGGTTCATCATAATCTATCACTGTATCATATATTATATTTTATATATATACATAAATATATCTTTTTCAGATTCTTTACCATTTTAGGTTATTACAAGATATTGAGTATATTTCTCTGTACTATACACTAGGCCCTTGTTGTTTATCTATTTTATATATAGTTGTGTGTATATGTTAATCCCAAATTCCCAATTTATCCCTCTCTCACTTTCCCCTTTGGTAACCATAAGATTGTTTTATATGTCTATGTTTTGTAAATAAGTTCATTTGTATCAATTTCTAAGATTCAGCATTTATCAGTCCATTCACGTTGCTGTAAATGGCATTATTTCATTCTTTTTTATGGCCGAGTAATATTCCATTGGATATATGTACTACATCTCCTCCATCCATTCATCTGCTGATGGACATTTAAGTTGCTTCTATATCTTGACTATTGTAAACAGTGCTGTTATGAACATTAGGGTGCAGGTAGCTTCTCAAACTAGTTCTTCATTTGCTTTGGACATACGCCCAGGAGTGGGATTACAGAATCACATTGTAGCTGTTTTTAGTTTTTTTTAAAGGATCTTCCATATTGTTCTCTGAAGTGCCTGCACCAATTTACATTTCAACCAACAGTGAAGATGGGTTCTTTTCCCCCACATCTTTGACAATGTTATTTCTGTTCTTTTTAATCATGGCCATTCCGACTGGGGTGAGGGGTGACCCACACTTTTGATAACTCACTGGAGCCGCCATGCTACGAACAAGGGAGTGGGATGCAGCAGTTTGGAACAATGGTGTGAGGTAAGAGACAACAAAGGGTTGAATCAAGATGACAGCAGGAGAGGTGAGGGATATATCCAGAATGTGGGTGTATTTTGAATGTAGAGCCACCTGGATTAGTGACAGATTCCATTTGGGGTCGACAGAAAGAGTCTAGAATGACTCTAAGATTTTTGAACTGAAAAACTGGAAAGAATGGCATTTCTATCAACTGCAATGAAGGCATCTAACAGAGGAACAGGTCAGGAAGGAGCTCAGATGTCAAATCACAGACAGGACCATGTTGAGGTACTCATTAGACACAGAAGTGGAAATACCAGCTCAACAGCTGGCTACATGAATCTGGGGTTTGGAGGAGAGATCCGGCCAAAGCTATACATTAGGAAATCAGCATGTATAAAATGGCCTTTGAAGCCTGAGAACTGGATGAGACCACCAAGTTAGTGCACACAAAGAGAAATGAAAAAGAATCCTCTAGCACATGGAGGTAGGAGTGGTCAGAGGAGCCACAAAAGAGACTGGGAAGGAGCGACAAGTGAGGCAAGAGTGGAACCCAAGCGCCCAGGCCTGTGAGCCGGACGAAGGAGGTCACCAAGCAGACGGAGCAGGAAGAGGAGCAGAGAGTGGGTCACTCCATACGCCGTGGCGACACGGGTCAACAAGGGACCTGACCACACACAGTTTTAGATGGCAATGTAGTCAACATGAGACTGTGATGGATTCCAGAAAGCAGAGACTCAAGCCTCAAGATGTTACTACCACTCATCCAAAAAAAAAGGGAATGAAATAATGCCATTTGAGCAGCATGGATGGACCTAGAGATTACCATACTAAGTGAAGTGACTCAGACAGAGAAAGACAAGTATTAATATATGATATCACTTACATGGAGTATTTAAAATAGTGTTATAAATGAACTTCCTGACAAAACAGAAATAGGCTCACAAACATAGAAAACAAGCTTATGGTTATCAAAGGGGAAAGGGGAGAGGGAAAAATTAGGAGTTTTGGATTAACAGGTATTTAGTATCATACATAAAATAGGTAGCCAACAATAACCTACTGTATAGCAAAGGGAACTGTATTCAATATCTTGTAATGACCTACAATGGAAAAGAATCTGAAAAAGAATATTTATTTATATTTATTTTTATTATATAATATTTATGTATAACTAATATTTATATTATATGTATAACTGAATCCTTTTGGTGTATATCTGAAACTAACACAACACTGTAAATCCACTTTGACTTTGAAAAATTATTTTAAAAGTGCTTATTACTACCAACTTATAAGAAATATAGGTGAGAAAGGAACAGACTGGACAAAGTCATGAGGATGCAGGCAATCAAACCCAGAATGTGGGGACTTCCACAGGAAAAATGACCTTTGTAAACAAAACAAAATTTAGAAATGGCATGAAAGAGGGGGAGGGGGGAAAAACTGTGAGAAATGAAAAACTGCCTCTAAATACAATGTGTTTAGAGACTGAATTGAGTCAATCTATTATTTAAAAATATTTTTGAGACAATCTAGGAAATTCAAACTCTGATTATGTTTTTAAGTTTGTTTTACAATCTTGGTGTTGTGACTGGCATTTTTTACAGTCATTATCTATTAGAGATGTATTCTGGAGTATTTACAGGTGAATGATATGATGCCTGGGATTTTGGTTTAAGATTTTCCAGATTTAGGCAAGGAGGGTGCATGAAATAAGATGGACAAAATGTTTATAATCATTGAAACTCGGTAATGATATATGGGGGTTCATTATACTATCTCTCTACCTTTGTGTATGCTGATATTTTTCAAAATAATTTAAGAAGACAGAAGCTAAATTCAAGAAATATAGATAAACAGGAGCAGAGAGATAAAATGATAGCCAGAAGTGAAGGACACTTGAAAGAATTTTTAGATTTTTTCAAGGTGGGAGAAATAAAAAAATACTTGTATGCTCTGGGGAAGGTGAAGCAAAGAGAGAAAATGTGATGATGCAAGAGAGAAGGGGGGATGGCTGGGGCAAAGTCTCTGAAAAGACAAGGAGGGATGAGGTCTAGTGCAAAAGTGGAAAAATGGACAGGTGACCCTCAGTAACAGGAGGCAAAGCAGCACAGGGCTGGGGGAGGGGGGTGAGGCACAGATGTAAGACGCCAGAGAGGCAGGAGGCAGGCACTCCTTGAAATTCCCTTCCAGAGCCTTCAGCTCCCTCAGTGAAACAGAATGCAATGTCATCAGTCAAGAGTGAGGCAATGGATTAAAGATCTAAATGTAAGACCAGAAACTATAAAACTCCTAGAGGAAAACATAGGTAAAACACTCTGACATAAATCATAGCAGGACTCTCTATGACCCACCTCCCAGAGTAATGGAAATAAAAGCAAAAATAAACAAATGGGACCTAATGAAACTTAAAAGATTTTGCACAACGAAGGAAACTTATCAGCAAGGTGAAAAGACAGCCTTCAGAATGGGAGAAAATAATAGCAAATGAAGCAACTGACAAAGAATTAATCTCAAAAATATGCAAGCAACTCCTGCAGCTCAATTCCAGAAAAATAAGTGACCCAATCAAAAAATGGGCCAAAGAACTAAACAGACATTTCTCCAAAGAAGACATACAAATGGCTAACAAACATGAAAAGACGCTCAACACCACTCATTATCAGAGAAATGCAAATCAAAACCACAATGAGGTACCATTTCATGCCCGTCAGAATGGCTGCTATCAAAAAGTCTACAAAGAATAAATGCTGGAGAGGGTGCAGAAAAAAGGGAACCCTCTTACACTGTTGGTGGGAATGCAAACTAGTACAGCCACTATGGAACATTGTGGAGATTCCTTAAAAAATTGGAAATAGAACTGCCATATGACCCAGCAATCCCACTGCTGGGCATACACACTGAGGAAACCAGAATCGAAAGAGACACGTGCACCCCAATGTTCATCACAGCACTGTTTATAATAGCCAGGACATGGAAACAACCTAGATGCCATCATCAGACGAATGGATAAGGAAGCTGTGGTACATATACACTATGGAATACTACTCAGCCATTAAAAAAGAATTCATTTGAATCAGTTCTAATGAGGTGAGTGAAACTGGAGCCTATTATACAGAGTGAAGTAAGTCAGAAAGAAAAACACCAATACAGTATATTAACACATATATGTGGAATTTAGAAAGATGGTAACGATGACCCTATATGCGAGACAGCAAAAGAGACACAGATGTAAAGAACAGACTATTGGACTCTGTGGGAGAAGGCGAGGGTGGGATGATTTGAGAGAATAGCATTGAAACATGTATATTATCATATGTGAAATAGATCACCAGTCCAGGTTCTATGCATGAGACAAGTGCTCAGGGCTGGTGCACTGGGATGACCCTGAGGGATGGGATGGGGAGGGAGGTGGGAGGGAGGGTCAGGATGGGGGACACATGTATACCCATGGCTGATTCATGGGAAGGTATGGCAAAAACCACCACAATATTGTAAAGTAATAAGCTTCCAATTAAAATTTTTTAAAAAAGAGTGAGGCTGGGGGACTTCCCTTTTCTCTGGCTGGATTCCATGAATGAGCGCAGGGGAGGAAGAGGTAGGATGTCCAGGCTTGTGGTCATGCCAGGTGAGTACTGAGATGCGAGCGAGAGCCCAGGGCAATGAGAGTTGTATTCTACAGAGCGAAGCTAGGCTGCTGCAACAAAGCAATCCAACATTAATTCTGTGACTTAAAGCAGATTTTATTTCTATTTCAGGCAACAGGCACAAGCGACCATTCCAGGTCACCGGGTCTCAGCTTCAGATGATCCTTTAAGGGTGGAGGGAAGGGCCTTCTCTCGTCTATCTTTCATGACAAGGCTTTATTCCCATCTGAATCCTGAAGACTGAGGAGCAGGCACGTCTTTACCTGTTATATGGAGGGGGAAGAAAGCATGGGGAGGAAGCACTGCCCTTGCTTTAAGGGCCTAGCCTGCAGGGGTTGCACATCACTTAGGCTCACTTTAATGTTCTTGTTTAGTCACTAAGTCGTGTCCGACTCTCTGTGACCCCATGGACTGTAGCCCACCAGGCTGCTCTGGCCATGGGATTCTCCAGGCAAGAATACTGGAATGGGTAGCCATTTCTTTCTCCAGGGGATCTTCTGGATCCAGGGAAAAGAACCACCCTCTCCTGCATTGGCATTGGCGGGAGGATTCTTTACCACTGGGCCACCTGGAAAGCCACATTCCATTGGTCAAATGTTAGTCCTATGGCCACATTTCAATCAGGGAAGCCCAGGAAATGTCATGTATGTGGCCAACTACATGCTCAACTACAATTTTATCATTTTGGAAGAAGGAGGATGGATACAGCAGGTGGATAATTTACAACATTGTGCAGGGGAGTGATATATTAACTGACCAAGGTGTGCATCTATGGTAGGAGGAGTAACAGGCTCCAAGGGGATGAGGCATGGCTAGGTGGGTCAAGGGGCTGTGGTCGTCAGTGCAATGACAGGTGTTAGGGCCCAGAGGTGGCAGGGGCGGTACCAGAGGATGCTGGCCATTGGGAACATGAAGGGTTTACTGTTACAGGTGAGGTCAACCTGTGATAAAGGCAAAATCCCAGAACAAAGGCAGTCAAGGAGCCGAAGGTTAGGGAACTGCAGGCTGAGCCAAATGGACATTAAAATGACTTCAGTTATGACAGGGACTGCTCTTGGAGATGACTGGGCGCAGCTGCTAAAATCCCTGTGAAATGAGGGCAAAGGACAGGGAGGCAAATCTAATGATGTCAGATTCAAAGCGGGGTGGGGGGAGGGGAGCACTTTGAAAGTGGCCTCGAGGGGCAAGGAGACCCCAACTCCACCTGCAGGCAGGAGAGCACAGAGGACGGGATAGACTAAGGACCCCGGGGAGAGGGCTCGGGACGCCGCAGTCCCCTCGGGAGGCTCGGGGAGAGAGCCATCCACCCTCTGCAGGGTGCTCAGGGCCCCCCTTCTCCCACTTTGGGGGCAGTGGCAGGAGCTAAGAGATGGCCCCGGAATTCTTGGAAAGACCTCACTCTCCTTACCCCAGGCGCCCCAGGTTACTACCCTGAAACCATCAGGATTCATCCCATGATTCCTTCCTCCCTGTGTATTTATTTGGGTGCAGCAGGCAGCGGAGGGGCAGGCTGGGCTGTGCAGGGGAAGGGGTACACGGTGAGCACCGGGGTGGGCGCAGGGGAGGGAACCTGGCTCAGAGCTGCCTGGGGATCAGTCCATGAGACCCCTTGTAACCTGGGGGTCTGCTGTCTTCCTGTGGCGTTGACATAAATACGCAGGGAGGAAGGGATCATGGGATGAATCCTGATGGTTTCAGGGTAGTAACCTGGGGCGCCTGGGGTAAGGAGAGTGAGGTCTTTCCAAGAATTCCGGGGCCATCTCTTAGCTCCTGCCACTGCCCCCAAGTGGGAGAAGGGGGGCCCTGAGCACCCTACAGAGGGTGGATGGCTCTCTCTCTCTCTCTCTCTCTCTCTCTCTCTCTCTCTCGGAAGGGTGGGTCTCTCCTTTGATTCCTGGGTCCCAGTCACTGAGGATTTGGTGGCATCTCCCCAGCCTCCCTTTGGGATTGAAGCCTGAAGGACATGGACCCACCAAGATCAGGTCTCCACACACTCCCGGAATAGGTTCCTCTTGCCTGGAAGTCTCCTTCCACTCTGACCAGGGGTCTGTCCCCTGCAGGTCCCCCACCACACACACACCCACACACACACACACTCCCCCGGCCCCACACACAGTGTGCAGAGGCTCTGGCTGGTTCCTAGTCCACGGCGACGCCCACCAGCCTCCCTGACCCTGACGGTGTCCACTATGGTGGAAGGTGGGGAAAGGAGGACGGGCCTCCGAGTGAGAAGGTTCTCCAGGCAGCGGACTGAGCCTGAGGGGATGGCGGGACAGACAGATGGACCCAGGCCTCCGCTCACAGATTCCTTCACCACTCCACCACCAGTTAGTCTTTGTGTTTAACGGGTTCCCTTTTTAAAAGACCAACTAAGTTCTTGACATTTAGGCAGTAGACATCCTTTTCATTATTAAAAAAACAATTTTTTTTTTTTACATCTTGGCTGCACAGCATGGTTTGGGGGATCTTGGTTCCCTGACCAGGGACTGAACCCTGAGCCACAGCAGTGAAAGTGCCAAATCCTCACCTCACCACTGGACCACCAGGGAACTCTCCACACGTCCTTTTTAAAAGAAAAAAATTAAAAGATCCTTGATGTTTAGTGAAAATAGTGTTTCAGGAATCCTCACAAGTGGAAAAATGTTAGCATTTTTCTCAGAGCCTTAGGAAATCAGAAGCATAGATTTACCTCCTCTGGCTCTCTGAGTGAATCCACACTGGGAGAATCTCTTTAATATCCAGGTCACTTTGTCTTCTCTTTGGTTAAAAAAAAAAATCAAACAGCTTGTCAAACCTGCCATGTGGTATAATCAAGCCACACTTTATCATCTAGTTTTAAGGAACTATAATTCCTTTGAATCTTTTCCAGGAATCTACCCCCAATTCTTCCTGTTGTGTTTCTAGTTTATGAATCAGGTCTTTCATTCATTTATTTATTCAGCAAGTTTTCTTTCCTTAGCAACAGTTCCAGCATAGCTTCATCCTAGGCACTTAGGAGATTACAAAGGAAGTCTATTTCCAGTCTGGCAAGGGTTTACAATCTATTTTGGATGGCAAGAGAAAAAAAGAAAGGAAGGAAGGAAGAAGGGAGGGAGAGAAGGAGGAAGGAAGTATGGAAGAGGGGAGAAAGAAAGTGGTCAAAATATATGTCTTAAAGCTCAGAAAGAAACCCATGTAAAACCCATGAAACAAAACCTGTAAAACTTCATTGTGGGACATGAAACAAGCCTTGCAGAGACAGACAGATGTGCTGAGTTCCTGGATGGGAGGACTCAGTATTGGAACAATATCAAATATGCCCAAATTCATCTAAAACTCAGTGTACTGCAATAGGCATTCCAACCCAGATTTTTACAAAATTGACAAGTTGATCATGAAACCTTGATTTGGGAAAAATAAATAGGAGCCAAAAAAGTTTTTTTTAGGAAAATGAGAGTGAGGGACTTACCTTTGACAAAAAATCAAAATACCCTCAAAATCTATTGAGTTGGCCAAAAAGTTCATCCTATTTTAAGTAGAAGTAAAAGACATGTTTCTTATTTTCATGAAAAACTTTACTGAACGTTGTATTCACCAACCGAATGAACTTTATGGCCAATCCAGTATAATAATGAGAGTGTCATGATTGACTGGAAAGGAATAAAAAGCATAGAAGAGAATAGAAAGACTATTAAAAACAGTTGGAAGTTAACGCTAACTTCTAACAGTGAGTTTTTCACTTGTGGACACCAGTCTAATTTTTAATGTTTAGACTACAATGATTTTTAAAAATATGACTTGGAAACAATTATAATGCTGTAACAAAATTCCTTCCATTCTCACCTACTTATTTATGTCAATAGGGTTTCTCAGTGTTTACAGCTATAAAAACGAATGAAAAGTAAGTTTAATGCTGAATCTGTCTCATTTGTGTGATGAGTAATTTTTATCCACAAGATTGAATAAACTGAATCTTACCTTTCTCCATCATTGAGAAATACATTTATAGCAGAATTTTATTTTTTATGTTTAAGACACAAATCTATGTCATATCAATAAATTTTGTATTAGCTCAAATAATTAATTTAAATGTATACACATATTTTGTTACAGAGTATAGTAATTGAATAAACAAATGTTTTCAAGTATAAATGTTTTACATTAAGATAAAATTATGTAGGAGAAGTGAAGTAG
This sequence comes from Dama dama, assembly GCF_033118175.1. Taxonomy (NCBI): domain Eukaryota; kingdom Metazoa; phylum Chordata; class Mammalia; order Artiodactyla; family Cervidae; genus Dama; species Dama dama. The sequence goes on from NC_083685.1 coordinate 31,903,698, forward strand.
AAATATCAGTTCAAGGATATCAAAGAATGATACAAGATCTTTGGCTGTTAAAGAAAAGGTATCGTATTTTGGGGACGTAGATTTTATTTTTATTTTTTTGTATACTGATGTAATTGATTCTGTGGCTTTTTTTCTACAATAGTTTCTACTGTGAGACTACAGCATAGTAGTTAAAAAGATAAGATTTCAGTGCCAGACTGGTGCTTTCCAATCATTTCGTGGTTGTACATTAGCTGTGCTCAGAACTCAGCTGTATGTTTTCTCATCTGTAAAATGGGAGTAATAACATGACTTCCCTCACAGGGATGTTGCCAAGGATAAATGAGCTAGTACCAGGAAGATGCTTAGGACAAGGTCTGGGACACAATAAATGTTATGGATGGACTTGCTATTATTTTTAAGAAATAGTGTGCCACAGCTAAGAGTATCAGAGATGACTGATCTCTTAATAAGAAATATTTGATATGTGAACTGGTGTACAATCTGCTTAAATAACTAATAATAGCCATGCTATATGTTCTTATTTATTCAACAAATATTAATCGTAACGTGGCTATTGGTTTGTGTTGGTCTATGTGATGCATCTTTTTAAAATGCTTTATACTTTTTAAAGATATTCACTCTATTTATTTATTTATTTATTTGGTTGTACCAGGTATTGTGCTTCCCTGGTGGCTCAGAGAGTAAGGAATCTGCCTGCAATTCAGGAGACTTGGGTTCGATCCCTGGCTCAGGATGACACACAGGATCTTTAACTGCCGAATGTGGGATCTAGTTCCTTGACCAGGGATCCAAACTGGGCCCCCTGCATTGGGAGTGCAGGCTTAGCCACTGGGCCACCAGGGAAGTCCCTTTTATACTCTTCAGAGCTACTAAAATAAACAAGTAACTTCTCTAACTGCTTAACGTATAATACATTTAAACAAAATAAATCAAAATTTAATTCCTTCCAGCTATTAATCTGAAATCATATTTTACTGCCTAGTTGAATCCAAAGCTTCCTTTTTTTTTTTTTTTTTGCATTCCAGTCCCCTATAATGAAAAGGACATCTTTTTTGGGTGTTAGTTCTAAGTGGTCTTGTAGGTCTTTATAGAACTGTTCAACTTCAGCTTCTTCAGCACTACTGGTCAGGGCACAGACTTGGATTACCGTGATATTGAATGGTTTGCCTTGGAAACGAACAGAGATCATTCTGTCATTTTTGAGATTGCATCCAAGTACTGCATTTGGACTCTTTTGTTGACTATGATGACTACTCCATTTCTTCTAAGGGATTTCTGCCCACAGTAATAGACATAATGGTCATCTGAGTTAAATTCACCCATTCCTGTCCATTTTAGTTAACTGATTCCTAGAATGTCGATGTTCACTCTTGCCATCTCCTGTTTGACCACTTCCAATTTGCCTGATTCATGGACCTAATATTCCATGTTCCTATGCAATATTGCTCTTTACAGCATCGAACCTTGCTTCCATCACCAGTCACATCCACAGCTAGGTGTTTTGTTTTGTTTGTTTGTTTTTTTGCTTTGGCTCCATCCCTTCATTCTTTCTGGAGTTATTTCTCCACTGATCTCCAGTAGGATATTGGGCACCTACTGACCTGGGGAGTTCCTCTTTCAGTGTCCTATCTTTTTGCCTTTTCATAGTGTTCATGGGGTTCTCAAGGCAAGAATACTGAAGTCATTTGCCATTCTCTTCTCCAGTGCACCACATTAGGAGATCAGTCCTAATGATTGGGTGTTCATTGGAAGGACTGATGTTGAAGCTGAAATTCCAATACTTTGACCACTGATGCAAAGAACTGGCTCATTTGAAAAGACCCTGATGCTGGGAAAGATTGAGGGCAGGAGGAGAAGGGGACGACAGAGGATGAGATGGTTGGATGGCATCATCGACTCAATGGACATGAGCTTGGGTAAACACTAAGTGTTGGTGATAGACAGGGAGGCCTGGTGTGCTGCAGTCCATGGGGTCGCAAAGAGTTGGACACGACTGAGCAACTGAACTGAAACTGAACTGAATCCAAATCACAACTCATGAACTCCTCTAACATTTTATAAAGACAAAGCAATTTTTAAAAGATTGAAAGATGAAATAAATTTAAGGAAGGCTGGCTTATATCATCAACTTACTAAAATATTGAATAAAAGTACAAAGTCGTCAAATCACCTGCATTAAATTTTCTACTTGGACTCCAGTGCTATTTATGTGGCATTATTATATAAAGATAACACTCAATGACAACATAGACATGCTTTTTCAACTGAATAAAATTTAACTATGTGCTTGGTCAATGCCATTGTGGTGGTTTAGTCATTAAGTCGTGTCTGACTTTTGTGACCCCGTGACTGTAGCCTGCCAGGCTCCTCTGTCCATGGGATTCTGCAGGCAAGAATACCAGAGTGAGTTGCCATTTCCTTCTCCACAATGCCATTTGTAGGTGCCAATGGATTCATATTAACTTTTTGAAGCCACTGGTTTTCTGTTTTTTTTTTTTTAATTGAAGTATAGTTGATTTACTATATTTTGTGTTAGTTTCAGGTGTATCAGGCCACTCGATTTATATTCAATGTACTGAATAGTAGAGCACTGGGGTTCTCCTTGGTAACCTGCTATGGACTGAAAATTCAGCCAGTACTTCCCAGTCTATACCATTAATGAGTTTTACAAAGTGTTTTACTCACTACAACAATAACTAGCTGTGCTTTTTTTAAAATTATTTTTTATTTGGCTGCTATTGGGTCTTAATTGGGGCACATGAGATCGTCGTTGTACCATGTGGGATATTTTCGTTACGGCTGGAGGGCTTGGTAGCTGTGGTATGTGGGTTTAGTTGCCCCACTGCACGTGGAATTTTAATTCCCTGATGAGGGATCGAACCTGTGTCTCCTGCATTGGACAGAATCTTAACAACTGGACCACTAGGGAAGTCCCTTAGCTGTGCTTTTGACCTTAAATAATGAATAGAAACTCAATTATTTTTGGAAGGAAGACAGAGAACAGCAATACATAAACTCTTTTAGGTTGGGGGCATCAAAGAGAATGGGAAAAGTAGGGACTCTCCCCCAAAGAAATGCATATTCTTGTAAAACTTTGTGTAGCATTTCAGGGGATCTGAGTGATGTTTCTCAAAGTATTGTCCACGAACCCTCTGCATCCAAATTTCTTGAGATTCTATTTAAAGGTCATTTCCTGAGTCCCGCTCTCACTAGATTGGAATCTCACAGTATCGGGCCCAGAAATAGGACATTAACAATGTCCACAAGTGAGACTGTTTAAAAATAAACTTTATTTTTTTAATCAAAGGAAAACACACACACAAACACATTCATATGTATCATTTAAAAAGTCAAGCAGTATTAAAAGGCTTATAGTAAAACCCAGCATCCTCCTTCTCCACCCTTCCCCTCGCCCAAGTCCAGCCCTATAGGCTGCCGCCTTCAACTTTTCTAGCTAGCTTCACTGATATCTTCCTGCATAACTTAAAAAAAAGTATATGCTCTGTCACTATTTCTTGATTTTCCAATATAAGACTTTGTCTCTTGACCTCCTGCTATTGTGACTAAATTGACTCTCCCCCCAATTCTACTTTTTTTCTTCCCTCCCCAATACAGTCACACATAATTTTTGTTAAATCAATAGCTGACGTTACATTAGTGGGTCTGCACAAATACTGTTCACTCAGTGACCAAGAGCCAAGTAACGCATTGCAACCACACTTTTTATTTTCCTGCCCAAGCATACTTTTTTTCTAAAGTTAATAACTGCCTCATTTTATCACTTATTTGGTTTTCCAGCTACCTATTGTTCATTTTTCCCCAATGTTCCAGCATCTGTGCACATACTTATAAAGAACATATTCCTGGACTTCCCTAGTGGTCCAGTGGTTAAGAATCTGCCTGCCAATGCAGGGGACACAAGTTTGATCCCTGGTCCAGGAAGATTCCATGTACCACGTGACAATTAAGCCTGAGGTCCATAACTACTGAACCCATATGCTGCAACCAATGAAGTCTGGGTGCCCTAAAGCCTATGTTCTGCTATAAGAGAAGCCACAGCAATGAAGACCCAGCACAGCCAAGTAAATAAAAATTTACATAAATAAGTAATTTTTTAAAAGAATGTATTCCTATGCTGGAGTATTTATGTTCTGTTTTTCATAGCTGCCTCTTCCCTTCTCCTTCCCGTCCCTGGACTGGCTGTTTTCTAGAAGCCCTGGGTCGCTCCTTCCTGCCACCTTACTGCCTTTCTTCCTAGTATTATCTTGCCTTATCCTTCCTTTTCTTGTTTTAACTCCCTATATTGCTAACGTACCTCTTTCATCTGCCTGAGAAAGAACGGAGGTGCCATGTTTAAGAGCTTATGTATCTAAAAGTGTGTGTATTCTACATTACTGAGTTATGGTTTAGTTTGGTCAAGGGTCCTAGGATGAAAAGTCTTCCCTCTGAAAGTTTAAGCTGGGGCTCTATTGTCTGCCACCATCAAGAGTGGCCAGGAATGACTCTGATGCCATTCTGAATCCTACTCCATGTTTTCATGATTAGCTTTTCTCTCTGAAAGTTTTTACAATTTTTCTCCTTACCCAAGATGTTCTGAAACTTATGATGCTATGCCGTGAAGTAGGATTCAAGAAAAATGTATTGTTCTAGGTGGGCCCTTATCCACATGGGGATGCCTACCCTTCAGTTATGGGAAATTTTATTATTTCTTGGGTAATGTACTCCCCTCTGTTTTCTCTGCTCTCTTTTCTGAAGGTCCTATTAGTAACTTCCTGGATGAATTCTGTAACATTCTTATCTTTTTGATTTATCATTTTTTCCAACTTTATCCCTCAGTTCCTTTTACTGAATGTTTTGTTCACATCATCATATATTTAATTTTTGAGAGCACCTTCTTGTTGAGTGTTCTTTTATTCATCATTTGTCATTTTTATGTTACAGGCATATCTTCCTTTGTCCCTCATCAATTACAGTTTTTTTTTAATTAATTAATTTTTGGTTGCATTGGCTTTTTGCTGCTTTCTGAGGGCTTTCTCTAGTTTTGGGGAGTGGGGGCTACTCTTTGTTGCAATGCTCGAGCATCTCATTTGGTGGTTTCTCCTGTTGCAGAGTTCAGGCTCTAGGGTGGGCAGGCTTCAGTAGTTGTAGCATGTGGGCTCAGCAGCAGAGGCGCGTGGGCTTTGTTACTTCGAGGCATGTGGGATCTTTCCAGACCAGGGATCAAACTCATGTCCCCTGTATTGTCTGGCAGATTCTTGTTCACTATGCCACCAGGGAAGTCCCACCAATTACAGCTTTGAAGTCTCCATCTCCTTGCATTCTCTCTGTTCACCCCAGAACACTTTTTCGCTTCTGTGTGTATTTTCCTTACCAGGTTGCAGGTGTTCATCACTCGGTTTGTGAATCCTGGACTTCTGTTCATACTGAGGAGTGAAACTCTAAACATCTTATGAAAGATTGTTGGTGTGGAGTACTGATTTGTGAAACCCATGAGCAGATGCTCTAGTAGAACACTGGCCTTCCACTGGGCTCCCACCATTGCAAATGTCGGGAGAGCTTTTCTCTGCCAGCATCTCTCTCTGTGAGCCAGGCACTCACCTGATGCCCCTCTTTGGTCTGTGGGTGGATGGACAGGGCCTGGCTGTGCAGGGTAAGAACAAAAAGAACCTGGGATCTAACACTAGTTAGATCTAACACGTGGAGACCCTCACCCATCCTTCAAGGACCTTCACCTCCCAACGGCACAGGCTTCAGAGTCTCTGGGGCGACTGACAGGCATCTTCATTCTTGAGTTTGAACAACTCCTCTGATCAATCTGTTGCTCCTCCTTCATCCACTTTCCACCTTCAAACACTTGTCCTTGGCCAAATGTTTGCGGAAATTTCTCCTTCCCTTTGTTCTTGTTCCTTGCAGACCAACACCTTGGCTCATCTTTGTCATTTTAGTGAGCTTTGAAAAACTGGGGAGTAGGGCAAAACATTTATGGGCGAATCACAAGTTTAAGCAGAATTCTAAAGTAATTCTTGTGCAACAAACACTGGCTAAAGCACAGGTGGTATTGGAAAGCTGGATGACTACTGGCTAAATACATGAACTGATAAATTCCTGTAGAATTAATGATTTAAGAACAACAAACTATACTGTTTGTTGAATTACTGACTTAGGTGCTCATCAGATCCACAAATAAAAATCCCTCTGAAACAAACAAATGAAAAAAAGAGGGGAAAAAAAGAAAGAAAAAGGAAGGAAGGTAACAAATATATTATGTGTAGCTATTTCTATCTACTCAGGTTGCCAGATGAAAACATGACTATATTCATCTTTGTACTTTCCTGCATTCTCTAAATTTTATGCGCTGTGTATGAGTGTGAATGAGTGTGTGGGAGAGGGATTCTGTATCTCTCCCAAGACCTCACCTATGGAGGTGAAATAAAGTCCACAGAATCTGAAATAGGTGCATTAATTTAAGAGGCTTTTATTGAGTGCTGGATCAAAGTTACATACCTCAGAGGCATTAATAAGCAGGTAAGTGTTACCTGAAACGAAGTTGTCTTTTTAAAGTTTGGAAGAAGGAAGCATCTTGTGGGCAGTTTTTTAAACCGAGAAGTAAAACTATCTCATCAACATTTTTACATTTAATTTGTTCAAAAAACCACATGCCTGATGCCTGCTATCTCACAAGATCCACAAATGGAGCTGGAGGTGCAAAAACCCATAATCCTCTGTTCCGTCAATAGTTATATTCAAGGGACCTGGTCCATTTGGGTAACATTCCTCCAAATGTAGGAAAATATGGAATAAAAAGTTGACTTTTCTACCTTTAAATTTATAGTAAAATTGATTTCAAAATTATTTTTACCATTCCTTTATTCTTACCTCCTGTAAATAATTTGAAAAAATTATGACAAAAATATGAAAACAACACAACAGGTCCATTGGTGATGATTGTTTATCTGGTACACCGAGAATTAAGCAGGTAGGGTGTTTTGGTCTCAAATGACAAACAATCCAGGGCAGAAAACAGGACCCTCTCTTATATGCTGCTTTTGGCTTCAGATACAAGAACCGTGATCTCATCAAATGGGGAAGGTTGGGACTATTATCTCATCGAATGAGGTACAAGAATTATGCCTCAGTAATGTTATCGAGGGCCGCACCTCTCTGCTCTGGCTGGTTTCATGCTCAGGCTGCAGAACAGCTATTGCGTTACATGCAGACACATAACATCCAAAAGAAGAAAAACCCCCACCTCTCTCCTTATAGCTCTCTACAAAGAGTGAGGAGACTTCCAGAATGTCTCCTCTGCCAGCTCCTTTCCCTCTTGCCTCCTTGTCTAGAATAGCCTCCCATTGCCCATTAGCTCACCTTGCAAAAGCAATGGCATTACCCGTAGATCATTCAGACTCAGTTTGGGCATAGCTGGCTTGCCCTGAGGCACCCTGGGCCAGGAGAGGAACAGACACCTGAATAAGACTGGGCTTCTATTGGGAAGAATGGGTAACAGGTAATGGGTAGGCTAAGGGACCACGACAGTCTAATCATAAACCACACACCTGATGCAATTTACAGAACTCACACTGCTGCCAGGGAATGCGCACCAGGACTCAGGATGGACTAGGACAAGGAAGTCAGCCTTGTCCACCCTAGTGCTATTGTGTATCTCCAAATGTTCAGGATATTGTTTGAGTTCCTCCTCCTCTTGATGCCTACAGGAGCACCCAGCAGATGTATTTTCCAAAACAGAGTGAGTAGGATGGGGTGGGTGAGATGAATAGAAGGACCAGTGCTGGAGCCCGGGGTGATGTCAAGCCTCAGGAAGAGGCAGTGACCCACAGATGAGAGGGGGCACATGGGACTTCGAAAAAGGCCCGAGACGGCCAAGAGGAGAAATAATGAAAATGAGGTGCTAGAGCTGTCCAGAGTTGCCTCCCAAAACTCAGTTCATTAGGATTTTTATTACACTCTAAAATCCAAGGCAAGAGAGGTGTGGCCGAAGCTAGGATGAGGAACAATGTGGTGTTGAGAGGAAGCAAAGTGAGAAAAGGGCACCATTTCAGTTCCTTTTTTCTCCCCTAAGAACGTTCTTAATAGCTTTAAATGCACACTTTTCTTTTCGAGCTGCCCAGTCAGGTCCAAAATTGAAGATAATGGTGGGGCAGGCTGAGTTTTTAATTGTTTCTGGTGAGGGTTCCTGCACCCTAGGATGGGGCTGGGACAGAAACAGCCCTAGAAAGTGGGGGACAAAGGTCACGCCAAATTTCTCTACAGTATGCTGTTCCAATTTACCACAAAGAGTGTCCAGATTTTACTTTCAAGAATAAAAGACCTGACTTCCCTGGTGGTCCAGTGGATAAGAAGCCACACTTACCAGGTCGCTCAGTGGTAAAGAATCCACCTGCCAATGCAGGAGACTCAAGTTCTATCCCTGGGTGGGGAAGGTCACCTGGAGGAAGAAATGGCAACTCGTTTGAGTATTCTTGCTGGGAAAAATCTCATGGACAGAGAAGCCTGGTGGGCTACAGTTCATGGGCTGGGAAAGAGTCAGAAGCTACTGAGCACACACAGCCAATGCAGGGGATACAGTTTTCCCTGGTCTGGGAAGATCTCACATGCTGCAGAGCATCTATGTCCCTGCACCAAAACTACTACCGAGCCTGCACCCTTGAGCACTCAAGCAGCAACTACTGAAGCAAGAGAGCCTAGAGCCCATGCTTCGCAACAAGAGAAACCACCACAGTGAGAAGCTGGAGCACCGGAACAAAGAGTAGCCCCTGCTTGCTACAACTAGAGAAAGCCTTTGTGCAGCAACCAAGACCCAGCGCAGCCAGAAATAAAACTAAAAGAATACAAATTAAAGAAAAGAATTAAAGACTTTTTCTGACCAAGGACGTGATAAGGGATAGTGGTGTTTTGCAGGCTGTGTATGACCCAGACCCTATCTTTATAATAAAGTCATGACAGATGAGACCGATACCTGGAATACCAGATACTGACCAATACTGGCAGTCCCGTGGGGTACCTGCTTTCAATAAACAGAAACAGCAGAGCTGCAAATCAGGGTTCTGTGCACACTCCATGGTGGGGAAGGGTGAACCAGCAAGAACACTGAATCCACCATTTTAATGGTAAAAATCTGAAGGAAAAAAATTAGTTCTGATTTCTACTACCTTTCCCTTACCTTTGTGAAATTTCATCACGTCTTCACTCACTACTTGTATCCCACCAAGGCTAGAAACCTGTGCAATAAAAATTGATAATGCAAACTAAAATGGGCCCAGAAGAGATATTTTGAACTATTTCTATTCACGGAAATACATTTGCCTTTTTGAGTCTCCAGTAGTCCTCCCTCAAACTAGTCTGAGGTGAAGTACTCCGAGTCTGCTGCTCACGCAGGACACGTAGGAGGCAGAGTCGGATCTCAGCTTTTGTGTGTGTGTGTGTGTGTGTGTGTGTGTGTGTTTTAAAGCTATGGAGCCAGGGTTATAAGGCTAAGGTCCTTTACACCCCCAGGCTGGAGTGCTCACGGAGACCAGGTGGGACCGAAAGGTAAGCGAACTCAGGTTAAGTTCTCCCTTCCCCATATCAAACATCGTCTGCCGTTGGTATCAGACTAGGATGTGGTCTGTTAAATATCCGGAATGCAGTCCCTTGTTATAAAATAGCGTAAATTCCTAAATCCATGTAGTGGATTCCACGTGCTTTTTAATTTCACGTGCAACTTTTTATGTAACTATGGAAATGGTGGCTCAAGACGCCAAACAGCAAATTACACGACCAAAATTTTTAAAATAAAAAGAAAACACTCACAAAAGCAAGCCCATACGGCAGAGGTACCAGTACCCTGGGTGTGGGGAGAGTCCAGTCAGCCCGCAGAGCCGCGACCTGGTGCTCCCCCAGCGCACGCCTCCGGGGAACGAGCCCGCGCACCTGCAGAGGCAGGACCCAAGTTCAGGGGCTTTGTCTCCAAACAACAAAGACCAGCCCTGCTGCGCTCCAGCCGCTTCCAACTGACCCCTGCAGCCTCGGGAACCCCCGCATCCCGCCAGAGCCGCGGGCCCCCGCCCCACCCCCACGGGCCGCGGTTCCCCCCCTGCGGCCCCGCCCCCCCAGCGCGCCACTACCTCCAACCCGCCTCCACTCCAGGCCCCGCCCCCGGCCCCGCCCCCTGCGCCCCTGCCCCGACCTTCCCGGCCCACCTGAGCCCCCACCCGACTGGTCCCCCCACCCGACTGGTCCCCCCTCCCCGTTCAGCACTGCGCCCCTCCCCCGTTGGGTCCCCTTTAAGTGTCGTGCCCCACCCCGTGGAGGCTCCCGCCTCCCACGCCCCGCTCCCAGGCCCCTTTAAGCGCCGCGCCCCCACCCCCCCGAGACCCCCGCCTCCCGCGCCCCTCCCCCGGTCCCCTGCCCCCGCCCCCCGGTTCCGGGGCCGGGCGGGGTCCCGGGGCCAATGGCGGACGCGCGGCGGCCGCGCTCCTCCCGCGCTCCTCCCGCGCCGGCGGCGGCTCCTCCCGCGGGGAGAACTGTCAGCGCGCGGCGGCGGCGGGCCAGCCCCGTCATATGACCGGCCGGCGGTCCCGGCGCCGAGCACAGCTCCCCGCGCCGCGATGGCCCCGCCGCCGCCCCCGGCCGCGCGCTGAGCCGGGCCGAGGCCGCGGAGCCGCAGCCGCAGCGGAACCGCAGCGCCATGGCCCCGACCCTGCTGCAGAGGCTCTTCAACAGGAAGGGCGGCGGCGGCTCCGCGGCGGCGGCTGCCCCGGGCCGGGCGCCCCGGGAGGGGCCGGCCTTCAGGTGAGGGGCCTGGGACAGACGGGCGGGGGACGGAGGGGAAGGGGATGGGGGAAAGGAAAAGGGGACGGGGTCTCCCAGGCCGCCGCCGCCGGCCCCGAAGCCCCCGCCTCCGGCACCGCAGGCCCTGGTCCGCGCGGTCGCGGGCCCCCTTCCCGCTCGCGGTTGCCTGGGCTCCCAGGGTGCCGCCCGGGGGTCTGGGGGCCGCGGTGGGGGCCGGGGCGCCGCTTCGGCCCTATTGTGTCCGTGACTCTGCTCTGAACTTGGAAGCGCGCGGCGGCACGAGCGCGGTACCCTCCTCCTCCCTGGCCTGGGGACCGGTTCTCGGACGCGTGGATGGGAGCGTGTCGTTTCCCCGTCGTGGCGGGGCCGGCGGCGCGTGGTGTGTGCGGGGCCCGAGATGCTCTAGGAAGTGGCCGAGGGAGGGGGCCTCACAAAGCTGGGGTGTGTGTGCTCGGACCTGCCCTCCCAACACGCGCCCCCGGAGACGCGCCGCTCGCCCGGGGGGCGCGCTGGCTTCTTGGGTGCCTTAGGTTGATTTCTCTGGTTCGTTTCCCCGACAACCTCGTGCGGCGGCTAAGACCATAATTCCCATTTTACAGCCAGGGAGACGTAAAGTCGCAGAGAACCGAGCAGCTTGTCTGGCGTCTGAACTTGCATTTCACCCGAGCTGTGTGACCAGACAGTCCAGTACGAAATCTCTAGGCTCGTTTGCTTTCAAGGGCTTTTTTTTTAAAAAGAGGCCTTCTTATATTGTCTTTCAGCCCACTTGCGTTGAGAAGTTCGTTTCTTTCCCCATAACTGTTGTTTTCCAGCAAGTATTTTAAGTGAGCATCTACTTCCAATCCTGACACTTTTCGGCTAAAGTGCCTTGCAAAAAGTTTAAAGTCTTCCTATCTGTGCACTAGGTCTAGACTCAGTGTAATAAGCCTTTTAAAAGTTTTAAGTGAAACTTTGAATACATTTTGGACTAAGTTTTATGCTCTAGATTTTGCTTTTCTTAAATTCCACTCACTGGGAGCACACAAAGCCCCTGGTTGCAGTTACGTGAATATTTCCAGTATTTAGTGTTTGTGGTGTGTGTGTGGGTGTGTGCTGTTGTTTGGAAGGTAAATTGTGAAGACGACACACCTTCGTTAAATTCTCCTGTGGTCTGCAGGTGAACTGAATCGTTACCATTCGAGTAGGGCATTCTGCCCCTTTCACTGCTGTGGGTCTTAGTGATGCTCTGTTGCTTCAGGGAACGGTAGAATTACTTGAGGCTCGGGGTGTGTAATTTCTTCTCTTCCTCCCAGTAACCCAGACTTGGTGGGGGTGGGGTAAGGGGGACAAAGCCTGGAGGGAACAGGGCATGAGTTACAGCTATCTTTGCTTGAGCAGCCCTTGTCTAGGGTGTGAGAGCCCCCAATGCCTGGCCATAGTTTGCCATGTTCTCTGCTCACTTGCCCACACAGTGTTTCCCTCCATCCACAACTGCAATGGAGTGTATTTTGAACCAAAAAATACTGTGGCTATATTTAGGCCCTGGCCATATTAGGGAAACTGATTGTAACTTGGTGGGAACATTTTCAGTGTGGTGTTCTGACTTCCTGTCAGTGTCTAGTGAAGAACACAAAATTGGGCCAAGGACTGGTTATGGGTTATGTCTTTGTTGACTGCTTTAGGATTTTCTGTAAGTTTTGGAGGTAAATGTGTTGGAGAGAATTGGTGATCCCAGGACCCTTCAGCAGTGTGTCTTCACCTTGGAAAAGGTGAAGTAAAGACTCAGGAAGATGAGGGCAAATCAACCATGACACGTCACATTGACCCGGGGCGCCCGGGCAATGTCTTTCCTCCTGCTTTCTCACCTGACTTGACTCTCAGATGCTGTGAAGCTGTCCTGGGAGAGCCTCCTGGAAAATGTCCCCCTCCTGCTCTGTATGAGATTTAACCAAATAGGAGCTAGCTTGTGCCTTCAGGGGAACGGGTACCTCAGACAGGGAATGAGCTGCCCTTGGAGGCTCTGTGGTGGTTTAGATTTCCAGAAGTTAAGGTGTAAACCTTCCCTTAAAACTCTAGCACGCCTAATGTGAACTTAGTATTTTTCAGTGCATTTAGATACTGGAGGTAACTTGTAGATCTTGAGAAGGAAAGGAAGATTCAGGTAGGCTTTGGGGGCAGTTTTGTAGCATAGATTGCTATATATTTGGAGAAAAACATAAGTAAAAATAAGGTCCAGTTTATATATATACTTTTTTTTTTGTTTTAGAAGTTTTCTATATCTTCTTGCAGTGATGGACTTCCACTAGTTATTTTAAACTTTTCCCCACTCCTCCGAGGTCTTGCCCTGGATAGTGCTGTATTAACCCCGGGCCTCGCCACGTCCCTGACTTTACAGCCGTCTTTTTGTCTCTCCAGTTCTCTGGAATTTATTAGAGAGGAACTTTGAGGACCAGGGTAAGTAGCTTACCTTGCAGGTCTTTTTCAGATCTTTGTATTTCCTGGGGTTCCTCCTGCAAAGAATCATCACATTTGAGATTCCTTCTTAGTGTATTTCTTTGAGGTTCTTGAAGGAAGCCCTTTTCATAGCTCTGAGGAAAGAGCTTGCTAGGAAAACAGGAAAAGAATCAGAAGAGATTGAATTTATAAGTTTGAGAGGAATTATGATTATGGTTTTTGTGAAATGTAAGCTCCATTTAAAATTATAAAGTTGCATTATGGTCTTGAAATTTGAAAGCTTTCTGCTTTCACTTTTAACTAATTGACACACACACACACACACACTTTTGAATTTTTTCCAGAAGGATAAATTAGAACAAAATGAGGTTATGTATCTGGCAGCTCAAATAAGAAATAGAATTGGGTTCCTGGTCGCCTTGCATCTCAGGTCAACATGTTCATTTTAGGAACTTTTAAAAGCCAAGATGTATCCACCAACTTCTTGCATGTCTGGTTGAAGTTTGAAACTTTATCTTTTTTTAAATGTTTCTGGTAAATTAGTGGACCAGTTTCCGCCTCAGATGTGTATACAAGATGGAGGCGGAAAAGATCATGAGTTATCCAGTGTCTTATTTGGGACCAGGTAGATGAAGTAAGCATGTGTGTCGCCTGGGACACGAGGAGTCAAGAGAGCGCCTCAGCCGCTGGGCCAGTGACTAAGTGCTGGGAAGAGACCCCACCCCCACACCCCTCCAGTCCTGAATATTTGAGGTCACATTGCCTAGTTGGGGCTAATCCACGTCTTCCACGTTGAAGTCACCTGCTCCAGGGTTACTATAGTTTAATCCACTTATCGTTATCTGAGAGGGTCTGATGCTTAGCTCCTGGGTGCATGACTTTGAGTCCACCTGTGCGTACCAGGGTAGGACATCTGACGACAGCAGGTCCTTCACCGACATGCCTCAGCAGCAGAGAACACACTGGAAACTGTAACAGGAAGATCATTCAGATGCTGATAAGGGGCACACTCTTGCGTTAAGTACCGCACTAAGGACACCCTGTTCTCATCCTCGCTGTGACTGAGGGCCTGGCCAGGAGTTACTCTTCCCTCTAGCAGGAGGGCTGCCCCCTGCCTGCCCACCAGCTCCCAGGACGCTAGCATCTAGTGAGATTTTCCTGGGGTAAGGGAGGAAAATTCTGGAAAAAACACAGATAGCTCCACTACACATTTTTAATGATCTTCTTAAGACAAGTGACACATAAATCATGCGATTGGTCAGTACACCCACCCCACCACAACGCCTGGTCCTGAGCTGGGCCCTGGAGGGTGTTAAGAATTTGGGGTCAGAGTCCAGCTCTTATGGTGGGTTCTGTTCAAATCACTTGGAGGACCAGTCAGGGAGACCAGTTTCATACTGCTTTGTTCCACCATGTGTGTGTAGAGACCCGCGTGTCTCTCTGTTTCTCTGGGCCTCAGTTTTTGTCATTTGTAAGTAAGGTGACTGCACCCTTCCTGTGTAATAAGGTTGCAATAGGGAGGTAATATATTTGAAAATCTTGTGAAAAGACTAAAATGCAGTACAGAACGATTTTAGGTATTACCAAGGGCCTCTTAACTCATGGAATTCAGTATCACTGAATTGAGGCTTTACACCCAATTGAGGCTTTACAAAACTGAACTGTTTTTCAGAGGCTGATTTCTCCTTTATGTAGTTGGAATACTTGAGACAGAGCTGAAGCAACTTGTTATTACTTCTCTTTTTTACCTCAATGGTGTTGGTCATGAAACAGATTGAATTTTCAGAGGAGTGCTAAGACCCTCATCAGACCTGGATGAAGGTGGCTGGGCGGTCAGGATTGACTTTAGGAGTGTGGTGTGTTTTTCAGAATTATTTGCAAGTTTTTCCCTTCAAGAATAAAATCTTATTTAAGTGGAAAGGAAAAATTTGTTAGGTGAAGTGATACAACTGGACAACGGATGGCACTCTGCAGCTGCCAAATCTTTATTTTTTGACTCTCTCTATGTACATGTGTATTCATATGTGTACATGTATGTGTATGTGCACATACAAAGATGTTCTCTGGAAGAAGTAAAAACAATGTAAACTTGTGAAGGATATTGAAGGTAGGTGTGGGACCACACACGTGGGGACAGGGTGAGTAGCCCCGCACCAGGATTTTAACAGCGGTGGTCAACCCATGGGTGAAATTTTTATTTGATTCTTCTCTGTTTTATATTTGGTTGGTATTTTGGGTTTTGCTCTAATCCATTTGTGTTACTTTTGTGATTTAAGTTATATTAAATGTTAAGTAGGCTCTGGAGTATTTTCCATTGTGAGGTAGGGATTAAGTGTAAGATTTGCCGAGAAACCCAATTTGGATAAAAAGTCTTTATAGATTTTCTCTTCTTTGCTAAAATAACTGGTAGTTCCTGTTATTAAGAGTAATATGCTGTGAATTTTAATGTACTTAACACTGAAGTTCTTGATGATCCTTAGGAGGGCAGTTTAATTAGTGAAGTTGATAATTGAAGGCGATATTCATGTGCACAATTTCTACTAGTGGGGCAAGGTTCCTGCCTCCCCCAACCTCAGCCAGCATGGTGTCCACCAGGGCTCAGGAGCTGCAGCCAGGTCCCCAGGTGATCACCTGGATCAAGAGAGATCTAACTAAGATTTATTTGAAGTGTGTTTGGAAAAAGGTGACACAACTTTTTAGATTTGGGGGAAGCTTAAGTAAGTTTAAGGGGCTGGGATTGGATGTTTTTAAAGCTGAGAGACGTATTACAATTTTAAGTTCTCAATGTGAAATGGTCATGTTACATGTTGTCATTTGACTTAGCAGGTGGTCTCGAGAGATGGGCTGGACATGCGATGTTTTAAAGCATAGAGGGTAGAGATAAAGAGGGGCTGATTTCTGCCACTATGGATTTGGGTTGTGTTTCCCATGGTCTGCCCATCAGATCAGCCTGAGGAAGCCCCTACAGTTGTTTTTCCTTGGCAAAGGAAGTTGTAAAAGGTTGTCCTTGTGCTTCTGAAATGATCTGGCTGTTGGTGTGAACTCCTGGTGGGTGAATCTGATTTGAGAACTGGTGCTGGGCGATTTCCCCAGACACTGTTTTTCTTGGTGTGGGCACAAAAGAACACATGTTTTATCCTGATTGTCCGAGTCCCTTGCTGGCATGAACGATCAGGCCTGCTCCATGAGATCACGTCCTTGGCTGTAAAAGTCAGTCTTTCCCTTTGTGGATAAGAATGCTGAAATATCTGGTGAGTTCCTACTTACCAAGTATTCTTCTTATCTCAGGTTTGTGAAAAATGATTATTATGTAAAAGAGGAAAAACAGGATGGGCTTTTCCAGCTAACTGGGCATGTAATGGTGACTTCCCTCAACCCCACCCTGTCTGCAAGTGGAACATCCATGACTCACCGCTCAGGCCACACAGACACCCTTTTGCAGCATGTGCGGATGGGGGCAGGATGGGGGTGCTAGGGGCTGGGCTCCTGTTCCTCTGTGTTCAGCCAGAAGTGTCCAGCGGCCTCTGTGATGGACTCCCGGGAAGGACAATGTGCCCCCTCACACATCGTGCTATTTTTCTTATTGCACTTTATGTTTGTGCTGAAATAACACAATGTATTAAGTGCAATAAATGCAACCATTAACACTCTGATGTTTTAGGTATGTGTTAAATGGCAGGTGCTTTCTGTTCCATAAGATTTCAGTATTAGCATGAGTCTGGATCCCCTGCTATCATGTTTTTCTCTCTTTAACTATGTGCTTTTCATTCATAGATATGTTTGGAATATTTTTTCTAGTTATTTGTCCCTGAATCTTGCTTCATATGTAGATCATGCTCTGGAATTTGCACCCAGTGTTGTGTTATGAAGAGATAGGTGCCTGCTTTATGAAGATGATTTTATCACCACCCTTAAGACATTTTCTTCATCATATAAGAGCATTTCTGTATTTGGGGTAATACACCTTTAAATCAGAGACCACTAGTGTCTGATTAGTCATGGATATCTACTTGAAAATAACCACCAGTTCATGCAGAGTGGTCACTGGGGGAGTAGAAATTCATTCCCCAGAGCTGATGGGGGTTGAGGGGAAACCTGCATATCTGGCAGAAACCTCAGCCTAATTTCTAGTGAGGATAGTTGTATGTTGGATATTAATAATGTAACCACGCATCCATCACATGTGGACAACCTAAGTAAACTGTGTGTTGATGATAGAAGGATTTTTCTAGGGAAATTGATAGTCTGTTTATTTGAATATACCCTAAGTTACATTGTGTAATCCAGCTGTCCCCAACCTTTTTGACACCAGGGATGGGATTCCTAGAAGACAGTTTTTTCCATGGACCAGGGGAGTAGGGAATGGTTTTGGGATGATTCAAGTGCATTACATTTATTGTGCACTTTATTATTGTTATGTTAGTTCAACCTCAGATCATTGGGCATTAGATCCAGGAGATTGCGGATATCGGTAATGGATATCAGTAGAAATGGAACATATACATGAATTTACTTGACAATTTAACACAACCTTAGAAATATACTCACTTTAGAAGTATCTGGTTTTCCTTGATGAAAATGTTCTTGAGACCCTGTAATGCTAAATGCTACACTGCTGAGATTTACTTGTCAAACAGTCACTGTTTCATTTTATTTATTTGTGACCTACTCTGACAAAAACGTGTGTGTTTAAATTTTGTATCCATGGAACTTTTCACAGAACATATTTTCATTTATTTTGATGGTTTAACAAACAGAAAACTAGCATTTGCTTACAAGTACGCATATGTCAGTTAGATGGAATTTGGATTTTTGCATTTCACTGGTGAATTTTGCTCACTAAACTTTTTGTTCAGTTGTCATGGCAACTGTGTTCCTTCACAAGTTGGAGACAAGTTAGACATTAACCTGCATATTCCTCAGAGATGAAACAGGTGTTGATTTAGGATGTGTTAGGAAGAAGCGGCAAAATCACCAGGCTAATCAGTTCTGCCTTTAACACCTTACGCTTAAAACTTCAGATTGCCAACCATCTTACCCTGGTGTACCCAGAAAATTGAGTTTTCTTCTGTCTTATGGTTGAAACCTTTGGAGTAATGGGAAGAGATTAATGTGTTTGATTTCATCTAGCTCTTATTTGACTATCCTCATTTACTCAAGTTCTCTTCTAAAACAGGATTGAGAAATAGTAACAAAAATATCATTTAGCCAATTTAAGCATACATTTGAGTAATTGAATGAAACAAGAAAACATCCATGTTGTGGTTAGATATGGGAATTCTTCTCATCCTAGCCCTCCTGCCCCAGCTGTAGTGCTTAGTGCAGGGCTTGGCAGGAAGTTGTACTTAAATGCTTGTTAGAGGAATGAATGAATGAATGGATGAGACTTTTGCAAGCAGACAATCCTTAAAGATTCTCTGGTATTCCAGAACCTGATCTCTTGATATACTATGTTTTTTTCTTGATGTGTCTGATATGCGTTGTGTCATTTGTCAAAGGAACCTTGTTATAGACAATGCAGTTTCCTTCTTTCCATTAATATGAATGAATTCTTTTTCTGATATAAAAATAATGAGGTAAATACTCTAAAGGGACGTGCCCTCTCCTTAAAAAACAAAGAAACATAAAATAGACACTTAAGGGACTTCAGTGGTGGCGCAGTGGTAAAGAATCTGCTTGCCAATGCAAGAGACATGGGTTTGATCCTGGATCTGGGAAGATCCCACCTGCCACGGAGCAACTAAGCTTATGCACCACAACTATTGAGCCTGCACTCTAGAGCCCAGGCACGGCTGCTGAGCCCATGTACCACAACTACTGGAGCCTGTGTGCCCTGGAGCCCATGCACCACAGCAAGAGAAGCCTTGACAATGAGAAGCCCACACACTGCAGCCAGAGTGTAGCTCCCACTCACCACAACTAGAGAAAGTCCGTGTAGCAACAAAGACCCAGTGCAGCCAAAACTCAAAATGAATAAATAAAATGATCAAAATGACACTTAAGTAATGTACCTAATCAGTTGTGAAACACCATAGCTGTTGAAAGCAGCCTATAGGAAAAGTATTTAATAATATCTGTAAACCTCTGAAATTACTAGCAAACTGCTATAAAACTGTTTTATGCTATTTAGCATTATTAAATTTTCGTGTGGCTTGGTAAGACTGAAATACGTTGTAGAATGAAATTAGCTAAGTGGTTCTTTCAAACAAGATACAGCACGCTTGCTCAGTCACTTCACTCGTGTCTGACTCTTTGTGAACCTATGGACTATAGCCCACCGGGACCCTCTGTCCCTGGGATTCTCCAGGCAAAAATACTGGAGTGGGTTGCCATGCCCTCCTCCATGGGGTCTCCCCAACCCAGGGATGGAACCTGAGTCTCCTGTGTCTTCTGCATTGCAGGTGAATTCTTTACCACTGAGCCACTGGGGAACTTAATTCTAAAAACAATGTTGGTATTCTAAATCCTCAGAGATGGGGTTTGCAGGCTGCAGGAAGTAAGTGCTTTAGAAAAAAAGATGGCATCTTCTTTGCATTCCATGCGTGATGTTTTCAGCTGAAAAACTCATTTAAAATGGGTTTATAAACCCGGTGTGCCCTTTAGGAGGAGATGGCGCAGACTGATGTGTCATTGGCGATGGCCTCGGTGAGTGGGGAGGGAGGCCACGAGCAAACACTTCCCTGGCTTAGCAGGCAGTGCTGTTTGCTTTAGGCTGGAGCACTGGTTGCCAGGGCCACACGAGCCCGCAGAGGGCCAGGAAAGCTGCCTGGTCCCTTCCGTCTGTGCAGGGCCCTGTGGAGACCCTAGGAACACCCTGACCTGGAACAGGTCAGCCCTGACCGGGAACACTGCGTGCCACTCAGTGCCACATGCTCCTGAGAAACAGCGCACAGATTAAATTACGATTGTGTTCAAGGTTAACTTTTAAATGCACCTGATTAAAAATCCAACAGTATAAGATGGTATACATTGAAATACAAGTTTCTCACTTCACACCCCTAATCTCTCTTTCCAAAGGCTGCCCTTTTTATTTTGGGCTGTGCTGGGTGTTCGATGCTGCGTGGGCTTTCTCTAGTTGTAGCGAGCAGGGGCTACTCTTCATTGTAGTGCATGGGCTTCTCATTGTGGTGACTTTCCTTGTTGCTGAGCGCGGGCTCCCGAGTGCTCTGGACTCAGTAGTTGCAGCACCTGGGCTCAGTGTGTGCGGATTCCGGGGCTCTCGTGGCACAGGCTCAGTAGCTGTGGCACGTGGGCTTAGTTGGTCCTTGGCATGCGGAATCTTCCCAGACCGGGAATCACACCCGTATCTCCTACACTGGCAGGTGGATTCTTTACCACTGAGCCACCAGCGAAGTCCAGGCTACCTTTATTATACCAGTTTCTTTTAGTTTATCCTTCTGGAAATATTCTGTGCAGACACAAGAAAAAACATCACCTTTCATTCACAGCAATGGTAGTTGCTATACACACCATCCAGCATGTTGCTACTACCTGCCTAGTCTCCGCTGACTGAATGCACATAGAAGACTTTATTTAACCCAGTGGTTCTCCAGTCTGGCTGGACATTACAGGGCCCCAGAAAGATTTAAATGCCCAGACCATTCCCCGAGATTCCTGGTTGTCTATGGTCTATCTTTATGAACACCCTACTCGGGTACTTTTAGTGTGCGGTCAAGTACACAGCCCTCTATTGATGAACGTTTAGATTGTTTTCAGTCTTTTTTTTTTTAATCAGAGATGGTGAACGTCCTGGTCAGAAGATGTTTATGCAGAAGCTCAAGTATCTTTCTAGGGTTAGGATCCAGGGTGGAATTTCTGCCAGATCACTCTCTGGAGATGCTGCACCTGCCTACGCTCCTAGCCGTGTGACTGTGTTAACACTCGAGTGGCTGTCTAGTGGAGGTGATTGAAAGTGCCCTGAAGAACCCGTGCCTGTAGGTGGACTGTACCTTCTACCTGGGAGTTATTGACCCCCTGTCTAGCTTGTACTTTGGGGCCCGAATGATTTAAAAGAAAAATGTTCTCTGCGTGAAGGTGTTAAAAAGAAAAACCAAAGAAAACTTTTGTACCTGGAGATGTTCTTTAAGCATGATTCTTATAATGATAAAAATCTAAAAGAATTATGATAGTTGTCTAACAGCTGGAAAGTAGCTAAATTGTGATGTTAGCTTCATAGGATATTATATGATGATTAAATGATTATGGGGACTTTATTAATATAATTAAGTATTTTAATACAATATATAAAATATATTAATGCATATTTAATATATCAACAAATACATAAAATACTAAATATATATCATGTTGATTATAACACATGCTACAAAACATACATAAATACTAATATATAAATATACATATAAAATGTTACAGTTAATAACAATATTATTATAAAATATTAGATATGGTAAATAAAAATCTTAAAATCAATTGGTTCCTACGATATAAATATATTAGTAAAATATGTAAATATATGACCAAGGACTAGAAGAAAAACAGAAAAATGCAAGAGTTGATGTGATGGGGTAATGACCTTGTAGGTAAATATTCTTTTTATTTTTTTTTTCCTCTGTGATTTTTATTTTTTTAAAAAATGTACAAAAGAGAACAACTTAAGGCTTATCAGAAAGGTGGAGTCCCAGGCGGGGGCCCTGCCTCAGCCGGGTCTCTGCACTTGGAGGCTTGTCCAGCTGCCCCATCATATTTTGTCCCTCTGGGACACAGGGGGTGTTCAGAAGCATACTGTGGCCCTTCTCTGCCCCCCAGGCTAACCTCTGTCCCCATAGCCTGGTTTAATGCTCTGCTGTCCCTGTCCTGAAATTCTCAATTCTTGAACAAGTGGCCCCATGTCTTCATTCTGCAAGTTATGTAGCCGGTCTTGTCTGTCCTCCTTTGAACCTGTCTTTTTCAGGCCATGCAGTACCCAGGCAGTGCTCATGTCCTGGAGCATGTGGAGGGGCCCAGGCACTCCAGCCTGGGGCAGGAGTCTGTGGTTTTCAAAGGTTTTAAGGCTGGAGTCGCTGCACCTACCACCCTTCAGCCCCACACAGCCCTGATGACCTGCTTTCCTGAATGCCTCATTCCTGGGCCCTCTTGCCTCCCGGACCTTGCAGTATGGCCTCGACTGAGGCATTTGCTCTCTGAGCCCCACTCCAAAGATGAGGGGACGGTCTCCAAACATCAGTCAGCTCGGACCTTCTTCGACTTTTCCTCTCGCTTACCTGCCTACCAAGCTCTTATTCACACATCAGAGCCTTAGCTAAAATGCCCTTTCCCCAGGAAGCCTTCTCCGCTCCCTCTCTGGACTCTCCCAGCTCTGGGTCCTTTCCTTTGGTCCTGTGGGTCTGGAAGTATTTATGTCCGGTTCTGTTGCTCCCAAACTGGAGGCTTCTGAGGGAACACAAGCTGACATAGACAGGTTGAATGGTTTCTCAGATCCTACTGTGGGTATCTGGTACCTTATGAGGACCAGTCCAGATATGTCAAGACTCCAGACTGGCTCTTCCTCTGTGTGATGTTGGAATGGCCCTGTTATGTTCTGAGACAAATTTAAAAAATTAAAAAAATTCCTTTACTATTATAAAATAGTATGGGCAATAAATAAAAATTAAGAAAAATTCTTTTATAATGCAAATAGCCATTTCTGGTTTTAAAAATATGTTTTCATATTCTAAACCTCGTTAACTATGGCCTCTCTGTGTAAGTGGTGTGTCTGCAGTCTTTTAAGATGCCTGTAAGTAGCTGCGTCTCCGGAGTGTTGGAGGAGCCCCCAGTGTCTGTGGAGGAGGGACCATTTCCTGTGCGCTAGGCACCGTGCTTCCTGGTCTTTGCTTACATCCTCTTGCAGTTACCCTTTGACGGTGGGTGTTTTATTAGCTAATTTGTAGATATAAAGTTGTAATAATTTACAGATAAAAACTTAGGCTTGCTGGAGATCAATGTCTGGTTAACCAGTGGCCCTGGGAATTTAAAACCCAATTCAGTACATGGTCTGTATTCCTCCTCTACAGGTTAACATTTGAAGTTCCTGAGAGGTTTATAAGGAAGTGTGAGGTCTGATGTTTCTAGGGAGCTCCCCATTTAACTGTGCAATGATAGATTCCAAGTTTAAAAGCTAACCGGTGGTACAAAGCAGTTAGTAGATCAGGACCGAGTGTACTGTCCTCTTCAGATGGCAGGAAGGACTGAGGGCTCTGCAGTCTGGCTGCTTAAAGGCGGCTTCACCCAGGAGTTACGACCTGAGGGGTAGGACTCAGGGCTGGAGAGGCTGAAGGTGTGTTCCTGGGTTAGTGAATGGACCAGATTCTTTGACGTTAGAGTTCTTCCGGGAGGCAGGATCCCCTGGCCAGAACGTGCAAGGCCTTGCAAGCATTATACACATGTTCAGCTTTAAATTTCAGTGGCCCCAAAGAATAAATGGAGGTCCTCAATCTGTACTTGGAGGGTTAATAGAAAGAGTAGGGAATCTGTTGTGGATTTGTATTCTTGAGTTCAAAGCCAGCTCCCCCCACTTATATCATAGGGCACACCTGTCTTGGTTTTTTCTTCAGTAAAGTGAATGTAAAATGGCTTTTCTTGCAAGGTCCCGAGGACTCGAGTGCACATCAGTTACACCCACTGCACAGCACTTAGCACCTGTCAGGCCTTCCATTCACAGCAGGTCTTGTCACTCTCAGAGTCCAGTGTTCTTGTCTGCTTCTGCTTCCAGCTCCTCCAGCTTCTTCCCTGTGTTAATCCCGACTCTGGGCGATGTCCAGACTGTGGAGAAGTGGCAGGTGGCTTGTCTTCCTCAGGAGGTGCTGTTCCTTCCCCCAAAGCACTGGGGAGCCACTGCAGGTGTGAGCACGGGTGGGCGAAGCAGTGTAGCACAAATTCTTTCACTTAAATTTTGGTGCCGGATCCAGATCAGTGCAGTTTTACTGTGTGTGATATTCCTTAGTCTCCCCCGCATCCCCCATCCCAGGCTTCTCATCTCTGAAGGGAAGAACAAAATGGATACAAGCCGGTAATGTCACGGTTCCCCTTTATGGTTCCCCTCCTAGCTCGTGGCAGAATCCATACGTGTAGGGAGTTCACTGGTCTCTTTTTTTAAACTGTTAAGAATCTGTTACTCGCATTTTTTTTTTTTTTAAGATTTGTTTGTGTATTTCTGGCTGCACTTGGGTCTTCATTGCTTCTCCTAGGCTTTCTGTAGTTGCAGTGACCAGTGACCGGGGACTGCTCTGTTTGGTGTGTGGGCTTCTCACTGGTGGCTCCTTTGTTGAGTAGGAGCATGGGCTTCGGGGTGCGTGGGCTTCGTTGCCCCACAGTATGTGGGATCTTCGTGGACCAAGGATCACACCCATGTCCTCTATACTGGCAGGCGGATTCTTACCACAAGACAATCAGGGAGCCACACTGTCCCCCACTTAAAGTAAAGACTTCTTTAAGAGCAGTTTTAGGTTTACAGTAAAACTGAGAGGAAGGTCCAGAGGTTTCCCCTTTACCCGAGTGGTACTTTTTTTTCTCCCAAGGGCCAACCTACCTCCACACACCGTCATCACAAAGCCCTTAGTTAACTTTCAGGTTCATTCTTGGTGTTGTATGCTCTGTGAGTTTGAACAAATGTGTAATGACACACTTCCATCGTTGTAACATCATACAGGGTATTTTCGTGGTCTTAAAATTCGCTGTGCTCTGCCTGCTCCTCTCCTCTCCCACTCCCAGGTATCTCTTTTCATAGCCCAGGAGTTCCTTTTTTTTCCCTAAGTGGTTTTCCAAGTTTTGTGAAGAGCTAAACAGTTTCCTGAAATTGCAGACCTGTACCAAGGAGAGGAGATTGCATTTGAACACGAGTTAGATTTTTACAAATAGAAAAGGGGGTGGACAAGGGGGCAGAGAGGAATTTGTCTCAGAAACTAGATGAAGGGAAAGCTTCCAGCTGTCTATAATCTCACCCAGCGGAAGTGCTAAGTACTGATCCTAATGGCAGTGGTGGTGGAGGTGGTGGGGATCTTAGTTTCAAAAACCCGTGCCCTCTGCCTCCTCCAGCTGACACTGTGTCAGGCTACTGGTGCCTGGAGATGCGGCCCACCCACAGCACACAGCCTGCTCAGCATCCTTTCTTCCTTCGTCCAAGCCACCTCCTTCTCACCCAGGTGGTGCTGGACTTTGGTCTCACAGCTGATGACCGCCCGCCGCTCTGATTGCTGCAGCGAGGATGGAGTTTACAGCCTGGACCATAAAAGTCAATATTGTGTTTAACACAGCGGTAGCCACGTGAGTTGTCCGAAGCTTGCCTTGACTGCTAGCATGTCTGGTAGCTGTTTTAACAGCAAGGTTCTTACATTGAAATGAGCACTGGATTATCAGGATTGTCATGGCCCAATCAGCAGACTGTGGTAGGTAGCATCCTGGAGGAAAGTCTTGCCGTCAGTCCTGTGTTAGACCCCCGTCTCTCCCCGTGTTTTAGAAACCTTTGTGTGCAGAGCCCTTGGGCTCCAGGAACCAGAGTTACTTTTGGGGGCGGGGTGGTGGTGCACAGTTATCCTTGAGGATAAAATAATAGGATTGCTCCTCCCCATCTGAACGAATCCAAAGTATTGTTAAACTGTCAGTTATCACCCCTCTGCTCAGAAGACTCACCTTTTCTTCTCATCCTAGAAATATGTGAGCTGTGGGACCTTGACCACCTCTGCCTTGAGCACTGGGACAAGCAGGCTTCGTAGTTTGTTTTTTTTCTTTTTTTGACTGGCTGACATTCTCAGTGAGGGTCTTTCCTCACCATCAGATTAATTCCCACGTGGCCTTTTGGGGTCAGAGGAAGAGGTCGCTGACCTACATTGGTTTAGGCCCTGAGATCCGCACAGCTGAGTTTCTCCATCAGCTCCTGTGCGGTTCCAAGCCTGGCCCAGTCCAGCTTCCCAGGATTTAAGGCTGAGATCAGGCATCAAAGTTTGCAAGTAATTATGGGCTTATCTGTCTTGCACTGCGTTCTCTGCACGTAGTTTCCAGGGGGACCTGACTGGTATGCATGGAGGAATGTGCTTGAGGCATGTTTCAGAGGAAAAGGGAGACGATGTGAAAGGGACAGGGAATTGTCAACTAAGAGTAAGTAATTCTTAAAAAGGAGTAATATATAACGTTACGTGTAGGGCTTGAGCTTAAGTAACTCAAGCGAATGGTAGCATAATTAATGCAAGCGAAGAAATGACTTGAAAAAAGGAATGTGTATGTTTGTTTTTGCACATGAACTTGAGGTACAGCTGAATACCCCAGTCACGGCGCTCAGGAGACAGTGATTGTCATGGGATATTTTAGGCCAGTATTTGCCAAAGGGGCCTAGGAAATCTACATCTCTCTCAAGACTTCATCTTTTTTTGTAATTAAAAACATTGAAGAACTTCCCTCGTAATCCTGTAGTTAAGGCTCCATGCTTCCATTGCAAGAGGTGTGGGTTCAATCCCTGATTCCCACATGCCTCATGGCCAAAAAATTAAAAAGCTGTGAAAAAAATTAAGGTATAATTGATATATAGCATTTTATTAGTTTCAGGTGTATATTGCGATTTGATATTTATGAGTATTGTGAGGCACTTGCCGTAAGTGTAGTTAACATCCGTCAGCTCATGTAGTCACAAAAATGTGTTTTTCTTATCACGAGAACTTATAAGACCTATTTTCTTAGCAACTTTCAAATATGCAATACAGCATGAACTGTAGTCCCCATGCTACGTCTTAAGACTTTTCTCTTTCTAGTCCCTCCCTCAAAATGACTTTTGTCCAAATTCTGTGTGCTCTTCCTCACCCAGTTCAAATGCTTCCTTGACAGTTTTGTTGAGCCCCAAGTGGGCACACCCCTCCCGCTAGCCCCTGCACTTACTGTTTCTTTGTTTGGTCTTTATGCTACTGACAACATTCTACCAGCTGGTTTTCTAATTAACCAGACATGACCAGATTATACCTTGCGTGCAGGGAACATCATATGTCCCTGTAGCACACAGCACAGAACTGAGGACTCTGATTGGAGCTCAGTCAATGTTTAAATATACTTAGTCAAGCCTGGCTTTTTTTAGCTAGTATTACTACTTAGAGGAATATAAATTTATGAGCCATTCTATGGAAGTTCCTTTCTGTGCATAAACTTGCCTCTTTAAAGCTTTTAAGGACATCTCCCCGTGCTTCCCCTGCAGAATTTAACCAGTAAGCGCGTTTATCCTGTCTGTGTCTGTGTTTACCCCCTTCTCTTCTTTCTTTCCAGTTATAGGGTTATTTAATTTTTCTTCAACCTTAGAGACTCTTTTCTGTAGATCATTTTTTCTTTTTCTATACTAGTTCCAGCTTAGATTTCTGAGGTTCATTGCCAAGAAATGTATGATGTATTCTCTTAAGAAGATACTTTTTTTTGAGAGCTTGGGTTTGTCATCAGAATAGCTTGAACGCCATCATTCCCTAAACTGACCAGACCTTTGCTGAAACTGAAACTCATGTACTTACCTGATGTTCAGAGAACCTGAAAGAGCTTAGTGTGTGTTCCCTTTAGTTGGACATTTTCAGCAGGAAAATGTCTAGTGCTGTCGACACTTGGCCCTGTCCCTGGCTTGCACTGCGTCCCTGTCCCTGGCTGTCCCTGGCTCTCTCTCTGTAGATCAGCCATGAAGAGGTTGAGTTCACTCTCCACCCATCACTGAAAAGGCCACACTGTTTACACTTCTCCTTCCAGAGAAATGTTTGCTTATCCCTACTTCTGTTTTCTGGTCCTAATCCAGATCTCTGTTCAAGATAAATATTCTACTGGCTTCATGCTGTTTTATCCTTGTTAAAAACGAGTGACCAGATATCTGCAGTTCTTAGGGTGAAAATGTTAATGGTGATTCAGACTCGGATGAATAAATGAATGCTTGTTTTGGTTTCTCATGTCATAGTTTAAAAAAAGAAGCCACCTAAGTTTACTTGTGCATGAATGACGTACACTTAACAACTTCAGGGGGCTCTCAGATGTCCGTTCCTCCCATTTGAATTTTGTGGATGTCAGTTTTGAGATAAGTGGGCTGACTAGGACTTGAGAGTTATGTATTTCATCCATAAATTGTGGCTGCTTTCATATGGTGTTGAGAGTTGACAGTGGTTTTTAAGTTTTTTAATAATTTTAAATTTATAATTGAAGGATAATTGCTTTATAATATTGTGTTGGTTTCTGCCATCCATTAACATGAGTCAGTCACAGGTATACATATGTCCCCTCCCTCTTGAAGCTTGCTCCCACCTCTCACCCCATCCCACCTCTCCTGGTTGTCACAGAGCACCGGATTTCAGCTGAGTCCTACAGCAAATTCCCTCTGGTTATTTCTTTAAAATATGGTAATATCGTTTTAATTTCCCAAAGAACATAGCTTAGTTTGGGAGGAAGCTCCAATAGTCACCCTTGGCAGCCTTTATTCCATGAGAGTACTGCCCCCTGTCTCCTAATGACAAGTTACCCAGCATCAGAGGAGTTGCAGTTTTGATCTTCAGGGCTTCACTTCTCCTTTTGACTTTTTGTGGTTTCCTCCTCCTAATGCTATATCCTTAATTTGCCACATTAATTAACTCAGATGAGGTGATTTCTTAGTGGGGAATGGGGGCAGGAGGCCTGAGGGGGAAAGATTATTTTCTGAGTACTGCTTCTCAAGGCCCTAAGGTCGCGTTTATCCCCATCTGTGATTTGATCTATGCACCTGAGGCAGAGGCACCTGTGGGTCCAGATGCCTAGGGGCGGGAGCCTGTTGGGAATTGGAGCAGCTTTTGCTTCGATATCGAGATAATGTTGAGAAAGTCCCACCATGAGGTCCTGTTAATGGAATCATCTCTCCTCCTTGGCAAAGACTAAGAAAGACATGTTTAGCCCAGGAAATGTAGTGGCGATGGTTTCAGAATAGTAACAGGCCACGCTGGAGGGTTAGGATACTGCAGTTAGGAATCACATCAAGACATAAACTGGTTTCCCTCATGAATTTCTTTTCTAAAAATCATGCTGAGAGAGAGGCGAGTATTGGTTAAATGTGCTGTTGACTGTTGAAGATCAGTGTTTCAGAGAAAGTATCATTGATGGTGGACTTAATAGTTCACATTTACATGGATTTTATTTTCCAAAGTGGTCACATGAATTTCACAGAACAGGACATGGGTCCCCCTGGACTAGGAGGTAGGTGCCTGTGCAGGGTGAGCCTGGTTGGGGACACTGATCTCCAGGCTCCTACATCGTGCCATGGCCAGTTTTTACCCCAAGTTTGGCCAGGTCCCTTCTTTTTTTTAATTTTTATTTTATAGTGGAGTGTGGTTAATGTACAATACTGTGTTAGTTTCAGGCGTACAGCAAAGTGATTCAGTTTCATATATATGTGTGTCTATTCCTTCCCAGATTGTTTTCCATTACAGGTTTTTATACAGTATTGAGTGGAGTTCTTTGTGTTATATAGTAGGTCCTTGTTGATTAACTATTTTAGGTATAGTAGTGTGTATATATTCATTCCAGACTCCTAATTTGTCCCTTCCCCACTTCCCCTCTGGTAACATAAGATTGTTTCCTATGTCTGTGAGTCTGTTTCTGTTCTGTAAATCAGTTCACTTGTATCATTTCTTTAAAAGTAAGTGGTATCACATGATGTTTGTCTTTCTCTCACTTTGTATGATCATCTGTAGGTCCACCTGTGTCACAAATGGCATTATTTCATCCTTCTTATGGCTGAGCAATATTCCATTGTGTATATGTACCATATCTTCTTTATCCAGTCTTATGTTGATAAACATTTAGGTTATTTCCATGTCTTGGCTATTGTGGTGCATGTATCTTTTTGAATTTTGATTTTCTCTGGATATATGCCCAGGAGTAGGATTAGAGGTGGGAATAGATGGTAGATCTGTTTTTAATTTTTTAAGGAACCTACGTACTGTCCTCCACAGTGGCTGCACCAGTTTACATTCCCACCAGCAGTGTAGGAGGGTTCCCTCTTCTCCATGCCCTCTCCAGCATTTGTTTGTGGCAGTTGCCTTGCTTTGCACTTGTTAAAAATTGTTATGAGTTTGTAACTAAAATGGGTCTTCTGTTTTTTAATTATCTTGAATCGGTATTCTTTTGTGTATCCTTGAACAGGAGACTTGTGCTCTTTTCTGGTACTGAGGTGCTCCAAGCTGTTAACTGCGGCTCTTCAGATTCAGGCCTAGACTTCTGGGCGTGGCTGGGCTGATCCCGCTTCTCCTCGCTGTCCCCCTGCCCCCACCCTTCTTACCCCAGTCAGAGTGAACCTGTCTCGGTTCCTCCAGCACTTTCGAGCGTTCTCTTAAGAAGCTCTCCTTGGGCCGACCTGGCCGCCTGCCTCCGCCTCTCAGCCGCGGGCTCCGGCGCAGCGCAGGGCAGGGGCGGCCGTGGGCTCGCAGCCCGACTTCGGCTCTGTGGCTCCGCCGCCGTGGCCTCCACACGGCTGCGTGGTCTTGGGCGCTGTCCTGAGCCTTGCTGTGCTGGGCTGCTGTCCCCTTGCTGGCCTGGTGGGACCAGCGCGACCGCTTCGTGGCGCGGCCATGAGGCTCCGATGGGGCTGCCCTTGCAGAGTGAGCGCCACGCCTGGTCCCTGGTAAGTGCTCTGACCCCCACCCGCCACGTGGTGCCCGTCACCGCGCTCAGCACCCCATCCCGCTGGGGTGTGGTTTCCTGTGCCAGATTCTGCCGCGACGGGTCGAGGGGAGATGCTGCGCCCGTGGGCGGTTCATGGCCTTTATGGGGCGGTGGGGGGCGGGTGTACATTCGTCGGCCCTCAGGAAATCAATAAATAAGCAACAGCCCTGTCTGTTTAATGCCTTTGACCTCAGCTTTCCTTCCCTTTTGTGAAGATCGTCTTAGCATTTATTGGTAGCTTTGGATGAGGAGAGAAATGATAGAAAAGACCAGCTTCTGGTTGGGCCTGGGATTCTTTGGGAGCTTCTGGGGTTGGGACTTTGCTCTTTTGGGCCCCTGCTCCCTGAGGAAGAGGCGGTGCACAAGGACAGGCCTCCGGGAGAGGGGCTGTGTCCTTGAAGCTAAGGCTACAGTGGGGTCTGAGAGAAGCCCCAGGGCTGGGTGTCCCCTCATGGGCTTGGACGGCCGCCCCATCCAACTTGCAGGGTTTCCCGCTTTCAGCTTCGTCGGCTTTCGGGTGCCTGTTTAGCCTGGAAGTCACTTGACTTTAGTCAGCAGTGAAAGCAACGCAGAGGGAAAGCTTGTGCAAGAAGGAGAAGAGTTTCTGGATGGAAGTACCGGGAGAGAAGCGTTTTCAGCTCCAGGGGTGGTGATGGTTCACCCTGGCAGCCCCACTGGTGCTCTCGGTGCCCAGAGAGCCTCTCTTGGGGGGAGGCGGGGGCTCGCTGGGCTGCTGTGATTCCTTTGTTCAAGGCCGTTGGAGGTCTGGCCCATGATTAATTGCTGTAAAGTATGTTGGATCTTCAAGGCTCAGTGGTGAACAGCAAAGACTGACTCCAGACAGGGCTTCCAGGGCAGTCACGTGGAGGACAGGTTCCACCTCTGAGCTCGCTCCAGCCTTCCTCTACTTGCTCTGCCCTGGTGGAGCGGGGGTAATAATCAGCTTTAGCGGTGGGCCATGCCTTCCACTCTCCTGTGGAGGCATCCGGTGCGTGTGCACTGCTTACAGTTTGCTCATACGGGGGCCTGGTTCTTTCCGAAGAAAACAGGGTGGGATGTGTAGCAATCATGGGAGCTTCTGTGTGTGTGTGTGTGTGTGTGTGTGAGAGAGAGAGAGAGAGAGAGAGAGAGAGAGAGAGAGAGAGAAGAGAGCAGGCTCTTACCACTCAGAAGTCATTTTCACATAGTTAACATGTTAAAGATGCTATTCTGTTATGAAAAACAGCTAGTTCATGTGTTTATCAGAATAATGGGTATATCCTAGGGTGACCTGGGTTTTGTAGGATGGCCAGGTGCCCTGACTACCCTGTATGATGATGATGCCTCTGCGTGTGTTCCGAGCTCTAAAAGTTAACTCAGGAGCAAGCTTCACATCTGCTCCTCGCCTTCCATATTTCAGGTACGGTGAACGGTTAGAGCACCGGCGTGAATGAGGTACATCCTGCTCTCAAGCTCTTCAGTCCATGGAGGTTTATTCCGCAGGTTCTGTTGTAACAGGTGTAACAGGAATTCACATTGTGCCAGAGAGCAGAGGCTGGGGCCTCACAGAAGCACCCAATAAACAACCCTTACATGACCCAAGGTCTCTAAGCTTAGTAGGTTCCTTCATTTTTCAAGTGGTTTTTTCTTTTTAGCACTTTTTTAGGTTTTCTATATTTCCATTTGGAGAGTTAGATACTGAGTATATATAAGTCAGTTTGATGCTTGAGCTCATAATTTTTAAATTTTTGTTGTCCTTCTATCTTATCTGCGAATGATTGTCTAAAAGTAAAAGCTGAGTTCTCATGATTTGAATGCGTTCACTATGGAGACCTGACTTGGGGTTGGACGGGGTGGGGATGAGCATTAGGTGGGCCAAGGCAGTGGACTGGGACGTAGCATTTTCTGCAGGACTTCGCGGTTTCTCCCCAGCCCCTCAGACTGTGTTGCTTCCAGTCCTCTTGCTAACCTCGTTTTACTTTTTAGGACTCCCAGATACCCCAGGCTTCAGATGTTTCTTTTGCATTGAGAGCCTGTAAGGAGCTCTTGCGTTGGTGTGTTTGCGATGTGAGGAATTTTGCTAGTTGTAGCCCGTGATGATTCAGATGCAGGAAATGCTTTTGGAAGGTCACTGCCTCCCGTGGGTTCATGGGGCACCAGGCCTCCCAGCCCCACCTGGCACATGACCTCGGTAGTGACCATCACACTCTCTGTGCCACATGCCCCCACCCCACGCTGTGTGGAGTGCGGGCTGCCAATGTCTGTCACCTCCCTTCTCTCTGGGTGCCTTCCGCAGAAACGCTGCCTGTGATGAAAGCTGTGTGTGGGTGGGTGGGGGGCTTTGATGGGGCCTAAGCTGGTGACAGCAGACACCGAGACCCAGACAGCAGGGCCTTCTAGTCTTTTCCTTCCAGTAGAGGAGGCACAGGTGAGTGTGGGCTGGGCTCTGGTTAACAAGCATTTGCCCTGCACCCAGCTAGTCTCGGGGACACATGGAGGACTGAGACACGAGCTGCCCCTGGAGCTTGTGGAGAGCAGAGGGGGTGGCCATGGAGACCACAGCGGGTACCCGGACAGTCGCTCCTCGTCGCCCTTGGATTCCATGTGAGCAGGCGCGCCTGCTCACCAGAACTCGTTTATGGCCTTCAGGTCAGGGCTCGGGATGTGTTTCTGGTCGTCTGGGGACACAGGCAGGATGGCAGAGCCCTGCAGCCGCCCGTGTGCACGTTCCCTGCTGAGGGCAGATGAAGCAGTGCTTGCCTTCCCGCCTGCTCTCCTACTGCGGACACATGGAGTGTGCAGTCAGGAGAGTTCAGGTGGGGTTTTTCCTTCGCAGTTTTGTGCTTTTCATTGGTGATGTTGCTGTTCCGGATGGCCCATGTGCATTGTTCCCGGGCGCTGTCTCAAGTCCTCAGGCGGGACGGCCGTGATGTGCCTGACGTAGAGACTGTGTGTTAGGTGAGCTGCGCGCAGGCGCGAGCTCTGGTGCTGTCGTCTGTGGGTTTAGTGTTAACGAAGCAACTGTATATATTAAATAGCAGAAACACACTTAAGGTTCGGTACTAATCAGTTGATGAAATTTTGTGGCCAGAGGCATGCAGGCACCTAACCCTGTATTTCTCCTAAAAGCAACCGTTCATTATTAACTGATTGCGTCTTCGTGGAGCCTGTATAGAGCTCAGGCACCGTGAATGACCGATCTCCCACACCAAGAGATGGAAAATGGGCCCCAGATTCTAGAATGAGTTGGGCTGATGAGGTGGGGTCAGAGCCATGGTTTTGGAGGGGTTGAAGGATAAAAGAGTAAAGCCCAGATAGGGCTTGTACAGGGAGACCCTGAAAGATGCCATCATCCAAGGGCAGGCCTGGGGGACGGGGTGGCTATAAGGACAGGGCTACAGGCACAGGCTCCTAGGAAACTGCAGGGCAGATGCAAGGCTACCAGAGAAGGCAGAGTCCCAGCTGGGCAGAGGTGGCGAGACCAGTGCCCAGGCATGTGGCTGTGTGCTTGTTCCCCGAGATTCCACGTGCTCTGAGACTCGATGGGGAAACTGGAAAGTCTGGGTGTAGACGCGGGTGTGTAGAGACTGCTGCAAGTGTCTGATGAGTGACTGGTTCTCCTCAAATAGACAGGTGTGCTGTTCTGGTTTACAAGCCCCGCCCCCTTTGCACCTGGGGAGGCAAAATAAGCCAGGTTTATGGGTTAGATCAGGGAGGGGA
The DNA here is from genome assembly GCF_033118175.1 of Dama dama. NCBI lineage: Eukaryota > Metazoa > Chordata > Mammalia > Artiodactyla > Cervidae > Dama > Dama dama. The sequence continues at coordinate 31,938,252 of NC_083685.1, forward strand.
GAGGAGGAGGGTGGTGAGCGAGTGTGGACTGGGTCGCAAGGTGCCCCATCTTCTGCAGAGCAGGCTGAGCTCACACTACCAGTTTCCTTCACGCTCGCCCAGCACCCACGGTCCTGCAGTTCCCAGTTCCCTCGTCCTGTGACCGTCTGGGTGGAGGCTGGGGGCGGGCACAGTGTGGTTCGTACAGAGGTACCAGCTGCTCTCAGTTCTCTTGCGAGGGGTGGGGATGAGTGGCTTCCTCTGATGATCTGAGAGGTTCCCACATGAGCCTGGCCTTCGAAATGCCCCATGTCTTGGACTGGGTTTCCTGCCTTTTCTCAGGGCTGGGGCTGGAGGAGTGGCTGGTCAGATGCTTGCACACCACCGGTCACGGGGCCAGCCTGAATGGAGATGTGCTGAGTGTAAAATCCACCGTGGAGTCCAAAGACAGGGTGGATTATTAGGATTCAGTTCATCTGTTCCTTTTGTGCTTTTTTGAAACGTGAGTCTTAGAAAATTTTAAATTACATATGTGGCTTCCCGTAAATTTCTATAGGACAGTGTTTCATTGCTCCCTTTGAATTTCTCAGACATAATTTGAAAGCACTGTTCAGTGGTACTACTTCTACAGACCAGATTCTTGAGTCCACTTGTGTTTGTTAATTCCGTGGAAGTTGTACCTGAGTGTAGCTGTTGGAAACAAAAGGAGTACAGTTGTGAGTACAGAAAAAGCTCTCTGGGAGGGAAAACTTCTCCCTAAGAAGTGTGTTCTTTCTCTGTGGAAATTCTTGAGTAATTCTTTGTTATAGTCAAGATTCACGACAGTTGTACTGGATGCACCGTAACTGACGATCTTTAAGAACGGACGTAAAGGTTAGTATTGTCTCGTGCTTTGGATTACTTAAGTTTAGTCAGATTTTTAAATGTGTAATTATTCTTAAAAGGCCTTATTTTTTATCTTTGAAAATTATTTACCCACTTATTTATTTATCATTTGTCTGCTTTGGGTTTCAGCTGTGGCCTGCAGAGTCCTTGTTGCAGCATGTGGGTGTCCCTGTTGTTGGGGCTCGCAGGCTTAGGTGCTCCTCGGCATGTGGGATCTTAGTTCCCCAACCAGGGATGCCACCCGTGTCCCCTGAACTGGAAGGCAGATTCTTAACCACCAGGGAAGTCCCATAAATGTGTGATTATTTTTCACAGGAACACCTGACCCTGTGCCGCTTTGAGCCATAGTGAGGTTTTCTTGTCCCTGAGAAAGTGACTGTTTTCAGAACTTCTATGAACAGCAGTGTGTGAAGTAGCCTCGGTGAATACAACAGAAAAGAGGTTATTTCCGACTTCAGAACCATTTACCAGGTACCTTCTCTCTGCTGGGTGTGAGTGTAGCTCCACAAGTAAAACACAGAAGAAACGAAAGTGTTGCTGTTCACATTCTCGAGGAGTTCCTCCCCTGGTTTAGAAGTTCGTAGCCAATGTTGATGTCCGGATGCATGGGAGGAGGAGAGAGTGATACCTGACTCAACAGCTAAAGCATTACAACCTGAAGACTGTTCATCACAAAATGCAGATCCAGGGTTACTTGTGTCAGCACCACTTGCCTGTGTGTTCCTGATGGGGACCGTGCACTGCTGGAAGCCATTGTCCTGCACCGTGACTGTTACCCGTGTGAGATGCAGGGGCGTGGTTCACCGTGCAGCTGAGGGTTGGTCGCAGCAAGGTTGTGGGAGAAATGCTGAGCTGCTGGAAAGAGACAGCCCCTTTCAGGGCACTGTCACCGAGTCCGTCCTGCCTTCCTGTGTGGTTGTTGAAGTATCCTTAGGAAAAGGGTCCTTATGCGGAGTGTTTACAGGATAGATGGTCCTTGGTTTGGGTCCTAAAAGCTCTTGCTGGATTTGACTCTGTCAGAAGGGGCGGTCAGTGTGGTTGGAGGGACCTAGGAGGTGGAAAAGGACTTGATCTATGGAAGAAAGAATGGCTTATGTTCCCTTGAAAGCTAATTAATCATAGATTTCATTTTCTAGCTGTTACACTAATTTCTTCTAGAGTTTATCGTTCCCAAGGGGTTCTGCAGTGAGTTGCTTTGGAAGGCTTAATCGCCTGCAGCTTCCAGAGAATTGGCCCCGCTTGGGAAGGCGACTGACTTTCTTGGATAAAACTATGATTTACCAGATGTCATTGTGGCCACAGTTATTCATCTTTGCTTCATGTTGAATAATACAGTGCAGTCATCCATGAGCTTAGCTGCCCAGACAGGACAGTGAGTGCTCTTGGGCAGGCGTGTAGAAACTAGGACACCACACATCCATCTGAGTGGGATGCCTTTTCAGGGGGGCTTTCGCAGGACTTCCCTGCTGGCTCAGATGGTAAAGCATCTGCCTACAATGCGGGAGACCAGGGTTCAATCCTTGGGTTTGGAAGATCTCCTGGAGAAGGAAATGGCAACCCACTCCAGTATTCTTGCCTGGATAATCCCATGGGTGGAGAAGCCTGGCAGGCTACAGTCCATGGGGTCTCAAAGAGTCGGACACGACTGAGTGACTTCACTTTCACTTTCCCAGGCTCACAGTGAGCATCCTTAGCCACCTTCCTAGGAGTAGAGTGAGTGTCAGCAATCACCATTATTTCCAGCTAAGGAGACAAGCTCGCAGAGTCATGTGGCCCAGAGTAATGAGGCTGCAGCTGAATACAGCCCTCTGCCCTACAGACCTTACCTCGTGAGATCGTCCGGCTGCCATGCCTCCTGGATCCTGGTCCCCAGCTCGTCATGAGGAGCTGACTCAGAGGAATGAGAGGCTGCTGAGTCAGAGCTGACAGCCTTTCTCCAGCTCTCTCCTCATAATTGACTTCTGTCGACTGCCAAGCAGCCCTCTTAGTCGGCAGCTGGTAGAACTCTCAGAGCACTTGAGGAGGCTTGTGCATGTAACTTGCCAGTGATCCAATTAAGTGAGAAGCGTTTCGCTTTAGCTTTGTTACAGTATCGCTGTTTCATCTCCGGCCAACCAAACCAAAGAATCGGCGGGAATCACCTTCTGTCACTAAGTTAACTCTTTTTAAAAATATATTTCTTTATTTGACTGTGCTGGGTCTTAATGGTAGCCCCTGGGATCTTTAATCTTCCTGTGGCATGTGGGATTTTTGGTTGTGGCATGAGAACTCTTAGTTGTGGCATGTGAGATCTAGTTCCCTGACCAGGGATCAAATGCAAGTCCCCTGCATTGGGAGCCCATAGTCACTAAGGTAACTCTTAGCCTAACCTCTAGTAGGTTTCCTTGAATAACTCTCATGACCTTTATTTTGCACTGAATGGATATGTAACCGGCCAAGAATGAGAGGGATGCCGGTAAGAAAGCTGTTGCAATAGTCCTGGCAGACTCAGGGCTTGTACTCTGAGCAACCCAGCATCTGCTTCAAAGCGTCAACAGAAAAGTTCAGCATTATGTTCAGATGGAAGGGAGAGGAACATAGACGCAAGTCCTTTCTAGGTATTTTTTGAGACTCGTTTCTCATGAGTTACACAATTTGGGTAAGAATTGCACCAGTTTTGACAGGGAGACAGGAGGGAGCCCTGGAAACTTTGTCCCGCAGAGCTGGTTTCAGTCAGATAGGTGGACTGAGCCACCGTGCTGGACAGGAATTCCTTGAGCTGCCCGTATGCCCTGGTCACATGCTTTGGGGGGAGCAATTCTGAGCCAGTGCCCCAAGCCCGGGGCTCAGGCCTTTACCTCTTTCCCGACCCTGGGCTGCCGGCACTTCGCTCAGGTCCACACGCCAGTGACAGCCTGGCCAGAAATCAGAGTTAAACTTTACAAGTTGTGTAATCTCGCTTCGCTAATATGTTTCCAACTTCTGGAAGTTTTCAAAGGAATAGCATATGGTGGGTGTTAATTTCAGAGAAACTCCAGTGTGGGCTGTACAAGTCAGTAGGGGAAAAGGATTGTAGATTGAGGTCTGATATTGGATCTTAAAAAAAAACTGATGAAAGTTTTTATCTAAATTACTGGTCATCTAGCTGATTCCAGAAAGAAAGAAAGCATTTCTCAGGGATGAAAAGACAAGCAGTACTCCTCCTCGTGGGTGGAGAGCTGTCCCAGAGGACTTTCGACCTGGCATTAGTGCGCGTAGCCTGGCCACCTCTTCTGGTGAAAGCTGAGCTATGAAGCAGTTAGAGCCCCAGCATTGATATAACCCTCCTCCTCAGAGAAGACTTTTCACTTACTACCTTAGGGGTCTTCTGGGGTCTCGTCTCTCCTTTCCATATCTTTATGTTGTCAGCATCTTGTACTTGGTTAGGTACATGGCCTTTGAATAGCACCTTCTTTTTAAAAAAGTGTCATCCTCTTGGGGTGGTAGGGGGTGGGAGGGAAACTCAAGAGGGAGGGGATAAATGTATACTTGTAGCTGATTCACGTCGTTGTACGGCAGAAACCACAACATTGTAAAGGAATTATCCTCTAATTAAAAATAAATAAAAAGAAATGAGGAGCAAGGAACATTGGAAACAAGGCAGGGAAACATTGAATCATTTGCAGGCGATATTCTATATAATATAATTATATTCCAGAAGATATATCCAATTGGAAATACCAATCCCAGTCTATTTATGAGAATGAACTGAAAGATTGTTAGGGTTATTTAAGAACTTTCTTAAGGTAAGAACAGGAGAGGACAATGAAATCTAACAGCACTTGGAACAGAAATAGAAGATGCTTTAGAATAATTCCAAAAAATGTTTAGCATTTTGAGAAGAAAGAAACCCAAGAATTACTGAATAATGTAGAGGAAAACTTAAGTGGAAAAATATATCTAGTTCCTCGGGGCATCTTAATATTGTGAAACAAGCTAAACTATCAGTATTGTGAAACAAGTTAAACTATCAATTTAAGACTAACTCAAATAAAATGTCAGTGATTTTGTTAAAAAAAATTCTCATTGTTATGCGTGTTGTATTGCTCCTAGGTACCAAGCTGAGTCTCCAAATAAAGGGAAGTTGGGGGGTTTTGTTTTTAGTTAGATGTTTTAACAGAGTCTGTAGCTGCAACTCTCTACTTTTGCTGGTTTATGTAGATATTAATGATAGCAGTCACTGAAGGAAAAACTGTGAGGAACATAGCAGTCTATGTTTAAAACACACAGGGTGCCTGCTTTGCTTTTACTTCCAGCTGTCTGAAATTGTTTGGACTCTGACAATTTCCTTACCATAAAGCCTGCAGAATTGTTATAGAACAAAGAAGTCAAGTGATCTTTACTGGTTTGGCAGCAAGAATTTAAAAACAAGTCTTTACCCATAGTTTGTAAATAATGCATAGCTATTGTTGAAAAGTGGAAAATAGAGAATTTTAAAAGGAAAAGCATGCTAAGTCCCGCTCTGCAAAGACATTCTGATGTTTCTTTCTTGTTCTTTTTTCTACTTTTGGTTTTTGAAAAGCACAGTACTTAGCAAAGAGCATACACCATTTTGTATTGTATCCTGTTATCTACCCACGAGAGGCCTGGCCACCGTGGTGCCCGGAACGAACCCCAGCCCCACCGAGGACAGAGTTAGTGAGAACCTGTACCTGTCGGTAGCCTCCGGTTGATCCTGGAGGAGAGACTTGGACTTGATGAGCCAGTGACACCTGGCTGCCGCACCTCCTGGTCATCCCTGGTCGGTCCTCAGGTGGGGTGAGTGGTGTGGCTCACCTGTCACTGGCGGGGATGCCTCAAGTCCCAACCCGGCCCGGACGCGCTCCCTGCGGCGAGCCTGGTGCCTCGGCCAGTCTGTACGCCGCTCTTCCTGTCTGCTGAGAGATCAGTGCTGCCCGCTCCATGACTGACGGGATGCTGCTGGAGCTGCTTGGCACGTGGTGTCGTGAGACTGATCAGCCAGCGAGTCACCCCGTCCCAGCGTCTGTCTGTGCCCTGCCGGCCTTCCCCAGCACAAGCTTGTCGGGGGGCTTCTATGGTGTTAGGGTGGGGCTGCGGGCTGACCGCTGTCCTAAGGACGTGCGTAGGCTCAAACGGCTGAGTGCTGAGGGACATGGTCTCCATCCTGCATCTGTCTAAAGAGCCTGTTTCCCGAAAGCACACCACCTCACTCCCTTACCTGAGTCCATGTCCTCTAGACCAGCAGGGGCCTTCTTTTTTTCAAATTTGATTCTTTAATTAATTTTTTTTTATTTCATGAAGTGTAGGTGATTTACTGTGTTGTGAAGGTTTCAGGGGTACAGCGAAGTGATTCAGTTATTCATTCATACACATGTATATATTCATCTTCGGATTCTTTTCCTTTATAGATTATTGCAAAATATTGACTATAGGTCTCTGTGCTATGTGAAAGGTTCTTGTTATTTATCTATTTTATATATCGTAGTGTGCTTCTATTAATCCCAGACTCTTAATCTATCCCTCCCCCATCCCTTTTCCCCTTTGGTAACCGTAAGTGTATTTTCTGTATCTGTTAGTCCAATTCTGTTTCACAGATGAGTTCATTTTTGTCATATTTTAGATTCTACACATACGTGATGTCATACAATATTTGTCATTCTCTGACTCACTTCATTTAGTATGATAATCTCTAGGTCCATCCATGTTGCTGCAGTTGACATTATTTCATTCTTTTTATGGTTGAGTAGTATTCCATTGTACATATGTACCGTATCTTCTTCATCCATTCATCTGTTGATGGACATTTAGGTTGCCTCCATATCTCAGCCGTTGTGAATAGTGCTGTTATATATATTGGGGGGCACGCATCTTTTCAAATTAGAGTTGTCTTTTAGATATATGCCCAGGAGTGGGATTGGTGGATCACATGGTGGTTCTATTTTTAGTTTTCTCAGGCTCCTCCATACTCTTCTCCATAGTGGCTGTAGCAGTTTTTCATTCCCACTAACAGTGTAGGAGGTTTCCTTTTTCTCCACACCCTCTCCAGCATTTGTTATTTGTAGACTTTTTATGATGGTCATTCTGACCAATGTGAGGTGATACCTCATTATAATGTTTATTTCCATTTCTCAATAATTAGCAATATGGAGTATCTTTTCATGTACCTGTTGGAGGCCTTTTTAAACAACTCCATGTTGAATGAGAATGTACAGACAGAAAAGTGTACATGGTCTGCCATCTGCATGTTCACATTAGCAGTGCCTGGATCAGGAAGCAGAGTTTACCAGCATCCTATAACTTTTCTGGTGTCTCCTGCTTGGGGACCGCTCTTTGAAAAGCTCTGGTAGGAAGGCTTGCCCTCGGTCATTCCTAGGTGTGGAATCAGGGAGGGAAGGAGTTACCTACCCCATCAGGAGGAGGGGGGGCTCTGTGCTGTGGATCCGGAACCCTGCCTCCTCTTCTCCATTGATTCTTACTTTCTTTACATCAGGGTAGCATGAAGAGGCAGAGGGAGATCCACTAAATAAGAGTCATGAGACTGGACTTCTGGGGGAGCTGCCGTAGACCTTCACTTTTTCTCTCTCCGAACCCATCTCTCAGCTGTGGTTTGAGTTGATTTTTCGTTACACACAGTGATCATTGTTTTTTGTTACCTGACTGGCATGCTGTTTAGGGATGCAGAAACGCACGAATACCCACCTGGAAACTTCCTGACCTTCATTCTCCCAACTCTGAGTCAGGGATGGGGGTGGATCTGTCCTCAGCTGCCACATCCTGTGGGTCAGAGGTGGCCCTGGAGCATCGTGCTGGGAGGACAGGAGGTCCTGGCCCTGGGCAGAAGGGCTTCAGTAGGGGTCTGGAGTACCAGGTACCTGCCTCGCATGGTCCACATGGCTCTTCTGCTCTTCTCCTGGATGGCTCAGTCCTGGGCTGTGAGGGTGGAAGTGGGTACAGCTTACAGACTTGCACTAGGGGCCTCCCTTCTTCACACACATCGGTGAGTTCACGCCCGCACTCCACTCCCAACTTCTTTCTAGCAGGTGGAGCTTCAGGAGGGCCGTGGGAGCCAGCTGGTGACCTTGGATCCTTCTCCCAGCATGTGAGCACAGCTAGACCATGTGGGCAGATGGAGAGCTTGACTGCTAAAAGAGCCCATGATAAGTGGTCTCTTGTGTAGTACTTACAGCTGATGAGCAGGATGTCTTATCCAGTGTGTGCTGGTGTTCGGTCCCTGAGTTATTTCTGACTCTTTACGACCCCATGGACTGCCTCACACCAGGCTTCCCTGTCCTTCACCATCTCTCAGAGTTTGCTCACTCATGTCCATTGGTCAGTGATACCATCCAACCATCTCATTCTCTGTCACCCCTTTTTCCTTCTGCCCTCAATCTTCCAGCATCAGGGTCTTTTCCAGTGAGTCAGCTCTTCGCATCCGGTGGCCAAAGTGTTAGAGCTTCAACTTCATCATCAGTCCTTCCAGTAAATGTTCAGAGTTGATTTCATGTGGGATTGCCTGGTTTGATATCCTTGCTGTCTAAGGGTCTCTCAAGAGTCTTCCCTAGCACCACAGGTCAAAAGCCTCAATTCTTTGGCACTCAGCCAGCATGTTGACAGGTGGCCATGGGGGAGCCCATAGCAGAGGATGCTGCCATTTCAGGAAAGAGAAGACAGAGGTCAAGGGAGGTGGGGCTGAGGTGGGGAACAGGATGCTGCCTCTCACCCACTCCATCCATGGCTTGAAGAATGGATGTGACGATGTCATATTACTTGTTTTTCCATTTACTGAAAAAATATTAAAGCTCCCGTGTAAATGTAAGGGACTTGAGAGCCATAGACAGGCATTCCTTTTAAGTACAGTGGTGGTGGTTCTGATGTATATTCCTGCTTTATTACATACGATCTGGTTTTAAACTGTGGAATTAGGGGGGAACAGAGAGAAAACATAAAATGTTAAAATGCCATGAGTCATGTTGATTGGCATGAACACAAGATGTTAACACTTCTAAAAGATCTGTGCTGTAGTAGACGAGAGAGAGGGAAAAAGAGGGTGTTTGGAGTTTGAGCAGAAGTACCCTCTGGTCATAATACCTGTACCACGCTGAAAGAGGCCAATGGCTTGTTGTAGCTGGATTCATGTCCTAGGTTTTTTTTGGGGGGGGCGGGGGTTGGATAATATTTATTTGTGTATTTATTTGGCTGCTCCAGGTCTTTGTTGTGGCACACGGGAATTTTTCTACCTTTGGTTGCAGCAAGTAAACTCTTAGTTGTAGCATGTGGGCACCCAGTTCCCTGACCAGGGATTGAATCTGGGCCCCCTGCACTGGAAGTGTGGAATCTTAGCCACTGGACCAGCAGGGGGAGTCCCTCATGTCCTAGTTTTAATGTAAGTGAAGTGAACAATCAATTGAGATAACTCAGTACTGGGAGCGTGGAGTCTTAGCAGCTGGACCAGCAGGGGGAGTCCCTCATGTCCTAGTTTTAATGTAAATATTCAGTGATATTAAGACAATGAAAAGGTCATATGTAAGATCTGCACAAAGTGAACATCCAGACCCAGTTTTTTATCTTCAAAATTTCTGATTAGGATCGTGAGATGCGTACACTGCTCTATTAGAAAAAATTTGTGTGTTAGTGTTAAAAGGGTGTTTTTAGAAAATCATGCAGAATTCAGGCCCAGAACATCTTCATGGGGAGGCTGGGATTCTTGTTGGGGAAGTGGTCCTCCAGCAGGTGGTTCCCAGGCCAGGAGTGACTGTGTCCTGAGAACTTGTGAGAATCACATTCCCAGTTTTTAGCCCAGAACTGGAACCGCTGAATCAGAAATGGGGTGGGGGTGGGGTTGGCCCAGCCCTGGGTGTTTGTGAGCCTGTGACGTGTGAGCACCACCCTGCCAGGGAAGTGGAGGCTAAAAGCTGTGCTGACCAAATTTAGGGAGATGCAGTGACTATTGAAGACACAGCTCAAGTCTTGATAGAAATACTACAAGGGCCCATCTTGGTCCCTCCTCACCCTCCCTCATCCTTGCATGTTAGTTACAGGCTGAGTGAGAGGTTAGAGTTTCTGTTGGAGGGAATTCTTTCCTAATGCAGTTCCTCCTTGTTTCATCCTTCGTAACCATGTTGTCATTTTCTTCTCTTATTCTTGTCGTTTAAAAATGTTCGCATCATCCTTTGGATTGGGGATACATACACATTGTTTTAACAGTGTTTGAAGCCTTGGGAAGATGTAAAATGCTGGAATGATTGAGCAGCTTTGCAGCTATCTGCTGCAAAGGTGTATATATAGAATACATAGTTACAAAGGGTTTGTGTCCTTTCCTCAGGGCCCAGATAAATATCTTTCAGAGACTGAAGTTTTAAAAGTGAAATGTGTTTTTTAATACATAAAAAGTGGGTTGTGTTCACTGCAGTGTTTGCTCTACAGATTTTATAAAATCTAGTTACTTGGGCATTTTCAAGGCTCCACCCCACCCACGTAGGATGATGCTTTCGTATCCACTGTGATTCTAGACAAGGCGAGCCAAGCCCCAGGTGAGCTGAAGGCGTTGACCTAGTGCCTTGCCCACGTCTCAGATGGGCGTGGTGGTAAATGGGGCTTCCTTCTGCCTCTGCTCACTGGGACAGGTTGGTGCTAGGAGGGTGCTCTCTGGTCCTCTTGTGAGGAAGTGAAAGCGATTTTCCAGACAGTTGAGAAGAAAGACAGAGAAGCCCTGATCTCACTGAGGCCATGAACTTAAGCCTTGAGCTCAGAATGTGTTTGCCTTCCTGGAGAAGTGGGTTTACTTTCTCCTAACCTGGCCCTGTCTTGGCATTTGAGCCTGTGTCACAGAGGAGGTGGTTGCCATTGTAGATGCATTACAATCTCTCTCTCTCAGAGGAGGGCGTGGTTAACATCTTCTGTGGGTTTGTCCCAAAGGAACTTTAAGGTCACATACACAGTGAAGTCTTTAGGTAACTGAGGCCTCTGCCATGTAGTGTTAGACCTTGTCACATCGCAGGATGGAATACACGTGGCTGCCATGTGTCGAGACATTTAAAGCCCTCTGAAGCCTGTCGATGAAAAATTAATCAATAGTTGATCTAAGAAAGAAATGGAAAATTTTATTCGAGCCAACCTGAGGATTATAACCTGGGATATGGTCTTTGAGAAAGCTCTAGCATCATTATCCTGTCAGTGGTCAAGTCACAGTTAGATGGGTTTTTGAGACAAATGTTGAATGTCAGATGATGTGTTGCTAGTTTGCACAACCCAGATCCACACTTGCAGAGTTAGTTGAGGGTCCTCCAGACCCCTCCCGGGATTAGGAAGGAATGTCGTCTCCTGAGGAGGTCTGGTCGGTGCAGACTCACCAGGCACTGAAGGTGAGCGGGGAGGCCCACACAGGCAGAGGAGCATTTTTAAGTTTTTCTTGTCTCACCATGAAGTATGAATTTTATTTCATCAAACTAAAGACCCAGCCAAGGGTTCATCAGATTTTGGAACTTCTAGTATTTTCTTCACCCTGACTTCAGGAGGACAAGAGGAAAGTGAATTGGGACAGTCCAGTTTTAGTGACCGATGCTTTTTATTTCTTCTGAAAGAAAAATCTTACCCATAAATTCACAGTACTATGGAAAAATGCTGATATGTATGATATATCAATGTATATCATATATAAATGTGTATCACATAAAATAGCACATATATCATAAGACATAAAAAATGTAAAATATGGAAATGTGTCATTTATCAATGCATTTTATGCACACTTATATAAGTATGTATCATAAAATATAACAAAAGTATAAAATGTTTCATAAAAATGATAGGAATAATGTACTATATCAATATATGTCATAAAATGCATAATATATAAGTAAAGTATATATCATGTAAGATATATCACATAAAATATAACCTGAAAATATGAAGTATATATCATGAAATGTTGAAGTAGGTGGTATATTAACATATATCATAGCTATATCGTATTGATATATAATACCATAGTATTATTCTCATTTTACAAGTGAAGTACATTCATGTCATAAGTAGAAAGTGAACTGCCTTTGTTCTTGGATTCTGCTGGTTTAGGGCTCTCTCAGTTTGGATGTGCTTAGGAATTAAGAATCCAGTGCAAGAGCTTTGGGGGTTTATGGCTTCTCGGTTATTACTATTTTTCTTTCATAAATAAATTAAATTCGACATTGGTATTAAAGCCAGGATGTATCCCTTCCCTCACTCCACCTCTGCCCCTGTGCGTGAAGCCCTGCAGGGGGTTGCTGAGGGCCGCCGTCTCTCGCTTGCTCTGGGCAGGATTTTCAAGGTTGCAGAGTAAGAGCTGTCAGCTGACACTTGCTCACGGGAGAGCCATTAAGAGGGTGGTGGCCAATGTCAGGACAACCTTGCAGCTGCAGGCGAGTCACCGGGTTTCACCCACAGCCATGTGGGTCGTGTGCGGAGATCTTGTGATCAGTTAATTGGCTACTTCATAATCTCTGGCCGGGCCACTACGGCGTGAGTCAGTCCGAGCCACTCAGCCTGTTGAGAGTCTTGTCTTTTGTAACCTGAGCGCAAACCCAGGAACAAAAGTAGGAAGTGGGGCTTGGACTTGTTGGATTCTAATGGCTTTGCTGAGAGCCTGCTTTACAGAGTAAGGCATGCATCTGACTTCCTAAATCTAGGGGCTTCGTTTACATAACAAGTGAACGTTCCTTTTAAAAAAAAAAAAACTTCTGAAAGAGGAAATTAGAGGGGTTGCTGCCAAGAAGCTTGTGTAACCTACTCCTCTGCACAAGGAGTGTGCGGGTATCATAGGGACAGCCGATCACTGCGGAAACCCCTCCAGCCATAGGACCTTCCAAGTCCATGAGGACAGTCAGAACCACCTGGAAGAGGGCTGACCCGCTGGGAGATGTGCGGCTGCTCGGCCAGGACCACAGCCCAGCCGGGGGGCTGGCGAGACGCAGCCCGGGGTGTAAGTGATGGGCGGCCGCAGAGAACGCTTTTCTGCACGAGGACACAGAAGCATGCGAGAGTGGGCAGCAGCCCTGATGCCCCGGAACTCAGCAACAGGTTTGAAATTTCTGTTCTGTCTCAGAGTCTCAGAGAAATTCTCACTGGGCGCCGGGGAGGTAAATCATGGTGATCTGAAACTTGGGTTTGCAGACAGGCACAGGTGGTTGGTGGGTGTGCAGACAAGCCCTGTCCTTTACAGAAGAGGTGCAGGATGGGTGTCTTCTAGCAGCCGTTGGGTCCTGCTGCCCATGTGCTCCTGAGCCTCCCATTTCTCCTGGTGGAGGCACCAGGACGCAGTGGGCGCCGCTTGTCCCAGGGGAAGCTGAACAGTGCAATCTCAGGGCTCACTGGGCAAAGGAGCCACAGCCCCAAAGGACCAGCACACGGACAGACAGGGCCGGGATGCCCCACTTCTCAGTCTGGCTGGTGGGCAGAGGGCTGGGCGTTTCTGGCTGGAGGTGGGGTGGGGAGGGATAGTCCAGGCTTCCCCTTCTGGAAAATCCTTCCCATGGGAAGAAAGATGTTAGGATGAACCAGCGTTTGTAATGCAGCCCATCAAAGGAATATGTATTATACTTGCTGTTTAATTGCTACTTAACTGTTTCATTCATTTTGGAAGAATTCACTAATTTTGTTAGTGATAACTCTTAGTGGAAACATTAAGGAATTTTAGTGCATATCAGTGAAACAGAAAAATACTTTGGAAATTGCATTTCATTCCAAAATATTCAGCAAGGACAGAAAAAAGTAAGCTCCGGTTCTCATGATTAGTATAAAAGTAAGTTTCTAAATCCACTTGAGTGTTGTTACTTTTTTCCTTATAGAATTTTTCTCAGCATTAACATGGCTCATCAACTGTTTACCTCATAAATACAGTTCTTGGTTGTTGACTAATAATCAGGGTGTGATTTCTGTCGTGTAAAAATCATGGTATTTCTTCAATGGAAACAATAAAACGGTACAGAGTTCACTGCAGGATAAGTGTCCATAGTTGGAAACCCCGTGCTGTCCACTCAGTATAGAGATGTGACTATTGCGATAAGAATCTCACTGTTACACCATCTGTGGTGTTTCCTGTGTGGAAAGGATGGCTGAGTGGCAGCAGAGCCTGGTGGATCCACACTTGGTCATCTTGGGTGTGGATCCAAATCCGATCCTGATCCCAGCTCTGCTGCCCGGAGGCTGTGTTAACCCTGGCTGGCCCCCTGCTTTTTCTGCATCTCATTCTCAACTGTTCAGATACGTAGCTAGTTCGGATTGCTTTTGAAATTCTCTCCTCCTCCAAGATTCTACAGGGTCGCTTCGGGACATTCTGAATCCCTATTTTTGTTACTCAGACAATTCTCGATTGCCTGAGTAGGTAGGCGGAGCACCGGGGGTGGTGCCCACAGGAGAAGACCCTCAGGGCGTCACCAGTTCTTGCTAGACTTCCTCAGTTTTCCGTCTGAGCTTCTGCTTCTCCCTCGGTGAATTTGCAAATGACGCTTTAAACTGAACGAAACCTTTTCACGTGCATTGTCTCCTTTCCTTATTTTAACTTCCTTTAGATTTACTTCTTAGATGCCGAGATGGTTTTAGACCTCTGTACAGTGATGATGTGTGTCATTTAGTTGGAATTCATCTCTGGTCACACCAATTGTCTTGGTCCTATTTCCACTTTCTCTTCCCCTTTTACAGTCTTGAGAAGGTGGCCGTTGTTTGCAGGATGGTGCCTTTTTTCCTGAATTTCTCTAGGAGCGGGCTGGTCTCGGGTGGAGTGAATTATTGATAGGAGCTTGTGCCCCAAGGATCTGGCTCCAGCTGCTCACGAGGTACCTGTGTGGCCAGGTCAGGTGGCAGCCAGCCAGGTGTGACTCCCAGTGCCTGCTCTGCTCTTGGGTATCTTAGATCAACAGTTTCGAGTGGTTGTCCTGGCACACTGATAGGTAGTTTTCTTTCTTCCTTTTTGATTGCTCATGATTTTCCACGTAGTCAGAGGTGAAGAGATAGATTCCATAAGTGCAGTGGGAAGGCTCCAGGTACCCAACAGTGGCACCGTGTGAACCTGGCACAGTGCAGGGCAGAAAGAAGCCCTGGATCTTCCCACCGTGGTTCCTGTGGAATGAGAGATTTCAGGATGGAAGTCGTCCCACCTCGACCTTCGCTTCTACTCTGTTTAACCTCTAGAATGTTTTCAATATATTGGGTTTTCAATATATTTCACAAAATTCCAGAGTCAGCAGAAACCTGTAGAGTTTGAGGAGGCATCTTAAGTGGTTTGCCAATAAAACATTCCTTGCTGAAACTTAGCTCAAATCTAGGAACTGTGAACTGCGATGTGGGGCTTCAACTGCAATTGCTTCCAATCTGCTCTCTCAAGGATGCTAATAACTTGACTTTTTAAACTTTCCCAGCAAATTAAATCCATCCATAGGGCTGTTTATATGCAGAATCTGGGAGGACGTGCCTAGCTTATCTTGTAAATCTTATAAATTGCTGTTTCTCTGATGGCACGAGAAAATTTGATACAGCCTTGCCTTAAAATGTGTGCCCCCAAATGGGTAACCAACAAGGACCTACCGTATAGCAGAGGGAACTCTCCTCAATGTTATGTGGCAGCCTGGATGGAAGGGGAGTTCCGGGGAGAATGGATACGTGTTTATATATGGCTGAGTCCCTTGCTGGTCCACCTGAAGCTATCACAAAATTGTTAGTCGACTGTACAATTCAAAATTAAAAGTTAAAAAAAAAAACAAAACCATGCCCCACACGTGGAGAGGAACTGAAACAGTCCTTCAGAGTCAACGGTGCTTGAAGTTTCACATCTTGACATTTGGGTTCAGAAGAGATCCACTGTGGCTACTTTAGAACCTCCAGGAGGGAGGGAGAGAAGGAGTGAATATAGATCTCTGATATGCCTATGATTCAGATGAACCTATTAAAAAAGATAGAGCCTTCGCTTGTTTGTGGAAGATGCCTACGGAGAAAACAAGTACATAAACCAGGGTGCTTCTTCCCCAGCGCATGCTTCACAGAGATGAGCTGACCACAACCGTACGGCGGTCTATGTTTAGAGTAGTTAGAGTTCCTGAAGGCTTTAGTAAAAGGCTTCTAAAGGGGAGTATAAGGCAGGGTGGGTTGAGGCGGGGGGTGTTTGTATCACGCTCTTCACTGAGAAACACTGCAAAACTTCCTGCTTGGGAAATGAGCTGCTGGACAGGTTGAGTGCGGGCACAGGCACAACCCTGCCCCGATCAGCTGACGGCCCCGTGCTGGTGACCAGCCTCACGGGGAGGCTGCGGACCCGGGCTGCCTCTTCGCGATGCCCTGGGCATCACCACCGCAAGCTCCCTGCTTCGCTGCCCTTTCCGCTGACTTCATGTGCCACGAGGAGTTTTCTCTGACTCGTTAAGAGAGTTTATTTCCACCAGTTGATGGTTGGGATTTGGGGATGTAATCTGAGGACGAGTGAACGGTGGAAGGAATGCAGTGGTAACGTGGTGTTGGGCAGAGGCATGTTGCCCTAGGTTCAGAGAACATTCATCTTTTCTCTGATCCCCAGCTCTCTGGGGTGAGTCAGGACAGCCTCGGAACGGAACGGGGGCTGCAGCATCCACGCTGCCAGATGACTATCTTACACTTGATCTAGGTCTTATTTTGAGGACAAGCAGGGTAAAGCCCTGTTGTTTAGTCACTGTAGGGGAGTGTTTTGAGAGTGCTCCAGGCAGAAGGCAAATCACTTTGGCTTTGGGTCCCCCAGGCCAGGTGCTGGGTGGCAGATGAAGGGTTCCCTCCCACCCCATTGCCTCCAGCAAGCTCTGCTCAGCCAGATGGACTGGGGAGGATGAGGTGGCCACGACTCCTGGGTCTCTTGTGACTTCTTTGTGAGTCAGGCCACGGCTCAGCCTCATCCTTTCATTATTACAGTAGCAGAAGCTGAATAACCTGTGAACAAGGGGAAGCAAGCCCTGGCGGGTTTCCCTGAGAGCCATAACCCGTGACCCGCCGGATACTGTAACTAGACTCCCAGCCAACACTCACCAAGGGAACCCAGCCGGCGGGATTCCCGGCAGCTCTCCCCCACTTTTACAGGAACCCGAGTGTATGTGGGATGTTGTGTATCACGTATTCATCTATCAGTCAGACTTCTACATCTTGCAGGCTTTGCTCCTTCTCTTAATCTCTCATCTTCATTAGTTTAGAAAGGCTTTAAAAAAAAAAAAAAAAAAAACCAAAAAAAACCCCAAAAGAAAAACAGCCCGCTACTCTCAAGTCTTTGCAGAACAGATGTGAATTAGAATGCTGTCTTTTTTTTTCTATGTATAACATTTTCTTTCATTTTCATTTCTCACCCTCCCGAAAGGTAAGCAAAAGAAAAAAATTAAAAAACCAAAATCTTGGTAGAGCCTAAGCTACTTTCCCCACTTAGTGATTTTTTTTTTTTTAATCTTCTCTGACGTGAGAACGTAGACTGTGGCACCAAATTTAAGGCGAGCACCTGTGAGCTGGGATCTTCTCTGCCTTGATCTCACGAACTCAGGGCTCGTCTCCCCTGAAACCCACTGTGTCTTGGGGATTGTCGCCTCCTCTCTGTGTTTCTATTTTCTCTTCTAAAAGAAATTAAAATGGTGGATCAGGTGATTGATTCCCCAAAGACGTGTTTTTAAAAATCAGGTTCCTGAGCCTTACTTCAGAGCCACTGGACCAAAGTCCTGGAAGTGGAGCTCGGGAAGCTTTGTTTACTAAAAAGGAACACAGAGATTTTCTGGGGTGGCTCTAGTGATGAGTCAGGTCTGCAGCCACTGGATGGGGTGTCTGGGTCCCCTCCAGCTGCAGCATCCTGATTGTCTGTCAAGGACCAGTGGGACCCAGAAATGTCAGGCAGATGTGAGGACATCCCTTGGCAACCACGGGAGTCAGAATGATCTCAGCGGTCGTTTTTTTTTATCTGGAGAGCAAGCTGCGTGGGTATTTGAGGAAGCGTGTTCTCAGCAGTGGGAGGAGTGAGTACAGAGATCCCAAGGCAGGAACATGCGTGGTGTGCACCCTAAACAGTGATGCCCGAGGGATGCAGATGGCCTGCGGTCCTCCGTGGGGAGATGAATGGGCGGAGGTGTGCGGGTGGTCCAGGCTGCAGCTGAGCACATGGTGTGGGCGGGAGGCGGGGGCTGCCCGTCCCCCAGAGTCTTGCCCACTGGCCTTTGCTTGATAACAGATATTCCTGCTATTGGAGCCTCTCTTCTTTGTATCTAACCGTTGTTCTCTCCAGGCAGTGACTACTGCCTCAGTGTCAACTGCTTTTACGACAGCTGGTGTGGGACTGGGGGCTGCCGCCGAGCATGGACAGGCCCCAGGGGAGGTGGCCTGCACTTCTGCTGAGCAGGGACAGAGACCTTCAGTGACTGCATCCAACACTCAAATAACGTGTCCTTGGTTCTCATCGTCACAGGAGAGTAAATGGTCCTCAGAGAATAATCCTATAGCAAAGTTTAAAACTGGTCCTTATTACTCAAAGGTCCTACATTTTGAAGTTCCATTGAACACTGATTTTTTTTTTTTAGATAGACTGTGTTTCAGAGCAGTTTTAGGTTTACTGAAAAGCCTGAAGGACAGAGCCCCTGTCTCCTCCCTGCCCCACACTCACACCTCCCCTGCTGTCAGCATCTGACACCAGGGTTGTATGTGTGTTACAGCTGAGGAGCCTGCAATTGACATATCTTCCTCTCCCCAAACTGTGCTTTACATTTGAGGTTCGCTCTTGGTGGTGTTCGTCCTGTGGGTTTGGACAAAAGTATAAGGACGTGTACCCATCCATATGCTTCCCTGGTGGCTCAGTGGTAAAGAATCCGCCTGCCAACACAGGAGATGTGGGTTCAATCCCAGGGTCAGGAAGATCCCCTGGAGAAGGAAATGGCAACCCACTCCAGCATTCTTGCCTAGGACAGAGGAACCTGGTGGGCGATAGTCCGTGGGGTTGCAAAGAGTCAGACACGCTTAGTGACTAAACAATAACTGTAACAACCCATCAGTATAGTTTCATACAGAGCAGTCTCACTGCCCTGAAAGTCCTCTGTGCTCTGCCTATTCCTCTCACCCATCACCAACCCCCAACTCTGGCAGCCACTGAGCTGAAAAGCTCCGTCTCTATCGTCTCTTTTCTCAGAGAAGGCAGTGGCAACCCACTCCAGTACTCTTGCCTGGAAACTCCCATGGACGGAGCCTGGTAGGCTGCAGTCCATGGGGTCGCAGCGAGTCGGACACGACTGACCAACTTCACTTTCACTTTTCACTTTCATGCATTGGAGAAGGAAATGGCAACCCATTCCAGTATTCTTGCCTGGAGAATCCCAGGGACAGAGGAGCCTGGTAGGCTGCCGTCTATGGGGTCGCACAGAGTCGGACACGACTGAAGTGACGCAGCAGCAGCATAATCTGTTTTCTAGAGTGTCATTTGGTTGGAATCATAACAGTACATTGCTTTTTCAGATTGGCTTCTTTCACTTAGTAATTTGTATTTCCTACTTTCCTCCATGTCTTTCCATGGCTTGATAGCTCATTTCTTTTTAGTGCTGAGTAATGTTCTGCTGTCTGGATGGACACAGTTTATCCATCCACCTACTGAAGGATGTGTTGGTTGCTTCCACATTTTGACAGTGGGACGACTAAAGCTGCTGTAAAATCCACATGCCGGTTTTTCTGTGGCTATGTTTATTCCTTTGGGTAAATATCAAGGCGTGTACTTCCTGGGTTGTAAGGTAAGAGTTTGTTTTGTTGTAAGAAACCACCAGCTTCTGGACTGGCTATACCATTTTGCATTCCCACCGGCGATGAGTGACAGTTCCTGTTGCTCCACGTCCTCTTAGCATTTGCTGTTTTTCAGTGTTCTGGCTCTCGGCCACTCTAATAGGTGTGTGGTGCTGTCTCGTTGTTTCAATGTGTATTTCTCTAATGACATACGATGTGGAGCATATTTTTCATACACTTATGTCTTTTGTTCTGTCTATTCAGGTCTTTTGCCAGTTTTTAAATTGGGTTGTTTGTTTTCTCATTTTGAGTTTTATGAGTTGCGGGTATATTATGGATACTAGTGCTTTATCAGTATTGTCTTTTGCAAATATTTTCCCGCAGTCTGAGGCCTGTCTTCTTCTCTTGTTGTCCCTCACGGGACAGAGTTTTTAAACTTGATGAGGTCCAGCTTCTCACCTATTCCTTTCATGGCTTGTGCCTTTGTGCTGTCAACACGGTGCTCAAGATCATCTAGATTTTCTCCTGTGTTTTCTTCTAGGAGTTTTATAATTTGGCATTTTGAGTCTCTGATCTATTTTGAGTTAAAATTTTGCAAAGGGTTAAAGGGCTGTGTGGAGATTCTTTCTTTGACGTATGGATGTCCACTTGTTTGGTGCCATTTGTGGAAAGACTGCCTGTTCTCCGTCGTGTTGCCTTTGTTCCTTTGTGAAAGGTCGTCGGTTGAGTGTGTGCGACTCTGGGTCTGTTCTTTATCCGTCTGTTTGTCTGCTCTTTCACCAGGACCACACTGTCCTGTTTACTGTGCCTGTAGTAAGACTTCAAGTCAGGTAGTGTCATTCCTCTGACATTGGTCTTCCCCTTCAATGTCATGTTGGCTCTTCTGGGTCCTCTGCCTCTCCGTGTAAACTTCAGAATCAGCTTGTTGATATCTAGAAAACAACTCCTTTGATTTCTTTTTTTTAAGAGTTTTGTAGTTTTCCTCCTATAAATCTTATAGGTATTGTATTAGATTTATACCTAAGAATTTCTTTTGGGGGCTGATATAAATGAGACTGTGTTTTTTATTTTTAAATTCCACTTAATTGCCAGTGTATGAAATATTAAAATTTAACAGAGCGTGACTGCGTTCATGTCAGGCTAGCTGCTTTCTCCTTTTCTTTATAAATGCCTCCATTCTTTTATAATGTTACTAAACTTTTAATATTTTTCTTAAATATTTTTTCTGATTATCAAAATAATACAATTTATTACAAAGCATTTAGGAAATGCAAGCAAGTATAAAAATGAAAACCCAACTTACCAAGAGTGCTGTCATACAGATTTTTACTACTATTAATAATTTTATTTATTTTCTTGCAGTCCTTTTTGGTAGGTGGATATAAGCTGCATTGTATTAACTGAACCATATATGTGTATTGTATGTATGTATAATCTGTTTTTTGACTCAGTGTTATATCATGACACTTTCACCATGTCATTAAAATGTTTTTAAGACAGTTTTTAATGACTTTTTAAGTATCTTGAACGGATGACCTCAAACACTTTGGGTGTGTCCTATAATGGATATTTAATATTTTTAGTTTTTGATTGTTACAATGCAGAGAACAACCTATCTTTGTTCGAATTTCTGACGGTTTCCTTGTGAGAGAATTTTCCTTGGAGATGTTCCTTGTAGGAAATTTGAAGGAGACCCATTTTCCTTCCCCAACAGAATTTGAAAATTGAGAGATAGAAATTGGTTAGGTAAGTGGGAAACAGTGTCGTGTGTGGCAACAGGGGCCGTGGACTGTTGACCTCAGAGTCCGGGCCACCCACCCGCCTGGTCCTCCGGATCCTGGGACACCCCGGGCCTCGGTCCACAGGACAGTCCCTGCCTACCTGATGCCAGGAGCTGAGGACCAGGTCAGGAAGTGCTCTGCAGGCGGGTGGGTGCCACAGAGGGAAGGAAAATTGTCCATCAGAATTGATTCCTCTCCCCTGAGAGGAGCAGTGGACAGACAAAGCAGTCAGAAGTGACCTCTCTTTGAAATTGTCCTCTACTTGGACACTTGAGGCAGAGATAAGGAGACCCCCAATCCTAACATCTTGTGTAGGTTAAATCGCTTCTTAGAAGATATGAATAAGAGTTTTTTCCTTAACTTTTATTTTGTTGTTGCTGCTGTTTTCACCATTCATTCCTCTCCTGTTTATTTAAACGTCTATTTATTTGGCTACTCGGGTCCTAGTAGCGGCACAGGGAATCTTCAGTTGTGGCCTAAAAACTCTTAGTTGCGGCATGTGGGATCTAGTTCTTGACCAGGGTGGAAGCCAGGCCCCTGCATTAGGAGCACGGAGTCTTAGCCCACTGGACCGCCAGGGAAGTCCCTTCCTTAACGTTTTGAAAAGCCTTTTATCCATATATCTTCAGAGATTGTATATCCACTTGGTTCAAAAGAAAAATATCTATCTGAAACTTGTTGCTCCCCACCTCTTTTTTTTCTTTTCCATCTCATTCAAGTAATTCATTTTATTAGTTTCTTACAAATTCTTTTTTCCTCATTTAAAAAACCCTTTTCCACTTTCATTTTCTTATGGAACATTTCAATCATACAGAAAGTACAGACTATGCTATATTAACCATATGTGTAACCCGTGACCCAGTTTTCTTAAATCTTAACGTTTTGCCACTTTTGCTTCACATGTATAATTTTTTTTTAAAGAACCAGACCGTTAGGGAAGCAGGTGATGCTTCCTGTATCCTCCTTCCTGCGGCCCCGCCTCCCTCTCTTCCTTCCAGAGGTAACTGCCATTGGAACTTGATGGTTCTTATTCTTCTGCATATCTGTTGTTTACTGGCTGTGGTGCTCAGTCGCTCAGTCGTGTCCAGCACTTTGTGATCCCATGGACTGTAGCCGGCCAGACTCCTTTGTCCATGGAATTTTCCAGGCAGGAATACTGGAGTGGGTTGCCATTTCCTCCTCTTGGGAATCTTCCCAACCAGGGGATCCTACCAGTGTCTCTTGTGTCTCCTGCATTGACAGGCAGATTCTTTACCAGTAGCACCACCTATAAGCCTATTACTGGCTATGATGTATCCATAAATAATACTGGGTTACATGTATTTAACATTATAAAATGGATATTATACTGTACATATTATTTCAGAGCTTCTTTTTTTATACAGCTGGATGTTTGTTTTCTTTTTTACAGCTGGATGTTTTTGAGATTCATTTGTATCAATCCATGTAGTTCTACTTTGTTAATTCTGACTTCAGTATAGCATTCCATTCTCTGAGTAAGCTACAGTTTATGTATCTGTTAGCCTATTCATGAGCATTTCATTTTTTTTTTTTTTTTTACAAGTTTTACTATTATAATCAATGCTGTAATGAATGTATCACCATGTCCCTGTCTGCACGCTGGCATTAATTTCGTAGGGTGAGTGCCTGCAGAAGAGTGGAGTTTAGGTTTTAGGACTTAATGACTCATGTTTTATTCTATGTTCTCCAGAGTGGGTGTCCTGTCTCCTTGCTCACCAGCAGAGCCTGGCATCCCCACTGCGCCGCATTCTTGGAGGTGGGGAGGGGGAAACAGAATCTCATTTTCTTTTAACTCATTACTGACCAGGGGATTTTTGCAGAAACTAATGCCTATGCCCAAAGATTTTATTTTGGACAGCCAAAAATTAATTATGTTATTTCACTAACACTTTGCGAGTTATTAAATTCAACAGTTACACACTGTGAAGTCTTTACTGACACACCTGTAAAGTCTCTAGCATCATGAGTTTCATGTTCACCTTCAGTATCAGAATCAGTCACTAAGGTTTTTTGTCATTTTGTTAGTCTAATATTCACATCATCTGAATCA
The DNA here is from genome assembly GCF_033118175.1 of Dama dama. NCBI lineage: Eukaryota > Metazoa > Chordata > Mammalia > Artiodactyla > Cervidae > Dama > Dama dama. The sequence continues at coordinate 31,961,667 of NC_083685.1, forward strand.
AAACTATATTCTGAAGAGCTGTCATCTCCTGAGACACTAGTTATATGTCACTCGGTCAGAGAAAGTACCTGCATAAAATTCACTGAAAAATTCTTCACTTTTAGTTTATGATGTGTCATTTTTGAAAATTTTACATAATAAAGCTTGTGTGTACAGTATACACAAGGTTGGAACAAAAACCTAACAGAACAAAATATGAATAAGAACAACAAACATTAGTTGCATTATGAACACTTGATCACTTTTAAGCTCTAACATCTTTCACACACCTTTCACAGTGCTTATAATTGTATCACTCTCTAAAAACATGTTGATATGTCTCCACTCAATAATTTTCAGGAAAAAAAAGGCATATTAATATGTCTCCAGTCATATTATTGAAGTATAATTCCCACCCATCTGAAGTCTTTCTGTACCTCAGTGAATTTGCTATGTCCACAGAGTTGTAAAGTCCTCACCACATCAGCTTCAGAACATTTTCATTAACTTTAAAAGAGACCACCCACCAAAGTTAGCTATCATCCTCTAGTCTCCCTACAAATGGTTCTAATCAATGATGAATTTACTGTCTCTATAGATTTGCCTATTTCTGGACATTTTCTTTAAACAGCATCATACAACATATGATGCTCCGTGGTTATCTTCTTTCATTTACCTATTTTCAAGATTCACCTGCGTTCTGGCATGTAATGGCACTTCATCCCTTTTTGGTGCTGGATCATAGTTTATTGATCATGGGCTTCCCTGGTGACTCAGGTGGTAAAGAGTCTGCTTGCAGTGCTGGAGACCCGGGTTTGATCCCTGAATCGAGAAGATCCCCTGGAGGAGGTCATGGCAACCCACTCCATTATTCTTGCGTGGAGAGTTCCATGGATAGAGGAGCCTAGCGGGCTACAGTCCATGGGGTCACACAGAGTTGAACTCTACTGAGCAGCTAACACTTTGACTTTGAAGCTGAAGTTTGTTCAGTGATGGAATGGTTTTGGCTCTCATGACTAGAGCTGTTATAAAGATTGCTGGACTAGTTTTTATATGGACTTTTTTTTTTAATGAAGAAAGGGTACTTTAGATGCCAGGAACAGTAGGCAAAGGTTCTGGGTGTCCACTTGGAGCAGGCAAGTGGGTGAGAAGTGGCAGAGGCCCTTATCTCCAGCCCCTTTGGTCACATGGCTCAGGGTTCCCCACCACTGTCGTGGGGTCATAGAGAACGTGTGGCAACAGGCATGAACCATGAACCCTTCCTCACTCAGGGCCGTCCTGCAGCATTCTTGCACGTTCTGGCCTCAGGTACCAACTACTGGTCTCTCTAGGACAGCACTCCAGTGCTGTCTTTTGCAAGGCTTGTCTTCCCCACCCAGCCATTTCGAGGCCAGCTCATCAACTATCTCCAAGCTTAGGAGGTGTGGGGGCAGCTCCTGGTCTCAATTGTCTGCTTCACCCCATACCTGTCCACAGCCCGGAGTGGACCCTAAGGTCAGGAACTCCCTTTCAGAACCAGTGGAGCAAAATCCCACTTCTGATGAACCAACCTCACTCCTTCCCTGGGAGAACTGAATATTCTTGTGAGAATATTCTTGCCTTCAGAGCTCAGAACCATCGCTCCTCTTCATACATTTTAAAAATTCAATTTGCGTAAACTATATCCTTTTACATTTCTTTTGTGTGGAAGTAAGCCAATATGTATCCTTCCTTCCCCCACAGAGGGCGGCCTGCCTGTCTCAGGATCCAGGCCTGCCCTGTGGATTCGGCTGTGGGCACACACCCACCGTCTGTGGCAGCTGCTGGTGTTCCGTGGGGTGGATGGAGAGCAAGGGGTTTAATTTGCCCCATCCATGTCCTCTCCACTCGTTTCCAGTCTTCTGCTTTTATCAGACACACTGCAATCACACATTAGTGTCTGTTTAGTCCAAAAGTGGAGTCGGGGGTCCAAGGTTATAAACACTGGGGACCCTGAGAGCTGTGATTAGTTACCCTCCATCTGTGGTTGCACCGATTTGCACCTCCGCCTGCACCTCTTGTGTATGGTGTCTTACCTTTGGGTTTGTTTGTTTTTTTTTAATTTGCTTTTTTCTTTCCAAGAGTGAGAATTAGCATCTTTTCCTATGTTTAAAGACCATATTGTTTTTGTTTTTCTGTAAACTGTCTGTACTGGTTGCCCACCTTTCCATTGGTTTGCAAATCGTCATTGATCTCTGACTAGTCTTTATATGTTAGGGAGATGAATCCTTTGTGATATTGAGCTGCTGATTTTGTGTGTGTGTGTGAACTTTTTTAAAAAAAAATGCTTGATCACATTTTTCTACATAATCGAGATCGTACTCTACACATAACCCTGTGTTCTGTTTTTCAGTCCTAACACTGTATCATCAGCATTTTTTATTTTTCAAACATAGTGCATTTTTACTCTCAGTCGGAAATACAGAGGGAGGTTTTAGGGTGCAGAGCACATGACCCCGAGTTGTTTGCTCGTGATGTGGAGCTGATGACCCAGCAGCATTGGAGGAGCACAGTTTGGGGTCAGGAGACACTGGTTTGGGTCCCATCTCTGCCACTTACTGGTTCCAACCTTATTCCAGTCTCCTAACTCCGGTGTAAAACAGAACACGGGACGCCTGTGAAGGACACCTGTGAAGGCCAGCTCAGGAACCTTCTGGAAGGAGGTTAGGCAGGTATTTCTCACGTGCCGTGCAGCTCTCATCACCAGCCTCCCTGTGTGCACCCAGACCTCAGGCCTTCTGGAACCAGCATCTCTAGGCTGTAAGATTATGCAGTATGAAAGGACAGTTCGTTAATACGGTGGAAATCAATTCAATACAGTCCTGAACAGTGATAGCAAACTGAAATCTGTAAATGGGTTTGATAAATGAGAGGGGGTGTTCCTTTCTTGGAAACTCTGTCCTGTCTTCAGGGGAGGCAGGGGTGGAAAGGGGCAGGAAAGTGTGGTCTGTGGATGCTGAGAAGGGAGCTCAGTAAATGCCATTGTCTAAGGCCAGACAGTGAGCTTCCCTAGTGGCTCAGCGGTAAAGAATCTGCCTGCAATGCAGGAGACACAGGTTTGATCCCTGGGTCTGGAAGATCCCTTGGAGGAGGGCATGGCTACCCACTCCAATATTCCTGGCTGGAAAATTCCATGGACAGGGGTGCCTGCTGGGCTGCAGACCATGGGGTCACAAAAGGGAGAACGACTGAGCAACTGAACACACACAAGGCCGGACAACATATTTGAAACGGAATTGGACTGCTTATAATTCAGTAAGGTGGTCTCCCCGTGGAAGTCCACCCACTGCCTCGGGCTTCAGCTACCAGAAGCTTTATAGAGCACACTGTCATTGAGATTATTTGTCTTAAGACAATACTAGACTCTCTGATGGGTTTGTTTTTTTTTTTTTTTGGCCACACGATGTAGCATGTGGGATCTTAGTCCCCCAACCAGGGATTGAACCCTTGTCCTCTGCATTGGAAGCAAGGAGTCTTTAACCACTAGACCACCAGGGAAATCCCTCTTTGATAGGTTTTAAAAGAAAGAGTGTTTCTGTTGTATTCCTGTTTCATTATTTTTAATTTTTCAAGAGAGAGTGCGTCATGGTGAAATATTGAACAAGCACAAAGTCTTAGCACCTACCTGCACACACTCATAGCCTGCCTGGGTCTGTGATAAGCAGAGATAACCCTCAAAACAGCGCTCGTGAGGTGGGTACTACTGCCACCCCCATTCAGCATGTGGGGATGCTGAGAGCACGGAGCGAGAGTGGGCCGCACGGGCAGGAGGCGGGCAAGGGTGAGCGCCCAGGCTGCCGGCCCAGGGTCTGCAGACCCATTGCTCTGTGGCCCCGACACTGCTGCATAGGGTGGTGTTCGCATGGGGGGCTCTCACCGTGTCCTGTGGGGAGGGGCCCGCTTGCTTCTTTGTTGCAACCACCAGCGTCCTCCTCCAGACACCACCAATCTCACAGTTACAGATCTTCTAGACAGGTGTTACGGGTATAGAGTGAAATTCAGAGTTTTATCCCTTTTAGAAATGCACGTGGCAGCATTCTATACACAGTACTCTATGTTTCTTTTTTCCAGTTAAAGGGATGTCCTAACGCATACCATGTCACTGGCTGAGGAGCATCCCCGTTCGGGGTCGTGTCCGGGTAGCCCCCATTGTAGGGATGTACCATCCCACGCGGACGCTTTATTCTTGTCCTTTGCTGCTCTGAATGGTGTTGCTGTGCATCGCTTTTTATACATGACCATTTTGGACCAATGCGAGTTGATCTGTAGGATTAATTCCTACTAGTGGAATATCTAGGTCAAAGAGTATGTGAGTCTGTGTGTTAGCACCGCTCCCCCCATGTCTCTCGCTCTCTTTCCCACTCCCTCTTTTCCCTTATTTTGGCCTCTGCCCCGCAGCCCAGCTCTCAGCCCTACTTGCCGACTGCTCCCCCACCTACTCACCTATACCCATCTCTTAATAGGTGTAATATCTTATACCCCAAAATACGGACAGCTTCTGTTTATTTTGACTTTCCCATTTTGTAAACAAAAGATCTTATGGAGAGTCATACTTTCAACCTCTGAAAATCTAGAAAAATTGATCTCGAGAAGCCTCTAGTGAAAAAGAATTATTTCCTTATCTGTGTGCAAGCTAAATGGATGTAGAATAACTCATGTGTGAGGCTGTGTCTTGACTGACTGAAATTCATTCACCTACCTGTTATGAGTAGAGAGTTTCCCTGGGTGGTGGGGAGGATGGGAAACCTTACGTTCAGAAAAAGACTTGCAGTCATGTTGATGCAAGGTAGCTCTGAGCAGAGCTGAAAGTTACATCTCAGCCCTCCTGGAACACAGAGATGCGTGCTGATGATTTGGGTTATGCTGTCAAGAGCATGAAAGAATTAGCTCAGGAAATACTGAATTAATGCATGCTTGGGGATGGATCGCAAAGCTTCTCCCCCCCCCCCCAAAAAAAAAAATTACAGATAATTTGTAGCTTCTAGATACAAGAAAAGAATTAGTGCTCTTTTAAGAATTAAAAGAACCCTTTTGGAAAATATGAGTCATAGTTAGAGATTCTGTAAGTTTTAAACAGGAGAAAAAGAAGACCCTGTTAATAACAACAGAATCTGGGAAGCCAGCCGGGCGGCATGCTGGCTGGAACAGGGCCCCTCGGTGACTCCTGCCCACTCGGCGTCTCTTGTAGCCTTGAGAGAACTTGCACTTTTCACCTTCATATTTTGCCAACATTTTTGGACCATTCTGTTGGTTAGAGATGTGTTTGTGCTGAGAAGCCTGCTTCTCCATCACAGTGCAGAGCCCATCAAGGAAGGCCAGGATGCCATGCAGACATGAAGGTCAGTCCACGAAGGTGGCTTTTCTGTTTTCTCTTGTCCTCTCTGGCTGAGGACACCTGTTACACCTTGTACACTGCACACCAGGTAGATGGTTTGCGTCAGAGTTGGAGGGCTTAGAGGTCATTCTGGCTGCAGCTCATCACTAGAGGGGCTGCCAGGCTGAAGCTGAGGAGGCTGCCTGGGGTCAGATGCTCCATCCCGCCTGGGGGCCATGCAAGCTGGCCCAGGCTGGGGGCTGTGGGTGGCGGTGCCGCGGGCACCACACAGACTCCACCTGCTTCAGAGTTCTATCCAACGTGACCCTGAGCTCAGGAAGGAGGGATGGGCTTGTCTTTCCTCTTCTGTGTCTCATAGTTCCCTGTTTGTAGGTCCCAAGTAGGCTGCATGATGACTCATGACATTCTGTCATTGCTGTGGGAACCTAGTTGGTGAAGACTGTGGTTTGAGCTTGTGACCAGCGTAGTCATTCATAGTGCTGTCTTGGCGGGAACCATGCTCCCAGCCCCCAACAGCCTCCCCAGCTGCCAGCTTGCCGGAACCACTCATATCCAGGGTGTTGTGGGGGGACTAGTGACCCGCCTTCAGGCATAGCAAGCATCACACTGGACAACAACCTTTTATCCTACAGTCCCTGAATCCTGAGATCTCTGAAGAAAACCTTTGGATCCCACCTGAACTATGTATAAGACTATTTATAATCTCTCGATAATCCAATTGGCATAAATAGTCATCACTTGGACTGGTGAAATATTGATTTGTTTCATGTTGGGGTTTGATTACAGCTCAGACCCTGGAGAAGTTGTTATATAATATGTGGTATAAACATCTTTTGAAAATTGAAAAAAAAAGTCTGAATTCTGAAACATCTGGCCCCAAGGATCTCAGCTAAAGGACTGGATATCTGAACGCACTTTTGAATCTTGGTTACAGTTGTGCAAGTACTTTCGTCCATATTCTCTGTCTTCCCAACAGCTTTGTGAGGCGGGTGAGGGCTGCGTTTTGGAAGGGCTTAGCTCTGGAGTCAGTGCTTTCCCAAAGTCACCTCCAGTGAAAGTGGCCAAACTAGGTGGGAGCTCAGTCTTTCCTAAAGGGTAACCCATGTCCCAGGCATCATGTCATGTGTGACTTGGACCCACTTCTCACCCCTACTAGGCGGACTCAACCTCCCCTTCCTTCTAGGGATTTGTCTGTATTCCTGTGACAGCAGTATTTACTGATTGGTTTGCACGTTGACCCTCCCCTGTCAGATTGTGTTTTGAGGTGGGCACCAATCTTGTTGATTTCTCTTCCTGATGTCTCTCATGGCACCTGGTCAAGCCAGCACCCAGTGCTTGGAGCTGCTGGGCAGATGGACAGAATTTGCCAGCCTTTGTTATCATCGTGGTCGGCTTTGTTGGCTCTGTGTAGTTTCATTTTCCCTTTTTTTGAACCATTTAAAGTTCCCTATCATACCTGACTCTTTTTTAAAAAAAAATTTTCATTTATTTTTGGCTGTGCTGGGTCTTTGTTGCTGTTTGAGCTTTCACTAGTTGCAACAAGGGGGGCTGTTCTTCATTGCGTTTAATGGGCTACTCAATGCAATGGCTTGTCTTGTTGGAGAGCACAGGCTCTAGGCACGCGTGCTCAGTAGTTGTGACTCCTGGGCTCTAGATCACAGGCTTAATAGTCGTGGTGCATGGGCTTGATTGCTCCAAGGCATGGGGGATCTTTCCAGACCAGGGATCGAATCCCTGTCTTCTGCATTGGCAGGCGGATTCTTATCCATTGCGCCCCCAGGGAAGTCCCCACATACCTGAGTCTTAAAACATCCACATTCTGAGATCACAAGACGGCTCTGTCAACTCTGCCTGTGAACTTTTCTTTGATGATCTTTCTTTCTTCGCGTGAGAGTCAGAGGCAGAGTGTTTCCGAAGTGTCCTTTTCTCATAGACTGTGGGACATGCTGAGCCCACCTCCAAGCCTGGTCCCTGTAAACATGCAGGGGAGGAATCAGACGCCCAAGCTGGGGGTCCCAGGGGACAAATTGCTGCAGCAGACCGGACACCTCCCACCCTGGTCCCTGCTGGCTTGACTCCTGGAAACCCTGGTGTGCCGGTTGGGGCCCCTCTCCAGTTACCGAAAAGTGGTTTTCTCAGGTAGTTTTAGATCTCTCCTAAGACAGGTCTCATGGTATTCTTCACTTTCTCAGAAGGTCGAAATGGCATTCAGCCCAGGTTTTGAAGCCAGCTCCTTCCTTGACATGGCAGTCAGGGTCCTCCTCGGGTTGTCCTAAACGTCCCGGGTCTGTACGGTCCTCTTGCAAGAGAAATATTCCAGCCGCCCAACACTTGAATGCTGTACCTCTCGACTGTGTGTGTGCCCTGCTCTCGGCCTGAGAAGACCGCTGCTCACGACCATGTCCCATCCTGGCCATCTGCACCCGTCATTCCTTCCCTGGTGCAGACGTGGGCTCTTCCGGGTTGTCTCCTGGTTCCTCTCCTGCTGTCTGAGCCATGCCTGGTCCTCTTCTTTTCTGTGGTTACCCACGTGGTTGCTTCTTCAAGTTCCTTGAGAACAGGGACGTTGCTTATTCATCATATCCCCCTGAGGGCCAGCATCCCTGGACTTCCTGGGCTTGTGACCACAGCTCGGACCTCTGTCCTATCATCACAGAGCCACCTTCTCTGTGTCTGTGTCCAGATTCGCCTCCTCCCAGGAGGACACATGTCATTGGATGAGGGTGCAGCCTGGTCCAGGGTGGCCTCAGTTCAATGACATCTACAGAGACACTGTTTCCAAACAAGGTCATATCCACGGGTACCAGGAATTAGGATCTGGCCATCTCTTTGGGGGGGAAACACAATTCTGTTTTCTCTACTCAAAACCACTTGAACTACTACTGCTTGTCACCTTTCAGGTGAGTCACTGAGACTCTGGTCACTTGCCTCCCGCTCTTGATCAGCAGTTCCAAAGATAAGACCTGGTCCAACCAGGCAGATCTTCTCATCCTGGAATACTCAAACTGAAAAGCGTTCATAGAAGTCCTTTTGTTTAAATTTTACAGTTGGAAAAGGTAGACGAACCATCTTATTTTCTTGTGCTTCAGGTCTTATAGCTGTGACCATAAAGCAGACAAGTACTACTGTGTTCCCTGATGCCAGGGGCACTGTTCCTCCCTTGTTTTCAGCAAAAGTCAAGAAACAAGGTGTTTCTGATCTTGCCTTTAAAGTACCAGACAGATGTTTTAAGGCAAGGGCCCAAGGCTTGTTTTCACCTCCTGAGTCCTGCAGAGAGTCGCCCTCAGCAAAGTGCCAGGGGCTGCAGCTGGTGCTCCTGGAGGCTGCATGATGACTGGAGGCTGGAGTGAGTGTGGGCATGCAGGGAATATGTGTGGGTTGTGTTCACAGCTAACTCCAGGGTGGCAGGGAGGAGCCCTCGGGGTGCTGGAGGTTTCCACACATCCTCATGACAGGGGATGCAGAGCCATAGTGTGACCCCAGGCCTCCTTCTGAAATACCATTTCACCTCCTGCATTTCCTGTCCCAGATGACTCTAAACTATCATTCCCTCTACAGCAAGTCACCGACACATGAACGAGTTCTGTTCTAAGAGCAGGTTCGTAAGTCCAATTTGTTCGTAAATCCAACAAAGTAAGCCAACTAACACAATCGACTGTGTAGTGGACTGTAATAATATAATATATATTCTGTGTATATACCGTAGAGGTTTATAATACTTTTTCACACAAACACATGAAAAACATAGAAAATAAAACATTTTTAATGTTACAGTACAGTACCATGAAAAGTACAGTAGTACCGGCTACCTCACTCCTGTTTTACACCTGCCTGCGGACGTCCTGGGCTTGAAATAAATATACTGTAACTTGATACAGTACATACAGTAAGGCACACAGAAGCACAACCACTTGCAGAGAATGCGTGCCAGGTGACACTGTACGCCAGACACGTGAGCTCACTTACGTGATTGGACATGTGAAAGCACAGTCACGTCTTTTGAAAGTTCACATCTTGAAGGTCCATATATAGGGGACTTACTGTACTAAGTTCAGAGATGGGGAATGTCAGAATTAAAATTAGCTGTTAAACCAGTGACAGTATTCGTGTGAAAGTAAAATAGAGTTTTCCTCGTATTTTAGACAAAACTTTTTTAAGGTATTTGGGTCAATAAGTTGGATAATCTGACAAACATCTTTTCTTCCCATATCTTTTCATCTTTTTAAATTAAAAAGTAGCATGAAACCATTTATGGGGCATTATAGTGAAAATGAAAGTCACTCAGTCTTGTCCGACTCTTTACCACTCCGCGGACTATACAGTCCATGGAATTCTCTGGGCCAGAATACCAGAGTGGGTAGCCTTTCCCTTGTCCAGGGGATCTTCCCAACCCAAGGATCAAGCCAGGTCTCCTGCATTGCAGGTGGATTCTTTACCAGCTGAGCCACATGGCTCTTTATGAAATTTTAGTTCTTCCAGAGGGGCTGTCCTCAGTTTGATTGATATTTGAGTCAGTGTTACCCCTCAAAAATAAGGGCTGAACAAGTTGCTCTGTAATGATAATTTGCAAGTTATAAATGATAATTTACAAGTTCCTCTGTAAATGATGATGCTGTCTTGGCAAAATATTATTCTTGGGGCAAAATGGATTGAACAAGAAAATACAGGACAATTAGATCTTTGTCGATTTTTGCTTTTAATGACTCCAGCCTGTGTGCTGTGTTTTTAGTAATTGCAGAGGATGTTTTTAATAATGATCTTGTGTAAAATGTTGTGGTTTGAGTTACAGGCACTGGGAGTTGTTGGGCTGGGGTGACAGAGAACTGGCTCCAGGAGCTGTGCTCCCCAGGAATGGCTGGCTGACGACTCCCCTCTTCTTCCTCCTGTGACCCTGTCCTCAGGTCAGCTCTCAGCTCATGATGGCAAAAAACAGGCCCCAGCTGTGCAGCCCAGATGGGGGTCAGGGAGCCAGGCCTGGATTGAAAGTGGGAGACAATTGCTTTCTGAAACAAACTTGCCGTGATGTATGAAAACTAGAAGGAAGGATGCTGGGCCTAGCAGCTTAGAGCTTGGGCTGTTGAGAAGGTGCAACCAGAATTTGATGCTTTGGGGACTGTGATTTAAGACAACAAATCTGCTCCCCAAAAAGCATGTATTCATTATTAGCAGGATCTGAAAAGGAAAGGACCAGTGATGTGCAGTTCATGGTTGGGGACCAGACACTGTAGCTATGTCCTTAAAATATCGTGACATCAACAGTTCTTCAGGGAATTACCTCCATTCTGGAGCACTTAGCTGTGTCAGCCTCTGTGTGAAACATTTTCGCATAATCCCTGCTTCGACTTTGTGAGCGTGGTGTTAATACTCTCATGCTGATGGAGCAATGGGATCTCAGAGAGTTTGAATCTGAAACCATGTGTGTCTGACTTGGCCCTGCCATACCGGTCTCTTAGTTTTACAGTGTACTTTGTCTGTCCATCAGGCCCCCCTAATTCTGCATCTGTCCCCCACCCTGTTACCTCAATGCTCTCAGCACCTGGCACCCCGCTGGCCTCTGTCCACACCGAACCATGTCGGTTCTGCCTCTGGATGTACCTGCCACCAGCATCCGTCCCCCCTTCCCCCTGCCTCAGTTGCCATCTCACTAGCCTTCATTTGAAGGCCCTGAACTCTTAGAATAAATTCTACTTGGCCTTCCTGCTTCTAGTTTTAATCTGCCCTAGCCCGGCTTCCCCTCTAGCTGTGGACCAACCTCTCGAAAGTGTAGACTGAATTTAGGGACCTGTTGGCCTTGGCCACTCGCTGTCCTCTGAGATGAGCTGGCCTGCTGTCTCCCACCTGCCTCTCTAGCTCTGTCTTCTTTAAATCCTAGGGACGTCCCTTCCCCTCCCCCACCACTTAAACCTGAAAATATGAGTGTTATCACATCCTTTTCTGTCTTGCACTTGGACGATCTGTAGTTACACATTTACAGATGACGACTCGCCCGGTATTCCTCACTGAACCGTGTCCTCCCTGAGGGCAGCGATCACCCCTGCTTAGTTAACCAGGCGCCCAACCTCTGGCTCCGAGCACAGTGGCTGCAGGTGCCCAGATCTGTGTTGAACAAACGGGTTAACAGACTTGTAACTGAACAGCCCAAAGCAGTGCCCTTTCTTAGTCTTTGAGTTCTGATTTCACTTGTGGCTGAAGAACGAACCTGTGTTTGGAGCAGTTTTGTCTCAGTGGCTTTTGGTTTGCTTAGGAAAAAACACGCTCCCTTTATGGCTGGTTGTCATTGTCAGCAATTCAGCTTCCGCACAACAATGCACTCAGTTTTCCAAACTTCCATGTCAGAACCAGCCACGGCAAAAGAAAAGACTAAGTTCCAGGTGATGTAATTCCTCTTGGTCTGGCCTGAGACTGGGTGGGTGGGAGAGGAAGACCGAGGGCTCTCCTGACTGCTTCCAGATTCCCCCCTGATGGTGCAGAGGTGCGAACAATCCAGGCCCTCCTACCTCGGCCGTGCCACCCCCCAGAACCCAGGCATCTGGTTCAGCTGTCTCCACACACCTGTGCCACTCCTGCCTGCCGTCTTTGAGCAGAGTTTGCTTTTTTAAAAAATTTTATGTGTGTATTTTTGTTTGTGCTGGATCTAGTTGCGGTGCACGGGTTTCTTCTTGCAGTGGCTTCTTGTTTCAGAGCATGGACTCTAGGGCGTTCAGGCTTCAGGAGGTGCGCAGCACTGAGGTCAGTAGGTGTGGCGCACGGGCTTAGTTGCCCTTAAGACATGTGGAATCTCCCAGGACTAGGGATCGAACCTGTGTCTCCTGCACTGGCAGACAGATTCTTATCTACTGGACCACCAGGGAAGCGCCCAGAGTTGCTTTGGAAGGAGACTCTTTCTCTCCAGTGATGTATTATCTCGGCAGCCCTCCCAGCCTTGGTCACGGGCATTGGCTGTCAGAGCCTGCAGCCAGGTCTGTGTGCCCCCAGTCTGCGAGGTCTCGGAAGCTGGTATCTTCTGTGTGCATGTGCATGCAGGCTGGGAGACTCGTCTTCCCATGACCGTCCTGAGTGTTGCCGCTCACACTGCTCCTTTCCCTCTTGTTAATTCGCAGTTGGTCATGCTCAGAGCTGGACCTGAACGAGATTCGCCTGATCGTTTCCCAGGACTGTGACAGGAGAGGCAGACAAGTCCTGTTTGATTCTAAAGCTGTCCACACGGCGGAGGAGGTGGCAGCTCAGGTAGGAAACGTGGGTTTGCTTCCTCTTTTGCTTCTGGGCTTTAACCGTCTCTGGTCAGTCCAGCAGCTGCTCGCTGGGCTGAGTCATACAGCCTCGTTAGTGACTCAGAAGAAACAGGGGCCAAGGTTCCTCGACCACCCCAGTTGAGTACTTATTAATACACACAGGTGAGACCGTTAGCCAGTCATCATGCAGATGCTAAGCAGCTACTATAGATGTTACAGAAGTGAATTTGCAAGTGAGTCACAATCCAATAGGTTTTTCATGCCAAATATGTGCTGTATAATGAGAAAGCTAAGAACTCTAAAATTCATGAAGCGTTTGCCTGAAGAGAAGGTCTGGTATTTACCATAGACAGTAAGAGGTGATACCTAGCACTAGGATAAAAGAAGTAGAGAGCTTTCCTCGCCACAGGGTTACAGGGTACTAGCAAAAGGGCTTGCGTCTACAAAAGGGCCTATGTCTCAAGCCTGCTTGACCAAGGAAGTTTATTTATTTTCTTTTTTTAGTGGAGGGCAGAGTGGTGGTAGTGGTGATGGAGGTGATGATGGTGATGGTGGTGGTGATGGTGGAGATGGTAATGATGATAGAGATGATGATGGTGGAGATGGTGGTGGTGGTGGTGGTGGTGAAGATGTAATGATGGAGTGATGGTGGTGATGGTGGTAGTGGTAATGGTGGTGTGGTGATGGTGGAGATGGTGATGCTGGTGATGGTGGAGATAGCTGTCGTGGTGGGGATGGTGGTGGTCATGATGGTGGGGTTGGTCGTGGTGGTAGTGGTGATGGTGGTGATGATGGTGATGGTGGTCATGGGGAAGATGGTACTGGTAATGATGATGGTGAGGTTGGTGGTAATGGTGGAGGTGGTGATGGTGGGGGTATGAGGTATGGGGCATCTGGGTGTGGTAAAAATGAGGGCAGAGTAGCCCTTGATCCCTTGGAGCCAGAATGGGAAATGTAGAGCAACGTGCCTGATGGGAGCAGAGTCTGGTCCTCCCTGTGAGTCTTCAGGATGGCTGTCCAGTGTTCTTCTGACTTGTCACCTTTCAGCAGTTATCCAGATGTCTACAAATTAAATCTTCTCCTGTTCCTTCTTTTCATGTTCAGTAACCTGCTACTTGTATTGACTGAATCCTGGTGCTTTGGAGACTGTGCAGCTAAATACCTGAATAGTTTATGTCAGAGTCTCTGTCTCTTCAGGGCTGAGATCTCTTCCTGCTTCCAATAAGGTCATTTCTACAGGAAGGAAGTGTATGGTTAAAGGCAGATTAGCTGGGCAGATCCCATGGTGCTCTCACGTGGAAGTTGGCCAGGTAGCTAATCATTACAGTAGTTGTCAGGCGTGTTAGGTAAGTGGGGAACTGGGGGATGAGAAGTCTCTCAGATGATTCCCTGAGGCTTTCATGGTAGATTCGTATCTAAGTTTAGGTGAGCTGGTACTTGGCCCTTTGTTTGGTGACAGCATGCGGTTTCCTCCTGATTTCCCGCATCATTTCCTATTTCCCTGAAGGCATTGCACAGATGGTATATTTGCACATCCATACTCTGTCACCTGGGCTCTTGATGGTGGTAACAGGTAGAGGGAAAAAAATCTCACTGGTTGGCAAAAGGAACCAGAATCGTGTCTGTAGGGGCAGTGATGACCCTGGGGTGTGCAACAGAAGTGTCCTAGAAAGTGCTCATTTATTAATAATTACAGAGGCAGCTGGGCCCGGGTAGGCTTGGAAACTGTCTGAGGCTACTGAATAAGTCCGGTCTGAGCTCTGCTCACTGGACTGGGTGCCGTCACTACCCGTGGATGGCTCTGCCGGAGGGCCTGGTGGTGCAAGACGGGTGTGGGTCATGTGTCGCTGCAGGACCACGTTCCTGGCTTCAGCGGCGTGAAGCAGTGGGCAGACCCGAAGAGACCACTGAGGGTGTGCATATGCTCGGGAGGACCCCACATCCTGGGCCTCCAGCCCTGCCCGTGACCACTGGGGACACATGCTTCCTGTTCCCCTTCCGCCTCTCCCCATCTTCAGCCTTCCCCCCACCGGCAGGCACCAAGCGTCAGCAGTTGGCAGCAGGCACATGACTGCAGGCATTTGCATTCGACCACCAGTGTGACTGTCACATTGCAGATTAGATAAGCTGCAATTGCATTCATGGTTGTCCAAGCAGAGCTGCACACAAAAAGCAGATAAGACTGAGGATAGAAACCACGCTTCACAGAGGGGGCAGGCTGTGTCTGGAGCGGGGAGTGTGTCTTGGCACAGGAGGATGGGAAATGTTAGTACAGGTGTATCTTTATTCCTCTGTGTCACTGTCATAGAAACCAGCTCTGGACTCCATGTAGGAAATGTGTGTAGCTCATGCCCTGCGAGCCCTGACCTCTGGAGGCTGGGTGCATCACGTGCTGGGTGTCATAGGAGCCCCTGTTCAGTGCTCTGTCTTCATCTTTCACAAGCCCGACCGCATGACTTTCTCTGAAGCAGTGCAGGAGGGTGTGTCATGAAAGCATATGCCCGGACTTTCCAAATGAATCTTCTGCCTTCCTAATTCCTTTTGCCTGGTGAAAATTTAAATTTGAGTCAAGGACTGTATCCTCATCAGTGTTCTAGTCTATGACTCTACAAAGTACTCCAAAATCCTCTAATAATCAAAACAGAGGTCAGGTCTCATCAATGATTTTCAAGTATGAATTGAAACGTCAATAACAGCTGCATTATTTAAAGAGAATATTCTTAAGAAATCCCCTGGTGGTCCAGTGGTTAGGACTCAGCGCTTTCATGGCAAGGGCCCGGGTTCAGTCCTTGGTTGGGGAACTCAGATCCCTCAAGCTGCACCATACCTCCAAAAAAAATAATGATAATAATAAAACAAAGAGAATGGTTTTTTAAAAATAATTTTATTTATTATATTTTTGGCTGTGCTGGGTCTTTGATGCTATGCAGGCTTTTCTCTGGTTGCGACATGTAGGGGCTACTCTTTAGTTGCAGAGCAGTTTAAGTAAGGGCTCCCCAGCGAGCATGTATGGGGAGCCTGGTACATTTGCTGGTGGTGTGTTCACACTGCCTTTCCCTCTTCACTCAGAGAATGGAGGACCTCCCTGCGAAAGTGCCAGCCAAAAGCTGCCTAGGAGGTGGCCCTGCTGCTCATGGCCCTTCAGGGGGATCTTTACCACATGCCAAGGAGCAGCTTCCCAAGTACCAGGTAAAGCCGCCCCTGCGAGCGCAATAGCCCGAGGGCTGAAGTCACTTACTGTCATTTCCCCTTGGGGATCATGGTGCAATAGGAGACTGCAGATCCAAGAATGTGTCTCAGGTGTTCTAGGTCGGTGCTGTACTCACACTTTGGCTTTTCTCTCTCCATAAAAACTAGAGAAAAGTGGAGCAGGGGGCATCCAGGGTAACACAGACCAAATGAGGAAGGAATTGCAGAGGAGGTGACCCCTCCTGTTTTGCTTGTTTGGTTGTCAGAACCAGGCTAATGCACGTGTTTTCTAGTTTTGTCAGAAGAGTTCTGAGGAGTCTGGGGATGCGGGTGGACATCCTAAGAAAATTGCTCTTGCCAGTAGAAGGAAGAAAGCTTCTTATAGATGGAAAGGCAAGACCTAAGTTGAGTGTGAAGAATAGAGGTTTGGTAGCATTTTTATGTTGGGTGTGTGTGTGTGTGTGTGTGTGTGTGTGTGTGTGTGTGTGTAAGCAGAGGATAAGGGTTATTGCAGGATATTGGCCAACCAGGCATAAGGGAAGTTGTTTCATAAATATGACTTGCAGAAAGGTACTACTTGTGGAGAATATGTCAGTTTTTATTTTTGTTTTTCTAGTCATGTGAGTTTTTCTACCATGTTGCTAGAACAGCAAATCCAGGGAAGGTACCAGCAGCCACAGGCATATAGAACGTTGTTCTCTTCACAGCCAGGATGGTTGCACGTGTCCACCCATGTTCGACAGAATCCCAGGTCTCAGAGCAGTGTGTGTGTGTGTGGTTACAACAGCACAGAGTAAATTAGCAGTGAGTTGAGAATCACAGTTCACATGTGGACCTTGAGCTTCAAGAGAAAGCAGATTAAGAAATGGAGGTGGTGGGTTGAAGTTATTAATGAAGAACGTGAAAGCCTGTCAGTTCTGTCTGCGTGTAGAGAGAAGGGGTTGGTAGGAGCCTATTAAATTAGATGGATTCATTTCTGTTTCTCTTTCCTTCTGTGCAAATATGTGTAAGGTGTATGTGTGTGTCCTTCTGTGTGTGAATATATATGTGTATGTGTGTGGATTTTGAGTTAAAAGAAGGGAGCTTTAAGGGTGATGCCACGTTTTTGCTTGAGTAGAAAGCGAAGCAGCCAAGAATCTAGCTGGTGGCCCGAGTCACGGGAGGTCGTGGTTTGGTTTTGGTCAGGCCATGTTGGTGCTCCTGGTTTGGTTGACACTCACATCCACATTTACAGTAGGAGCTGAGCATCTTTTATTCAAATGCATCCACTCACATACCATCATATTTCACAATATATAGATTTTGTGCCATGTGAGTAAAGGCATTTGGCTGCTGCCTTCCAGAGCCTCAGGCAAGTCGGGGTCCAGAGATGAGGGTGTGGGGGTTCCCACATGTCGGGAAGAACCAGAATCGCAGCATTGGTTATGGACGTGGGCAGTGATAGGGGGCCCTCTAAGGAACAGTTCTGTCCAGGGGATGAGTCGGGAAAGCAGATATTTAAGAAGGAGAGCCATTAGCACATCAGGTACTGTGAGACATTTAATAAAACAAACTGGGAAGTGCCCACTGGATTTCACAGAAGGTGAGGCCATCACTAGAGCTGTGTGAATAGTTGTGGGGGGAGGCAGTGCTGTCCACCCTCCATGCTGGCAAAAGGGACGTGAAAGACTGGTCAGAGGTAAGGGTTCAGATATTTTAAAAATATTTTTTGTAAAACTTTAGGGGGATCAGACTGTCTATCATCTCTTGGACCTCACCTGCCCCAAAGGGTCATTTTGTTCAGCAGCGTTAATTTTGGTTGGATAACCCTGGACTGTGTTTCTTTCCAGGATGTGTTCTTAGTAGCAAGAGAGCAGTCACCCTGTCTATTCCATCACCTAATCTTTCTACTTAGCCTTTGTAAATGGAGATGAGGAAAACCTTTGTGTCTCATAAAAAAGATTAAAAATGAGCTTCAGTAAAATGCTTGGGTCCTGTGTGAAGATATCATGTGTAAAGAAGAAATCATGAACATTAGTGATTATTTGGGGGAAAAAGTAGGCAATCACCATTTTACAATCACTAAGGTTGTAAAGCTATCAGATGCTGCTTTGAGAAACAGGTCTAATTACCAACAAGCTGAACATTATTCTCTGTCACACTGTGCATGATGCTGTGGTGGTTCCTTTCACGTCGGATAGTACACACGGCCCGCCTCTGATGTCAACATGCTCGGGGAGATGATGTTCGGCTCAGTCGCCATGAGCTACCAAGGCTCCACCCTGAAGATTCACTATATACGGTGAGTTCTGGCACCGCCACCACGTGTGAAACATAGCATGGGGATGTTGACTCTTAATTCAAACGTGCTTAAAAAAAATTTACATAGTTAAACACTAGACTGTCATCTGATATTGTTAGCACTTGATATTGTTTATGCATCTTTAACAGTTAAAATAGACGTTTCCTACATAGCTCTGACCTTGAATCAGCTTAGCATAACAAAATCCTAAGCTTTAACTAAGTACTGTAAGTGAAAAATGCATACCAAGGTCTTCTGCCAGGTTAATAGTAGCAACACTTTCTGTCAGAATTATTCAGATATTTTAAGTCTTTCAAAATCTCATCAATTTTCCATTTTGAGATTAAAATTTTAGTCATGACTTTTTCCTTTTACTGAGGTACATTTTTTTCTTATTTTTTAAAAAGTCATTGAATGAATGCCAAGTTTATTTTTGTTTCCAGGGAATGGTGTCTAGAATAAAGCTTCTGCAAAAAACAAAATGCAACTCCATTAAAGAATATGTCCGTTGTCTGCATGTCAGAACAGAATTTAGCTTGCTTGAGGCACAAGCTACATGATTTATGAAAGAAAGCCTTTTCTGATCCTGCATGTCCAACCTTCTGTCTGTTCTTCCTGTGCCATGTGGCAGATGAGAAATGTAACCTGAGAGAAAACAAACTTCTACTTTGAAAGATTCCGGCTAAGCGAAGTTTGTTCATCTGAAATACTTGCTCCCAAGGAAAACGGCCCCCAGAAATGTGTCCGTTTCTCTTCTGGGGTTTTAACATCCTTGGGATTTTAAAATGATAAAATTAGAAAAAAGAAATCTTGGCACCCTATTGATAGAGGGATTTGAAAAATACATGTCTCATTCTTTGTCAAATAAAATACAGAAATGAATAAAAGCTTCAGAAAAAGTAGAAATAAAAGCAAGCAGACAAAACATCTCTCCCTACTCTGTTCTTTTGTCTGTTCCTGCAGTTCTCCTCCGCAGCTGATGGTTAGTAAAGTCTTCTCGGCCAGGATGGGCAGTTTCTGTGGGAGTACAAACAAGTAAGTGTGGGGTGTCCCCCCACCCCACTGTTGCAAGTCGCTGCTTCTGGGGTGTCCCTCACTCCCCACTGTTCCAAGTGGCTGTTTCTGGATGGAGTCACTCCTTGTGACTCTTTTTTGAGATGAGAATTAGGACAAGTCCACATTAACACAGGGTTTTCAAGGTGGCTGTTGTCCAGTACACAGTGAGTGTGAAAAGGCCCTGGACCTTATCAGTTGGCCTTGAAAACAGATCTGTCTATACATAGATTTGGGGTCTCTACCTGTTACTTGTTCCTACTGACAGACACCAAGTTTTCATTTCCTGCAAAATGAAATGTGAAGGGGAAAAAAGGAGGGGCCACAGTAATGAGCTATGGTATCCCCGATATTATTTTATCTTTAAGTCTTATTGGGACTTTTCCCTGGTGGTCCAGTGGTTGAGATTTTGCCTCCAATACAGGGCATGCAGGTTCAATCCCTGGTCAGGCAGCTGGGACCCCACATGCCTCATGGCCAAAAAAACAAAAACATTGTGCAAAAGCAGTGTTGTAACAAATTCAATAAAGACTTTAAAAAGGGCCCACATTAAAAAAAAAAAAAATCTTAAAGCCTTGTTTGTTAGTTTCCTTATTTATTTATTTCTAAAGGGATGAGGCAAAGGGTGAGCTTGCCAGGCTGAGAGGCCCCTAAATGGCAGGGAAGGTTGTCTGTACTCACTGTCTGAGCCATCTGTGCCACCTCCACGGTTGGTGGGGACTCGGGTCAGGCAGTGTTTTGATTTTTGCTTCTGAGTTCCTCCCCCAACTCTTAATTTTGCTCTTCTATGTAGACTAAGAATATTTCAGCATCTAACTTAACTCTTACTTGGCACATTTGTTCATGTATTTTGAATTTTCCAAGCAGAAATATTTTATATCCTTCTTTTTTTTTTGAATGAAAAAACATTTGTTATACTTGGGTAAGTTTGAAAGAAATGTTTTTTATAAATTAAAGGGGTATTCTTTGGGGTCAGATAAAGGCTGTATTTATTTTTTTTTTACAGTCTTCAGAAATTAAAAGTATGTTCCTCTGCAAATTTGGATGCTTTTGAGAAACTCTGCTTACTTTTCAGTCCAGTAAAGAATTTATATTTTTGAGCATTTTAAGACTGGATTATCAGGACTTAAGCATAGGAATTAATGTTTCTTTTTTTGTGAGATATTCTTTTTCAGATCTTTGCTACTACCTGAATATTTATTATACTGACTCCAATAAAATATTGAGCTCAGGTTTAAGTAAAAATGACTTTTGCCTCATTATGTTATATTATCTTCAAAATCTTTTTTATTTCACTTCTTAGTAAATACAATAGTTTATTAAAATCTGCTTCTGTCACACATATGTTGTTGTGTTAGTCACTCAGTCATATCTGAGTCTTTATGACCCCAAGGATTGTAGCCCATTAGGCTCATTTGTCCATAGAATTCTCCAGGCAGGAATACTGGAGTGGGTTGTCATTCCCTTCTCCAGGGTATCTTCCCAACTCAGGGATAGATCCTGGGTCTTTTGCATTGCAGACAGATTCTTTACCATCTGAGCCACCAGGGAAGCCCTCTCACATGTTTATTTATGAGTAATTCTAACTTTTTAAAAGTTGTGGAATCAGACTCCTGTAAAAATCATAATTTCCATTGTATGGTCCTCCTGAAAAAGGCTTCCGAATTTCTCATGGATGTTAACTAAGAGTTAAAATGAACTTCATTTTGAAGGTTTATGTAAAATTACCCTTGAAATAAATAGCATTAGCCTTGGTCTTAATCACCAAAACAAGATTTTAGAGTTTCTTATTCCCTGTTATATAATGTGAAATTGTATATTTGGATTGTAAATGTTTGGAATGTGTCATTTAGTTTTATAGGTTGAACTACCTCCCAGAACCTTTCTTGTCTTCTAACAAATTCCCCTGAAGATTAATTCCCTCTAGTAGATGTGAGACTTTATTAATTTACAAAGAAAAATCTGACCAACTGGTGGATTGTCTTGTACCTGAGAGTCTGTTAGCAAGCAGCTGTATTCATCTCTTGATGTTTCTCTCCTGTCTCTCCCTTCCATCTCCTTCTGGACATAGCTTGCAAGACAGCTTTGAATACATCAACCAAGATCCTAACCTGGGGAAACTGAACACAAATCAGAATAACCTGGGTCCCTGTCGGACTGGAAGTAACCTAGGTAAACTCCTCCGCATAGACGGGTCTTGCTTTCTGGGCCCCCCCTGCTGCGGGTGTGCGTTTTGCTTTCTTTTGAGTTTGCGGTGTTGTTTTGTTCTGGCAGTATCTTTAATCTGTGTTTATTTCTGTGTGTACCTTGTCCGCCCCCTGTGTTGTCTCCGCCGCAGGTGCGCTGCAGGGATGCGGCGGCAAGCTGCCCCCAGGGGCGGCCGAGGGAGGACCTCTCCGGCTCAGCCGCAGTGCCTCTTTCTTTGCAGGTTTGTGTGGAATGCTGAGCACGGTGTGACCTGCACACATTAATAAATCCTGGGCAGGTTCTTGGAAACAAATCCTGTTTGGCACCTCTCTAGAAATCCAAGGGGCTCTTGAGATAATTAGCTCCAAATGCTGCCAAGTTCCCCATGTTCTGAAACTTCCACCCATGAACCCCTATTGTAAAAGTCTCCGTTAATACCCCAGTGTAAGCTGATTTTGATCCAAAATGAGCCCTTCGTATTTCTAAGAGGATAATATCTTCTGATCTTCCTTGGCCTCTTCTGCTGCTGTGAACTGTCTCTCTTTACTGTGGCATCTTTAGTCCATTTTTCACCTGCATCCTTAGCTGCACAGTCTCTTCAAAAGTCACTCTAACAACAGCATGGAAGGCCAGCCTCACTCACTTTCTCTCTCTCTCTGGCACTTAAGTAGCTCAAACGCATTTTCCAGCTTCTTTACAGGTGTGATTGTCTCCGTCTCTCTGGGTGGGTACACTCTGAGCAGAGCCTGGTCTTCTAGCTGAGGCTGTCTGCTATCTGCTGTAGGCGGGCATGATTAACAAGTGTGGAAGTCTTCACTGCTAACTTTAAAGGTTGTGTTTATGGCAAATGGTATGCTTCATTCCATTTTTCTTTGTAGCCCAGAATATGCTTGGCACCCTAGTTAACTGACAGACACTCTCCTACCTACTTCAGAGTGAGGAGAACATGTTTGTTTATACACTGTCCTTAAAATTGTAACAATAAACGTTCTTCACAAAAGAGCTGGCAAATATAACACTGAAGCAGGCAACCTTGTGCACTGTAAAGCTAACTGTGGCCACGTGTCAGCTACCTTCTAGCTCAATAAGGAAACAGTTAAGACCGATCTGAAGCATTCCTAGAAGTCTGTAATCCTTTACAGGGTTTTCTTTTTTTGTTAAATTTTTTTGGAGTATTGTTGCTTTACAATGTAGTGCTCGTTTTTACTGTCCAGCAAAGTGAAGCAGCTTTACGTGTACATATATCACCTCTTTTCTGGACTCCCTTCCCGTTTAAGTCACCACAGAGCGCTGAGTAGAGTTCCTAGTGTATACAGTAGGTTCTCATTAGTTATCTATTTTACTACTGATACTATGTATAAAATAGAGTGTTTTCTAAGCAAGTCTACAATACTTCTGAATCTAGGTATGTATGGAAAAGAAGTGGAGGAAAAAATAATTGAAAATAAATATGTGTTTTCTATCTACCAAGAGAATGGGTTATAAAACAGAGAAACATTTTTCAAATTTATGAACTGGTTTTCACGTAGTTCTCTAGCTTGCCTATAGTTGTTACTAAAACTGATTAGAAAACATTTTGAAGTTTCTTAATATTTTGAAATACATTCTAATATAGTGAAAATACTTAAATACTATTTAAAATCTACTAATGAGGAAAATGCCTCAAAGTATCTACTGCAGGATGCGGTTCATTGTATCAAATGCCCACATAGTTTATGATTCAGTTAGAGGTGAGTATCAGAAAAGTCTCTGTGCTGCAGTAGGGACAGGCACCTGATCCTGCCTCCTCCCCCTGCTCCTCTCTCCTCCTCTCCCCTCCTCCTCCCTCTCCTCCCCCCGACTCTCCTCCTCTCCTCTCTTTTCCTCCCCTTTTCTTCTGCTCCCCCCGACCCCCCACCTCCCCTCTCCTCTTCCCTTCTCTCTTCCTCACCCTTTCTCCTCCTGCCCTCCTCCCCCCTACTCTCCTCTTCCCCCTCTCCTCCCCCCTACTCTCCTCTTCCCCCTCTCCTCCCCACTACTCTCCTCTTCCCCCTCTCCTTCTTCCCTCCTCCTCTTCCTCCCCCATCTCCGTCTTTGCTGCACTGAATTCTGCTTTCTCGTTCCTCGCTGTGTACGCTCACGCCGGTCCTCACTAGCCATCGTAAAACGAGCACGGTTGATTTGAATGGCCGGGTGACCAGGTTTCCTTGCCTCCCACAGCACACAGCACCCCGGTTGATATGCCGAGCAGAGGACAGAATGAAGACAGGGACAGCGGCATTGCCCGGTCAGGTACGTGTGCTTCTCCTCCTGTTTGGCGTCGCCCGTGGGGTGAGCACTCTGAGCTCTGGGCCTTCAGGGGCAGTGTTCAGGCATGATGTGCACCAGGATGAGCCCTGGCAGTGAAGGCATACTGAGAAATGTCCCTCTAAAAAGAGAGACGCCTCTCTGAGCCAGTGGTCCCTGCTTGCTGAGTGCTGAGGATCAGATCAGGGGAGGGCCAGTGTCTGTGGGTGTCACTCTGACTGTGACCGTGGCAGGGCTGCCTGCTACCCTTTCACTCCTTCTGTCCTGCAGACATACTGCTCTAGATTTTATCTCTGGTGCCTTTTCTCCTTGTGTCAGGCTGTTACTGACCAGGGTTCTTGGCCTCCTTAATCAGTAGAAATTGATAAGAGACCAGACACAGAATTCAGACAAGGCTTTATTGGGCCCCTGCTGCAGCAGAGGGTAGCGAGAACAAGTAACAGGTGCCCTAGCTTGCTCCTGGAGAGGAGAGAGGAGTGAGCTGAGCTGGCTCCTTACACGGGGTGAGGGTAGGAGTGCACCCAGGGATCAGGCTGGAGGGGTGGTTTAGGTGGTCTGCCCACCCCTTAGGTGGCGGTATGTGCAGAGGGCATGCACAGTACCCTGCTTTACTCCCGACACTCTGCTTTTGTTCCTGGATCTTCAAAAGTTGCAGTTAGATTTTTTGGTCTTTTTGTGTCTTTTGTCCATAACTTGCCCCAACTGCACATGCAGGCAGTTATTTTTAGCCCCTTCTAATTTCTTTGTATCCATTGAGACATTTGTCCAGGCCCACGCACTACAGCAGAGGGTCCCGGGTCGCAGCCTATCTCAAAGCCTTAAACTTTGCCGAGACTGCTTTTAAGATCTCTTGGTTGCTGCTCTTATACCTGATACTGCTGTTGATTTTGATTTGTGGTTCAGATCAGAGATATAGATTCCTTGCAGTGAAAGAAAGGTGGTGTGTGAATGATGTGGAATTGGAGGGTTCAGGGGTGTGTGGGCTGTGCCCACAGCAGACTCAGGGCACCTACTGTGGCCGGTTGGCGCTCATTGTGCTGAGCCTGGGCTGGACTTGCTGCCTTAAGTCATTTCTGTTTCCCTCCGGTCCCTTCCGTGTGGTGCCGAGCCCTTCACCCTGCTCGGGATCGCTCTGCTTCCAAGTTCACTGCCAGGTGAGATGGAATTTGTGAGTCCACTTGTTTGGTTAATATATGTCACGTGATGAAAAGTACACAACATTCCGTGTATGATTGGTTTCAGTGAGTTGATTCACTTTGGGTTCCCTGATCCCATCTTAGGTAAACTTGGTCAGAGGTGTAACTGCCATTATTTAGACCTGTGTTGCTTTCATTTGTAGCAGTTTTTACATAAACGTAAAACCTGGGATACGCCGCTTGTGGAGTGGTAAGAGGATCATCTGACTTTGTGTTCCACGGGGCTTGGGATGATCTGCATCCATACGGGGCACAGTCAGCCATCCACCCTGCAGGAGGGTCTTTGAGTCACATCCGTCCAGCAGCCACTGGAGGCTGAGAGTGTGCGGTGTGATGGTCTTGGTGTCCCAGAGTCCAGCCCCTGGAGCCTCTCCAGTCAGGCCTGGCTGGGGCTGGCTCTGTCTTGGTTGAGTCTCCAGGCAAAAAGAAGCGGGAACCACAGTAGAAGCAAGGCCATGCTCCATCCCAGTTGCTGCCTTAGCAGCTCATAGAATTTGGTGTATTTGTCTTTATGTGGTGAACACCCAGGTGGCACTAGTGGTAAAGAACCCACCTGCCAATGCAGGAGATGTAAATGACACAGGTTCAATCCCTGGTCAGGAAGATTCCCTGGAGGAGGGCATGGCAACCCGCTGCAGTATTCTTGCCTGGAGAATCCCATGGACAGAGGAGCTTGCACAGTCCATAGGGTCCCAAAGAGTTGGACACAACTGAAGCTACTTAGCACGTATGCGTGCACAGCTTTGTGTAGTGAACACTCTTTGCCCAAACATGACCAGTATTTGACCGAGTCCCGCTCTGAGCCCTGAGGTCACGGGGTTCCCACTGCAACTTTCTCTTATGTGTCTGTTTCTGCTCCCTCTTGTTCCAGAAAAGACTATAGAGAGACTGGGGGAGCTGGTGCCAACAGAAAGTTGGCACCTTGGGCGGAAGTTCGGGTGTTCCTGGGTAGCTTGTCGGTTTATCGTGTTTGGTGTGAAGGTTCACGTTGCGCACCTCAGAATCCCCCTAGGTTTGGTAGTCCTCTGACTCTAAATCACTCCTTAGATGAGTCTTTTTTGGCCTCAGAGAAGCAGGAATGTTGAGGGGCTGAATGTGCATTGAAGTGAAAGGTCCATAGCAGCTGCATCTGGGCATTTTCTCAGGAGGAGGAGGAGGCAGATGTGAACCTGGTGCAAACGTGAACTCTGACTGCCCTGGTGACTCAGCTTGTGAACCAGGCACCTCTCCTTTGAGGCTCCCAGCCTCCTGTTGAGGGGATGCCAGACGTGGGGCCGGAGGGACCTTCTGCTTTCCTTCCTTCTGGGAGCCGCTTCGAAGTCATCGGATGCTCCCAGGACAGGTCTCCCTCCACTGAGGCCTCATTTGCTTCCCAGGCCTCTACTCCTCGTCACCCACACCATGTGGGACCACGTGCGCATCCTGAAGCAGAGCGGGGACTCCCACTGTTTGACCTCAATCGGCAGGAGAAGACGTGGAAAATTAATGACAATTTTTTTTTTCTTTTTCCCTTAATTTGTAACTTCCTGTCTTACTAGTTGAGAGATGGGAAAAATATTGTTAAATAGATTTTTATTTTTTAGAACAGTTGTAGATTTGCAGAGCAGTTGAGATGATAGGGAGCATCAATGTACCTTGCACAAGCCTCCCTGTTAGTAACATCTTGGCTAATAAGGTGGCGTGTTTATTAATAGTTGTCATGTCCACTTGGCTCCACTCCACTCTGACAGTTTCTCAGACTTTGTTTTGGTGACCTTGATGGTTTCAAGAACTAGCGGTCAGGTATTGTGTAGAATGCCAGTTGTTAGAATTTGTTTGATGTTTCTCACGTGACTAGTCTGGGGTTCTGGGTTTTAGGAAGAAGGATCACAGAGGTAAAAAGTCATTTTTGAAAAATATTTTTTTGGCTGTGCCAGCAGTTAGTTGCGGCACTCGGGATCTTTGATCTTTGTTGCTTTGTGTTCCGTGTGTATCCGTGGCTCTGTACATACTGTTGTCTGTGCCTGTACCTGTGTTTAGTTAAATGTGAGTTGGTGCTGGTTTCTCTGCTGCCCATGAGAGCTCATTATTCATGAGCACAGGGACCATCCCACCCTCCCCACCTGGCTTATCTGCACGCCACCCTCCGACAGCGAGATACCGGGCTCCCCTGCCTGCCCTGCATTTAGGTGACGGATTCACTGCAGGCCACACACACCAGCGTCTGAGAGCTTAACCTGCCCTCCTTGGGAAGTGCCTTTGTACACTGGAGTGCAGTGCTCGTGGGCAGCTCCTCTGACCTTCAGTCTCACAGATGTCCACTCACATCTAAGGTTCCCGAGGCCGACACCTTGGGAACCTGGGGAATATCTGCAGCTGCACATGCCAGGCAGCAGAAGCTCCGAGATCACAGCCGACACCAGCTCATCCTCATGATGAACTGGCTTTCTGACGGCTGCCCCAAACTCTGAACATCACACGTCACACCGGAAGGGAAAAAAGCCTCTTTTTTTTTTTTTCCTTTTTAAATCATCCTCCATAGAGAGGAGCCTGATCTGGTATGAGGAGTCTGAGAGGACTGGGTGCAGTTCCCTGGCAGAAAGTCACCAGGGGTCTGTGCGCCCCCTGCAGGCCGATGTCACAGGAGGGGCCGGTCTGAACTCTGACCATATGCTCCTTGTGCAGTGTGCCCTGGGAACGCAAAGCGCCGTCTGGGTTTCAACTCCAGGAGGGCCCTCTGTTGTTGGAGAACTCACTCATTCAGCTGGTTTTCACAGTTGGGCCAGCTTGGCACAGTTGAGGTTAAGAGGAGGGCTTGGAAGAATAGCGCTGATTTGGGCTTGACCATCTATACTGCAGCTTGGATGAAGCTCAGGTTCTTCAGTTCATTGTGCTTCTTGTATTTCAGGCCAGACCCTTGGCGTGCTCCAAGAATAGACATTTCTCTTCACAAATCTGTCAGTTCTTTCACATTAGGTCTTTCCTTTCTAGACTTGTATTCATCTATACCTGTTTAAGAAAAATTAGAATCAACAAGTAATGCACACTGCAGCCAAAACTACAAGAGATCTAAGAATATTTCTGAGAAAAGATGTGTGATACTGTCAGGGAGAAATTTTAAAATCGTTGTTAGAAGAATTCATATATATTATCTGGAGAGAAAGAGAGATTGAGTTCCACAAATAAATATGTAAATTCAGTGTAATTTCAATTAAAATCCCTTGTGAAGTTGGGCAAAATCACTTTTATTTGTGTGGAAGAGCAAAGGACCAAGAGAATGTTTATGCCTTCCAAAATCCTTTGTAGATTTCGTTCTTAGAGTTCAGACTATGGCTAAAAAAGACGTGGGAAAGTTAAATAACTTGGCGTATAAATATAGAGTGAGTAGTTCACCAGGGCTAGGCTAGAATTTATATCCTAGATGAGGGATTAAAATGTAAGGTATTTTTGGTCGAATATTTTTCATGCTAAAGAGAAGTGAGCTATGAAGCCATGAAAGGACAGCGGCAAACCTAAAAGCTCATGACCAAGTGAAAGAAGGCAGTCGGGAAAGGCTGATGTGATGGTGTGCTGTGTGAGAATCCCCGTGTGACGTCGCGGAAATGACAGAGCCATGGAGACAGTAAAGGGACGGTGGTTGTCAGGGCTTGGGTGGGGGTAGATGGGGGGAGGACAGTGAAGCTATGCTGTGTGGTGCTGTAGTGGTGGGCGCGTGTCATTATTTGTCCAGATGGCATGGAATGTGTACCCAGGAGTGAACCCCCGTGAAGCTATGGACTCTGGGTGGTCAGTCATAACAGACGTGCCCTCTGGTGGGGATGCTGCTCTTGGGGAAGGCTGTGCATGAGAGGAGCAGCGGGTACGTAGGGAACCTCTGCACCTTCCACTCCCATTTTGTGGTGAACCTGAAGCTTCTCTAAAAATGAAGTCTACTTTTCTTTTCTTTTTCTTGCTTTTTTCAGCCACACTGTGTAGCATATGGGAATTTAGATCCCTGACCAGGGATGACATCCATGTTCCCTGCAATGGGAGCATGGGGACTTAACCTCTGGACTACTAGGGAAGTCCCCTGAAGACTATTTTTAAAAATTGGTATATTTTGAAATCCTGATGGGAAGAACATTGTCTTTTTATTCAGGGGGTTTTAAAGAAATTTTATTAAAACTGAAAAGTTACCTGTGGTGCTTTTGAGGACCCTATGTAGTCTTAAAGTAATTCTGTGGTTTGGGAGCTAAAATGTGTTAATCAGAATTTGATTTGCCAATTAACTTGTTTGGTTTATTAAAAAAGACATCTTCCTATCAGACAATCATTGACCTTTTAAGTGCTTCAACTCTTCTGTGATTAGAAACACAACTGCTGAACTTTAAAGAACTTTATATTTTTCAAGTGTTTAATAAGCAGAAACTCTTAAGAGAAGTACCATTAGTGTTACAGTCAACAAAAGCTGTTGTCATGTACTGTTTTAGATGTAGTACCCTCTGTATCAAACTGAGAGAAAGGGTTCGTGCTCAGAGCCACACTTCCGCCATCACCATAACCACCACCACCATCATCACCACCACCACCACTACCATTACCACAACCACCACCATCACCATCATCACCATCATCACCACTGCCATCATCTCCACTACCATTACCACAACCACCACTACCACCACCATCATCACCACCATCACCACCACTGCCACCATCACCACCACCACCACTACCATTACCACCACCACCACCATCACCATCATCACCATCATCACCACTGCCATCATCTCCACTACGATTATCACAACCACCACCACCACCACCATCATCACCATCACCACCACCACCATTACCACCACCACCACTACCATTACCACCACCACCACCATCACCACTGCCATCATCTCCACTACGATTACCACAACCACCACCACCACCACCACCATCACCATCACCACCACCACCATCACCACCACCACCACTACCATTACCACCACCATCACCACCACCACCATCACCACCACCACCACTACCATTACCACCACCACCACCATCACCACTGCCATCATCTCCACTACGATTACCACCACCACCACCACCACCACCATCATCACCATCACCACCACCACCATCACCACCACCACCACTACCATTACCACCACCACCACCATCACCACTGCCATCATCTCCACTACGATTACCACAACCACCACCACCACCACCATCATCACCATCACCACCACCACCACTACCATTACCACCACCACCACCATCACCACTGCCATCATCTCCACTACGATTACCACAACCACCACCACCACCACCATCATCACCATCACCACCATCACCACCACCACTACCATTACCACCACCACCACCATCACCACTGCCATCATCTCCACTACAATTACCACAACCACCACCACCACCACCATCATCACCATCACCACCACCACCATCACCACCACCACCACTACCATTACCACCACCACCACCATCACCACTGCCATCATCTCCACTACGATTACCACAACCACCACCACCACCACCATCACCACCACCACCACCAGCATCACCACCACCACCACTACCATTACCACCACCACCACCATCACTATCATCACTATCACCACCACTGCCATCATCTCCACTACCATTACCACAACCACCACCATCACCATCATCACCATCATCACCACTGCCATCATCTCCACTACCATTACCACAACCACCACCACCACCACCATCATCACCACCATCACCACCACTGCCACCATCACCACCACCACCACTACCATTACCACCACCACCACCATCACCATCACCACCACTGCCATCATCTCCACTACCATTACCACCACCACCACCACCACCACCACCATCATCACCATCACCACCATTACCATTACCACAACCATCACTACCATCATCACCATCACCACCACCATCATCACTTCCACCATCCAAATAAAAGTGTGAAAGTGTTAGTCACTCAGTCGTGTCTGACTCTTTTTGACCCCATGGACTGGAGCCTGCCAGGCTCCTATGTCCATGGGTTTCTCCAGGCAAGAATACTGGAGTGAATTGCCATTCTACATGTTCCCCATATATACGGGGAGGAGTACATACATATTTTTTTAAAGAGACACACTCAGATGATCTAGTTGTTTTCCTGGGGAACATCTGATGTGCGCTTTCCATGACTGGCTCTTGCTGGATTTTAGTTTTAGTTGAAATGTACCATTTTCACAATGGTGTTCTCCGACCACTGACTGGAGAATAAACCTTTGTCCTGGTTGCTTAAAGAAAATCATGTGAACTTAACACTGTCTGATATCGTCTTGTTTATTTATTCCACGCATACAGGCTTGTTAAGGACAGAGCTTGTTAAAACGTCTCTGTGCTGTAACTTTCTGCCCCAGGCCCAGGTGGTGCCAGGCACTTAGTAGGTGCTCAGTCAAAGTTGAGCAAATGGGTTTAAGAGTTTCAGGGCGTTGTCAAAATCCAGATTTTGTCAGAGTATCAATACAGTAAGCTCTCCAAATAGCACATGTATTGCCAGAGAAAGCTGAATGCTTATCTTGAACAACACAGGTCAAGAAGAGCCAGCTGTTGACATTTTTAAGCCTATAGATGTATTCTTTTTTCTTACTGCTAATTTCTGTAGGAATAAATAGACACTTGTTGAAGAGCCCACCTCTGTCAGGAGGGCCAGGATGCAAGCATAAATTGTTTTCTTATTCATGTGCAAAACTCCAGAAATCTTTGCAGTCTGTGTGCATTAACATTTGTGCTAATTATAAAAGTATTCTAAAAAGAGTGATACTAAAAATATTAAGAAGTGTTAGACATAGCACTTTTAAAGCTGAAGCCAAGGCTGTGAATAATTTAACTGAAAGTCGCACGTTTTACAACTGAGGCACCAACTGGAGAATTTCTCTACCCGGCTTGTGGAGCTGACAGGAAGCATGGTGTGGGCTGGGACCTACCCCATGGAACCCCTGTGCAGAAGCTCTTTGGTGTCCTGGAGATGCCAGGCCTGCAGTGAAGTGAGTGAACCAGCCGGGGAAGCCCACGCAGTCCTGGGGATGGGGCCAGCGCCCCAGCAGCATCCAGGCTGCACTCCCTTGCAGACCATGGCCCAGCCCATAGCCACGCTCACTAAATGGGGATAGAATCCATCCTTTTCTCATGAAAATGACAATAGGTTACAAGGCAGAAGGAGGCTTGTTCTTGTGTCTGAGAGTTGTAGCTGTATCATTTGCTAAAGTGTATGATTGACTACGGGCTTCCCAGGTGGCACTAGTGGTAAAGACTCCACCTGCCGATGCAGGAGACCCAGGAGATGCCAGTTTGATCCTTCGGTTGGAAAGATCCCCTGGAAGAGGGCATGGCAACCCACTCCAGTATTCTTGCCTGGAGAATCCCATGGACAGAGGAGCCTGGTGGGCTACAGTCCATGGGGTCGCAAAGAGTCAGATATGACTGAAACAACACAGCATGCACGCATGATTGACTACATACACTACAGAATTTTTGCATAAAAATCTTACTATGTGATGTCAAAATGCATTTAAAAAATATTTATTTGGCTGTGTTGGTAATTGTGGTACTTGAGATTTTTTTTTTTTTAAGTTGTGGCACATGGAATCTTGAGTGGCAGCATGTGAACTCTTAGTTGTGGCTATCTAGCTCTTAGTTGTGGAATCTAGCTCCCTGACCAGGGATTGAATCTGGGCCCTCTGCATTTGGGAGCACAGAGTCTTAGCCATTGGATCACCAGGGAAGGCCCCAAAATATTTTTCAGGAAATGTTGGAGAACGATCAGCCAGCTCTTTAGCTTATGTTTTCATCAAAATTATTATTCAGCATTCTATAGTATGAATAAAGGGAACATCCTCCTTGGTTTTTATTATTTTAATTTTTTGCCTTTCTTTTTCATGTCTCTATTACAAGTTCTCAGTTCTTTTCACAATTAACTATTCAGAATTAATGACCTTTTAGTAGTTCTCTGAAATGTCTTACCTGGCCTACCTTTTCCAAGAATTGTCAGAGAGTGAGTAGGTAACATTTACTGTATGGGCACTGGGCTGAGTGTTTTACGTGTATTGATTTGTTTAATCCTCACAGGAACTGTGTGAAATAGGTCAGTGGTTTTTAAAGCTCTCTTTTGTCTGCCGCCCACGCTAATGCATTTCACATCATGATCCAGTAACAAACATCTTTATATATGACAAACAAGTGTCATAAATTAGTGTTAGCACTGCCCTCTACTCTATTTTCATTCTTGCTTCTTTTTTAAAACACGAGGTTTGATCTGCTAAATAATTCATAACCCACCAGCAGGTTGCAGCTCTCACAAAACATACTGAGGTGTGGTCCCTTACTGCTCCCGTTTTATGGATGAGAAAGCTGACAGGTTAAGTGAACCACCCAGGTGTCCCAGCCAGTGAGCCACAGAGCTGGGATTTGAAGAAGAGCCTGGGTCTTACTCCTCCTCTATGTAACAGAAGAATCACGCAGCTGTAGGACTTCCAGAGGGTTTCCCAGGTGGTGCAGTCATAAAGAATCTGCCTGCTAATGCAGGAGACGCAGGCAACTTGGGTTTGATTCTTGGGACAGGAACATCCATGGAGGAGGGTATGGCAACCCACTCCAGTGTTCCTGCCTGGAGAATCCCGTGGACAGAGGAGCCTTAGGGGCTCCATGGGGTCACAGAGAGTCAGCACAACTGAGCACACAGCGTGAGCATGACTTCCAGAAGAAAGCGGTCCTCAGCTCATCCCATCCTGCTTTTGTGACAGGGTGGGGGCAAGTATTTATAATACAAGTGCTGCATCTCAATGGTGTCCTCCATCTGCCAAGAAGAAGCTGATGTGCTCAGCATAAGACCAGGGACTCTGAGATTTGGGAATAGGGAACGAGGATCTTCTGGATCTTATAGAGGATTTTGAGAACTTGGGGGTGGGGCAGACAAGTCTAAGTAGGATTTTTTTAATTAAGTAGTATTCTGTGACTTTGAGGAAAAACTCTATCTCCCTTCAAAATTCTCAGTAGAGTTACCCACTCACTAATGCTTGAAATGGGGATTTCATTTTGGAGGTATAAGTCCAGCCTCAAGGCTGAAACCAGGCCAGCCTCACCTGGCAGCCCTTCAGTGCAGAAGTGCCATACGTTCAGCAAGCCTTTGTTAACTGTCCGTTGTGTCCCAGGCACATCCTGGATACAAGGGATCCACAGATGAATAAGCTCTACCTTTCCTGTGCATTTTGACTAGATCAGAAGAAGAGCATCTCATGGATGCTCACAGCACCTCTGCTGTGGACAAGGAAGCCTAGATTGTTAGCTCCTCACCCTTGTGGCTGGGGGTTCTCTGGTCTTGCAGCCGTCAGCTCCATGTGGGGCCACCATGTGCTGCACAGTGCCTGGCACATTGCAGATGCTGGATGCGCAGCCAGGCAACCCTTGCAGGATTTCAGAACTCATGCTGGGGACTCAGCCTATTTCCATCTGCCTGTAAAAGTAGAAATAAGAACATGATAGCTCATGTGGAGAAGCTGCCTTCCAGCGGTGTCCATGAGCATGGTATACTATGCTTAGTGAAGTCAGTACCTGTGTCTGAAAATGTCGACTGGCTGCCTGTCACATTCCATTCCCTTCTCTACCTGACCCAGTAACTTGGGGAGGTAAAAGGAGAAAAAGTCTGCCTCCTCCAGCGTTCCAAACCCACAGAGCTCCACCCAGCAGCCGAGATTTGAGAGAAGCCCTTTTGCCTGCCCTGAGGGGGACCAGTCAGGTTGTATGTTGCTGCTACTTAGGGAGGCACTGATATTACATAACAGGAAGAAGCAGAGAGGCTCGAGGCAAATAAGTAGTCCAAGCGGAAGAAACATTTAGGACTAGTTATTCCACTTTCACACGACTTCCCAGGTGGCGCTAGTGGTAAAGAATCCACCTGGCCAATGCAGGAGATGCAAGAGACCTGGGTTCAAGCCTTGGATTGCAAAAATCCCCTGGAGGAGGAAATGGCAACCCACTCCAGTATTCTTGCTTAGAACATTCCATGGGCAGAGGAGCCTGATGGACCCCAGTTCGTGAGGTTATAAAGAGTTGGACACCACTGAGCACATGGCACATGCACATAATCCTCTTTCACAGCGAGGGAATGGCCGCAGGCCGGGGGCCAGGGGCAGATGCTATGTATTTGGGGCTGGGGGTGCAGGATGCAGCAGTGCTGTGTGGAGGAACTACCTTTCTGCCTGGCTTTCACCTCTGAATATAGAGTGACGAAGCGGTCAAGAGAGGTTAATGTGTGTGAGTGAACGCTGTGTCGGGCACTGGTTACCCAGCAGCAACAGCAATAGTTCTGTGGAACACTGTATCAGAAATCTGCAGTTTGCACTCTTGAGTGGATGAGTAATAATTGTTTGCGTTTGTAAGTGAGGTCTGGTCATGGATGCAAGGCTCTGTCTGTGGTCTCTCTTCCTTTTGACTTGTTTCCCATTTTGTGGGATGTTTTCTCGCATACAGAGGGGAGGCTGGTCTCCCCCCTGGGTGTGGCCTGTAGAACCTGAGCAGTTAGGTTCCTGGACCTGTGCCTTTTGTGTAGGTTCTCACAGGCTCCTTGAGTTCAGCTCTCACTTTCCAATCTTCTTCTTGCAGCCTCCCTGAGCAGCCTTCTGATCACACCATTCCCATCTCCAAGCTCCTCCACCTCCTCCTCCAGCAGCTACCAGCGCCGCTGGCTTCGGAGCCAGACCACAAGCTTGGAAAATGGCATCATCCCCAGGAGGTGAGCTGGGTTCCCCTTGCTGTGACGGGCACCCAGGTGGGCCCCAGGTGGGCGGCCGGGGGTGCCCATAGACACTGCGTTCACCTGCCGTCCCTGGGAAAGGGTGGAAGCTTTCCGCTCAGCTTCAGCTTAGCCTGGAAGTTTACAAGTTGAGGGTCTAGGAAGGACACTGGGAATATCCAGGTAGATCTGTGTTGATTTAAAGTGAGTGCATGCTCTGTTTGTACTGGCTCCCCTCCAGGGGTAGCTTGTGTAAGTGAGAAGGCTGGAATAAATCTTGGCTTATGGTGACACAGTATGGTCTTTGAAAATACATGAACCCAAGAATGGTGACATACTCTTTTTTTTTTTGGTAAAGCTTAAATTCTTAAACAGTCATGAGTTTGAGTATGAATAGAGATGGTACCAAGATATCCTTTGCCTTTATTTCAGTTGGTTTCAGATCCAAAGTTTAGTTACATTGCAAAATGTACATTTTTGACTTATGATGATATTACATCAATAGCTTCCAATCTCTTCTTTGTACAACCCACAACTTAAAAGGGAATAAAGATGGTTGTCCCTATACAGAGTGAAGTAAGCCAGAAAGATAAAGAACATTACAGCATACTAACACATATATATGGAATTTAGAAAGATGGTAACGATAACCCTATATACAAAACAGAAAAAGAGACACAGAAATACAGAACAGACTTTTGAACTCTGTGGGAGAAGGTGAGGGTGGGATGTTTCAAAAGAACAGCATGTATACTATCTATGGTGAAACAGATCACCAGCCCAGGTGGGATGCATGAGACAAGTGCTCGGGCCTGGTGCACTGGGAAGACCCAGAGGAATCGGGTGGAGAGGGAGGTGGGAGGGGGGATCGGGATGGGGAATACGTGTAAATCCATGGCTGATTCATATCAATGTATGACAAAACCCACTGAAATGTTGTGAAGTAATTAGCCTCCAACTAATAAAAAAAATAATAATAATAATTAAAAAAAAATTAAAAAAAAAAAGCTTCCCATGTGAAGGGAGCCCACTTACTTGTGATGCATAGAGCATAGAAAAAAAAAAAAAAAGATGGTTGTCCCTATAAAAGCCAGATGACAGTCGGTTGACTTAGTAAGTTGTGAGTAGCATGTATAGGGTCTGTGAGGGAGTGAAGAGTCAGCTGCACAACTGCATTTCAGAAGTTCATGAAGACGCACAGGTAAATAATGGTATAAAGAAGATAAACGCTTAGAGA
This sequence comes from Dama dama, assembly GCF_033118175.1. NCBI lineage: Eukaryota > Metazoa > Chordata > Mammalia > Artiodactyla > Cervidae > Dama > Dama dama. Next base: position 31,998,413 of record NC_083685.1, read on the forward strand.
GGGTAGAGTGTTTGGAGCTCAAGAGAGAGAGGCAGCCTTCTGGAGGTCTTGGGGCTTGGGAACCTTCATGGAAGTGGTCCTGAAAGAACAGGCTGAGATATGGGGGGCTGAGATATGTGGAGGGCATCAGGCTGCCGGCACCCTCTTCTCCCAAAATTAACATCACATGTTAATGTTTCTTTTTAAAAAATTATGCTCCAGGCATTTTGAGAACAACCTATAAAACGAGTGTAAGGCTTTTCCATTAAAACTATTTTACTTTCAGGACTTCCCTGGTGGTTCAGTGGTTAAGACTGCTCACTCCCAATGCAAGGGGCCTGGGTTCAATCCCTGGTCAGGGAACTAGATCCCACATGCCGCAACTAAATCTCAGCACAGCCAAATAAATAAATGTAAATAAATATATTAAAAATATTTTACTTTCAAAATATAAATAGGAGTAATAGTGATCCATAACTATTAACATAAACTTATAAATTGCAAAAAAATGTTTTGGTGCAGTAATTTTATATAACATATGAAGTAATACTTCATATGATATCTTGACTCATAAGATTTTTCTGGCTCACTTTTCTGCAGATTCATTTGTTTAGGTCATCATAATTTATATTTCAGTTGGCATAATTGAAAGCAGTGTTAGCTGCTCCTTTCAAATGCAAGATGGCAGATAATTTTTGATAATTTTTTTATTTTGGGAAAGCTCATTTTGTTTATTGTAACAGTTACTGGAGCTGTATAGATTATAACAACATTGAGATAAATTTTTAATAAACTTTAAAAATATAAATTTTAATACATCTAAATCAGATAATTCTTATGGAGAAGTTTTGCTAAAGATTTTATTCTTCACACATAGCCATTTTGTATGTCTGAATTCAATTTTAAATGTAAATTTTTACAAGATTATTTTAATGTTTCCTCTGCCAATTCCTGCAACTTATGGAGGTCTTACAAGAAATTAGAAGTGTCTTTGTGGGTTGTGTGTAATTCAGAATGCCTGTTTATGCATTCTATACTATGTTGTCAATTATATGGAAAATTAATTTTAAAATGGGCTTCCTTATTAATAATTTCATCGTCTAAAGCTTCATCTAGAAAGTAATGGGTATTTTCTATCCAGTGCAACAATCTCTACACTTGATTTCTATTTCTGTGCTTGTGAGTGTTTGCTTGGCAATGTTGCTGCAGTTTTCAAAATGAGAGATTACAAACTCTTTGAAGAACTCTAGTAAGTCCCTGATGTATTAATACTTTACTGTACTGTCCACTGTAGGCCCTTCTTTGTGATAATTTACTGCCCTGGGGCTCAGGACAAAGAGCTGAGTATTTGTGCAGACTCCACAAGGGCGGGCTCTGATGATGGACAGACAAGCTGCCTCCACTGTGTCTGCCCAAGCCCTTTCCCCCTCCCACAGCCGTGACCTGCTGCCACCACCAGTCTGGGCCCAGGTCCCAGCCTTGCTGCCTTGGGGCCTCGTGGCACCTGGGTTCTGGTCGTGTGGGTGTGTGCCTGACCCCAGGCTGACTGCCCAGCGCCCAAGTTCCCCAGGTGCTCAGCTGCCTGGCATCTGTGTGCATGCTCGTGTGCATGCATCATCACCCCATCAGACTGCACTTAGAGAGCCCAGGTTAAAGGTGACACAGTCAGGGATCAAGATCGCACCCACTGAATGCTACCTCGAGCTTCAGCCCTTCTGAGAGCAGCCCTGCGAGAGGGCACAGCCTGGGCTGGCCCTAGGCTCGCCCTGTCTGACACCCAGGACGGAAGAGCTGCAGGGACTCAGCATCCATCACTGCCTGTGAAGATCCTTCAACTGCAGGAGTGTCGCCCATCTCCCTTATGGCAGCACCCTTGTGGGGGTGGGGATTAGTCTCTGACGCTGGACCAGAGAACAGTGGGTCCCAGAAATGCGATCGCTTCTGCTCTGAGGGAAAAGTCACAGCAAAGACTTCATTCCAGAGAGAGTTCAGGGTGGCCAGGGAGGATCTTCACAGTCCATAGGGTTGGTTGCTCGTGGACACCCGTACCTTGGGGCCCTGCCATCCCACGTGGGGAGCTTTGGTGACTGGAGACAGGGCGGGGAGAATCAGGGGGCAGTTTATCAGCTGATGCAGAGGTGCTGCCAGAGCGGTGAGGGAGAGAGGCTGCAGAGATTTCCCCCCTTAGTGGGGCTGTTGAAACCCTGAAGAAGCAGCTATTATAATGTCCCAGAAAGGCTATTGACTTGAATTATAAAACAAGTAACCAGAGTTGCTGATGAGTTGTTCTTTGACCTACAGAAATGGTGATTTCATATGTTCCAGTGTAATCCAAAGATTCAGTATGAGTTCAGAGTGACATAATCGGTTAAACTAAGCAGTCCTGAGATCAGTTATGGGTCACTGAGATGTACTTAAATAGTAGAGTTTTGGCTTTATTTAGGATCTTGAAGTATTCATAACATATGTAAATGCTGTTCATAAGTGTCAGCAAAATTCTATTTGGTTTTTTTTATAAGAAGAAAAATTCAGTGTGTAGCTTAGTCTTCCCTTGACTTGAAGGCTTGTCAGCTGTGTGATTGCTCCCAGCCACTCCTCTCAGTGCTCCAGCTGGGTGACCCCAGCAGACAGATCAGACATGGGCCCAGAGCCCTGGGTATTCCGTGTCCAAGCAGTGAGCCAGGGCCAACAGACAGAAGCCCTGGGCTCTGACTGCAGCGTGGTCATTGAAAAGCTTTCGGTTCTGAAGCACTTCAGTCACTCTGCCTCAGTTTCCATGTTTGCAAAATGGACTGTGTATCTCACCTAGTGCCCTGACAGTAAAGCTATGGTAAAGTATTTGTGTGCATAGTTAAATGTTGAAAAACACTTTGAAGCATGCTGTCCTGTCGATTGATCTTAAAAGCATATTTACAGTATTCAGTTCAGTTCAGTCACTCAGTCATGTCCGACTCTTTGCGACCCCATGAATCGCAACTCCCTGTCCATCACCAACTCCCGGAGTCTACCCAAACTCATGTCCATTGAGTCGGTGATGCAATCCAGCCATCTCATCCTCTGTCGTCCTCTTCTCCTCCTGCCCCCAATCCCTCCCAGCATCAGGGTCTTTTCTAATGAGTCAACTCTTCGAATGAGGTGGCCAAAGTATTGGAGTTTCAGCTTCAGTATCAGTCCTTCCACTGAACACCCAGGACTGATCTGCTTTGGGATGGACTGGTTGGATCTCCTTGCAGTCCAAGGGACTCTCAAGAGTCTTCTTCAACACCACAGTTCAAAAGCATCAATTCTTCAGCGCTCAGCTTTCTTCACCATCCAACTCTCACATCCATACATGACCACTGGAAAAACCATAGCCTTGACCAGACGGACCTTTGTTGGCAAAGTAATGTCTCTGCTTTTTAATATGCTATCTAGGTTGGTCATAACTTTCCTTCCAAGGAGTAAGCGTCTTTTCATTTCATGGCTGCAATCACCATCTGCAGTGATTTTGGAGCCCAAAAAAATAAAGTCTGACACTGCTTCCACTGTCTCCCCATCTATTTCCCATGAGGTGATGGGACCAGATGCCATGATCTTAGTTTTCTGAATGTTGAGCTTTAAGCCAACTTTTTCACTCTCCTCTTTCACTTTCATCAAGAGGCTTTTGAGTTCCTCTTCACTTTCTGCCATAAGGGTGGTGTCATCTGCATATCTGAGGTTATTGATATTTCTGCTGGCAGTCTTGATTCCAGCTTGTGCTTCTTCCAGCCCAGCGTTTCTCATGATGTCCTCTGCATATAAGTTAAATAAGCAGAGTGACAATATACAGCCTTGACGTACTCCTTTTCCTCTTTGGAACCAGTCTGTTGTCCCATGTCCAGTTCTAATTGTTGCTTCCTGACCTGCATACAGGTTTCTCAAGAGGCAGGTCAGGTGGTCTGGTATTCCCATCTCTTGAAGAATTTTCCATAGTTTATTGTGATCCATACAGTATTTAGTATTAGTCAGCCATAAAAAGGAAGGAATGTGAGTCAGTTGTAGTGAGGTGGATGAAACAAGAGCCTGTTATACAGAGTGAAGCAAGTCAGAAAGAGGAAAACAAATATCATAAATATCATATATTAACACATATATATGGAATATAGAAAAATAGTACTGATGAACCTATTTACCTGGAAGAAATGGAGATGCAGACATAGAGAACAGACTTGTCAGCGTTGCAGGGGAAGGAATGGGTAGGACAAATTGAGAAAGTAGCATGTGTACAGTAGCTAGTGGAAAGCTGCTGTATAGCGTAACACAGGGAGCTTAGCCTTGCACTCTGGGATCACCTAAAGGGCTGGGATGAGAAAGGGAGGGAGTCTGAAGAGGGAGGGGATATTTATATAATTATGACTGATCCGAGTTGTCGTATGGCAGAAACCAACACAACATTGTAAAGCCATTTCCCTCCAATTAAAAAAAATGAACCCAGGCTTAAAAAAAGTATTTTTATAAATACCACATGGCCTGATTTATTCCAGTTTGCATGGCCATTCCAAGACTACTACAGACTGAACAAAACTCAGCTGCTTTAGAGTTCAAGGGAGCAAGTGAGAGCCAACACGCTGTTAGAGCTGCGAGTGATTCTCAGAAATTCAGCAGGTGGCACCGTCTGCTGTGCTGACGAGTTGGTTACTGTTTTCAGGGTGGAGCTGGAGCTGACTCAGACATCTGAAGAGGGCTCGATGATCACTGCAGTTTGTTTATTAGAGACCGCATTGACCAAGACATGCAGATTGATGTGGGCATTTTGACTTTTGCAAAAAGGAGGGAAGCAGGAGATGACAAAGAAGAAAGGGTTGCAAGAAAGGATTGGTGTAACATAAGCTCAGAATTTCCTCTACAGAATACAAATAAACTGGTGCAGAGAATCAAAGTTATAGGACAGGTACTGTGGAAAAGAGGAGGGAGCATTGTATGAAATTAAGTAAAATCGTAAGAGCGCCTCAACAGTTTCTTTCTGCCATGCAAATAATTAGGATCTAGGGGTTTCTCAGAGAAAGCGGTTGCTGGTTTATTTTAATGCCTAGCATTTACAAGAGCACTGGGAGACCATGTCCTTCCCCTGGTGTGTCTTGAATGAAGTCTTTTACAGATTTATCAGCCACACCAATGACATGGTCCTCTGAGATTCGAACATGATGCCTGTCTCCTTTAAAAATGAGATAGCTTTCCTAACCATAAAACTTCTGATGTGTGTATGTTTTTAAAATGTGGGTATGTTCGAAATCTACTGTGAGTAGAGCACTAAATAACAAGTTAAAGACCAGGAATGAGGCTGGTTGCCTTGAGTTCTGCCAGCAGACGTGACCATCGGGGTGTAGTTTGTAGTAAAGGACATGGAAGAGGCATCGTCCTCCTGTGCTTAGTAACAGACACAGCTGATCCCTCGGGTCAATAAGAAAGATATACTGCAAACCTACCTTGTGCCAGGCTAGGCGCTTTCATTTGCAGTGTGATGTCACTTGCTTCGGGACTTCCTAAAGGTGGCGCTAGTGGTAAAGAACCCGCGTGCCAGTGCAGGAGACAGATAGATGTGGGTTCAATCCCTGGGTCGGGAAGATCCCCTGGAGCAGGGCATGGCTACCCACTCCAGTATTCTCACCTGGAGAATCCCATGGACAGAGGAGCCTGACTGGCTACAGGCCATAGAGTCGCAGAGAGTTAGACATAACTGAAGCGACTTAGCATGAAGGAACATCCTTTGCTTTGGTGTCTTTATAGAAAAAAACAAAATAATTTTAAAAATCTTTCACTCTTGCTGTTAGCAGCTACATGGTCATATGCTGGTTTTTCAGAATAAAGGAGAGACCTGGATTGGCTGTATTTGTGAGGTTCACCCCTTACAACAAATTGAATACACATTCAGTTTGTTGGCTTCTCTCATCCTAGAAGCAGAGTCTTTGCACAGAACGTTAAGTTGGTCCAGGTGCTGACTATAGTAGAAGAGAGGGGGATCTTTCTTCTTGGGGGGTTTCCTGGAGAGTGTTCAAGGTTGCGTGGCTTAGTCTCAGCATTTATAGGAGTAACTTCATCTAATAGTTTTAGTAACCTTGGGAAAGCAAGCCTTGGCTACTAGTAAATGTCCAAACGCGATGTCCTGGTCATACAATGGACTGCAGAGGACCTTCCCTTTCAGAGATTCTTATCGACTGGTATCTATTAGCCAAAACTGAGGGCCTGTGTTTTGAGCCAACAGATGTTTCACACCCCTTCCCAAATACCACCAGTCTGATGTAACACAGTCCAAGGGAAAAGGACTAAGAGTCTAATAAGAGGGCACTTACAATTATTTTCAGTTCTCACTGAAGTTTCTTTTCATGTTATAATAACGCTGAGTATCAAGTGGAGGTTTTCATTTTCACAATAGAATCTGACTGAGGAGGAGCTTAGTAGGGGATGTGGTCCACTGATGCAGGGCGGCTCCTCAAACCCTTTCTCCTTCCAGGTCAATGGATGAGACATTCAGCTTGGCCGAAGAAACCTGCAGTTCCAACCCGGCCATAGTCCGGAGGAAGAAGATTGCCATAAGCATCATCTTCTCACTGTGCGAGAAGGAAGAGGCACAGAGGAATTTCCAGGACTTCTTTTTTTCTCATTTCCCCCTGTTTGAATCTCACATGAACAGGCTGAAGAGTGCCATTGAAAAGGTACTGAAAGTACAGTGCATGGCCCCACGGGGCTGTAAGGGCGGCGGGCTCCGTCCTGGATCACTTTCCCGGGGCGCGTGGATTGGCGCAGCAGTGGTAGACAGATCCGTAGGCACACTGATGTCAGTCAGCAGCTGCTCATTGCTCTGGGAAAGGGAATTACTGCCTCCCATGTGGGCTGTAACCTTGTCTCATGAATAAAGCCTGGTAGGTGATTGTGACGGAATGTCGTCTCAGCATAAAGTGACTTCTTTTCTCTCCACCGAAGGCCATGATTTCCTGCAGGAAGATAGCAGAGTCGAGTCTCCGTGTCCAGTTCTATGTCAGCCGTCTGATGGAAGCTCTGGGAGAGTTCAGGTAAGTTGGCAGCGTTTGGCGAACCCAGCAAGGGACATTGTGGAGCAGCAACCTTGAACCTCCACATGCGTGGAGACCATGACTCGGAATTCAGAGTTGGGGGCAGATTCCGAGTTGAGGGCTGGTTATTTATAACCAAATAACCAAATAGCTATTGGTTATTTTAGCAGTTCCTATCTTGGAAGCTAAGGCCCAAAGGAGCAAAAAGTTTAAGTCACCAGCACCAAGTAATCTTCACGACTGCCTGAGGGACAGTCTTTGATCTGATTGTTTCTACCAGAATGAATGGAGAAAACTGATGTTCATATGTCTCGTGTCATCTCACAAAAGCCCTCAGAGTAAGCACTCTTAGCCCATTTTATAGATGCAGAAACTTGAAGTCCAGATGTTCGTCCAGAGCACAAGTGGGGAGAGTGTGTGTGTCAGGGACATTACACTCCAGTTTGTCAGGACCGTCCTGTGCACACCTGGTGTCCTCCCCGTGAGGGTCCTCCTTGGGACATAAGTCACATGATCACCCTAGCGTATCTTTGCTGTGAGTTCCTAACTGATGACTGTTGTATCCTGGATACCAGTTTTCTAGAGGTCTTGCCCCTCATGTCAGGCAGAAATGTGGTCTGCTCTGGGGGCAGGTGGCATTCACGGTCACCAGGCTGAGCAGGGCTCAGGCACTCCTCAGGGCTGGCTTCTTGGGTGGGGAGTGGGAGCCCCCTCTGAAGCAGTCGCGAGCTAATGAATGAATCCAACTGTTCCTCTCTAGCTGCAAGACAAAAATGTTTACAATTCTTAGAACGTTAGAAAGTTTTTGTGATGATTAAGGTAAAGGCTGGTGAACTCAGATGCTGCTTGAAGCAAAGTCTCCAGTCTTTGCTGAGCCCTGAATTATGTGTAAAGTACTCCTATAACACATGACTCATTATCTGGGGTTGCTCAGACCAAGTCGGATATTTGAGGAATATGTACAGCTGTGTGTTTCGGTGGCAGCGTGGTGACTGGTGAACCTCCTGCAGTGTCGGTGCCCTGGGGCTGCGGTGGCAGACTCCAGGCTGGCTTGTTTAATGAAAGGTCCAGATCTGAAAGCGCAGGATCAGAGGCCTCACTGTGGGTGGATGGGTCTTGTTCTTACTTTAGCAAACCGCTGACAGTATGGTGTGTTAGTGCTTGCAGGCCTTGGCTTCAGTAGGTGAACCCCAGGTCCATGTGGCTGTAACTTGTCCCTCCTGTCTGCTCAGAAATGTTCTGCTTTGGGCCAAGGCAGGATCCTGTGTGTCCTAGCTCCTTGGATGCACATGGCCCCAAACTGAGGTCAGAATATGCCTCATGTATATTCACTGGGGAGAGGGGATGTGTCCTAGACTCAGAGGAGAGAAGTGATCTGCTCTGGGGTGCAGGTGGGATTCATGGTCAACAGGCTAAGCAGGGCTGTTGCAGTGCTTCTTAAAGCCGGTTTCTCGGTGGGAAATGGAAGCCTAGGCTAAGTCGGTGTGCTCCCTGGAAGGACCCTGTGAGCCACTTGGGCTGGAGCAGAGCCCCCAGCACCAGACGTCCTCATCGGAGTGTGTGTCTGCTGCAAGGAGCATAGCTCCTCTACACGTCGGTTTCTTAATCTGTAAAGTGATATGACTAGACTCATCAGTTTCCTAACAGCTTACTGTCCTAAGAATTTGATTCTGTTAGTCCGTGTAAGAATCTAGTAAATAATATGGTGAAGAAGAGACATTTTTGTAGCTTTTTCATCTGAAGTGAATTGAGTGCTTTGGTTCAGAGAAGGAAAGTACTGACAAGAAATTGGGAGAGTTGCATTGCCTCTGGTCACATTTTCAGTCTAGCATGTTTGATCTTTCTTCCTTATTTTTTTCTCCTGTAAAAATTGCCCTGGATTCTGACACAAGGCATCGTAAAGGATATTTTACATCCGTGTTTAGTATACGTTTCCTGTAAAGGGGTCTCTGCTGCAGCTGCTCAGTTTTGCTGTTGTGTAAATGCACGGGAAAATAATAGGGAAATGATGAGCATGGCCGTGTGTCAGTAAAGCTTTATTTATAATGAAGGTCAGATTTCACCTGTACATTGTATCCTAGTTTACCAACCCCTGTTTCATATTATTTTATTTTTATTTTTCTTTTTAAAACACTTTATAATTGGAGTATAATTGCCTTACAAAGTTGTGCTAGTTTCCGCTGTATGACAGCATGATTCAGCCATTAGTATACATAGATGTCCCCTCCTTCTTGGCCTTCCTCCCACGCCCCCCGTCCCGCCTCCCAGGCCATCACCGAGCACCGAGCTGAGCTCCCTGTATGATACAGCAGATTCCCACTAGCTGTCTGTCTTACACACCGTGGTGTATATATGTCTGCTGCTTTCACAATTCATCCCCAGTCTCCTTCCCACACTGTGCCCACAGGTCAGTTCTCTTTGTGTCTCTGTTGCTGTCCTGCAACCAACCCCTGTGTTATATTCTGCTTTGAATGCCTTAGGGGCTACATAGATCCAGATGACTGTTTTCTTCTGGGTTCCTTTATTCGAGGGCCGTCCACCACGACCCCAGTGACCGTTCCGTGCTCCCCTTCTCCCCTGTAGAGGGACGATCTGGAGCCTGTACTCCGTGCCCAGGATCGCCGAGCCCGTGTGGCTGGCCATGATGTCCAGCACCTTGGAGAGGACCCAGCTGTGCCAGCGCTTCCTCAGGGAGCTCACACTCCTGATAGAGCAGATCAACAAGAACCAGTAAGGGCAGCCCCTGGGGCGCCGCGCGCCAGTTCCTCGCCCGTGTACGTGCTGTGGGTGACTGCCTCTTCCTGCGTCGACTCACTTGGTTTTCTCCCATTTCTCCAAGGTTTTTTGCTGCCCTGCTGACTGCAGTCCTAACCTACCACCTGGCCTGGGTACCCACCGTCATGCCCGTTGACCACCCACCCATCAAAGCCTTCTCCGAGAAACGCACCTCTCAGCTGGTCAACATGCTGGCCAAGACACACCCGTACAATCCTCTCTGGGCGCAGCTGGGTCAGTACCTGATGTGACCATTCAGAGGCCGCGTGGGGTGGAACTGCAGAAACAGCAACGTTCTCGGTTGATATTACCATCCACCCGAGCGATTCCCAGGTGTCACTGGGCCAGAAGGGAACAGGAGACTGGCCCACAGATTCTACCTGTAAAGCAGCACCCTTGCCCCACCAGAGCCTCCTTCTGGTCCTTAAAGCCGTGCAGGCCCGCTGGGTCCTCGCACGTGGCAGCCACGGCTCCTCCTCCAGTGGGCTTCCTTCATGTTGGCACCACTGACATTTGGACCATCAAATTTCTTGTTGGTTGTGGGGAGTGGGGCTGTCCGTGCCTGGTCAGATTTTTTTGGGTAATATTTATTTGGCTGCACCAGGTCTTAGTTGTAGCATGTGAAATCTAGTTCCCTAACCAGAGATGGAACCCAGGCCCCCTGCATTGGGAGCACAGAGTTTTAGCCACTGGACCACCAGGGAAGTCCCTGGTTGGATGTTTAGCAGCATCACTGGCCTCTGTTCACCAGCTGCCAGTGAAAACCCCTCTTCCAAAGTTGTGATGATGAAAAACGTCACCAGACACTGCTGAGTGTCCCATAGAGGGCAGGATACCCCCTGGTTGAGGACCACCACTGCCCTAGAGAGGGTGGACTGGATAGGAGGAAAGTCAGAGAAAAAAGCAAGTAAGCACACACTGTGATTCCACCACTACCTTGTAAGTTTGAGCCGAGGACAGAGACCTTGTCTTTCTGTCCACCCGCCCCTTGGGCTACCTCCCCCGAGCTTCGCGCTCAGGCCTGGTGCAGGGACCTGGCATGCCATGTGGCAGCTGGTGGAGCATGGGCTTGTGAGACCAGGGCTCAGGGTAGGAGAGGTGGGTGCCAGAGCCTCTCACCAGCAGAGCCTGCAGTGACCAGTCAGACTTGCATACCTGTTCTGTCCCAGGACTCTGTCCGTCGGCTGGACCCAGGGTTGGGATGACAGGCAGCTCACTCTTGGGACACCTGTTGCCTGTGGAGGAGGCAGGTTGTATTGAGAACGTCCTGAGCACTCATTTGGTGGGGTGGGCAGAGGCCAGCCCAGAGAGAGAGAGAGTGCAGTGTGGAGGGTGAGGGTCAGGGCCAGATGGCCGGACTAAAACCCTGCCTCCTGGACAAGTGGCCTAACCTCCGTGCCTCTGCTTCTCCATCTGTGCTATGGGAAATGATGACTCACGGCTGCCGTGGGAACTCCACTGCTTATCTGTAATTAGCCTTATTGCTCATTCTGCTGCTGCAGCTGTTAATATGGCAGGGACCCCGGGAGATAGAGGAGTGAGTAGAGGGGGCTTTCAAAGAAGACACACTTGTTGTTCAGTCGCTAAGTCATGTCTGACTCATTGTGACCCCATGGACCGCACACCAGGCTTGCCTTTTCCTTCACTATCTCCTGGAGTTTGCTCAGATTCACGTCAATTGAATCGGTGATGCCATCCAACCATCTCATCCTCTGTCGTCCCCTTCTCTCACCCTCAATCTTTCTCAGCATCAGGATCTTTTCCAGTGAGTTGGCTGTTTGCATCAGAGGGCCAAAGTATTGGAGCTTCAGCTTCAGCTTCAGCATCAGTCCTTCCAATGAATAGTCAGGGTTGATTTCCTTTAGGATTGACTGCTTTGATCTTGCAGTCCAAGGGACTCTCAAGAGTCTTCTCTAGCACCACAGTTCAAAAGCATCAATTCTTCTGTGCACAGTGAGAAGGGCAGCATTTTCCAGAAAAGAATTGCAGACTGGGGACAGGCACAGCAGCCTTGGGAAAGATCATATTCTAGTAGTAATGAAATGAAAGCTGTCACTGTGAGCCACACTCTATTTCAGGTGCTTTCTGCACATACTAATTAATTAGATTCTCATTCTCAACCTGTTGCTGCATCCTCACTATATTACAAATGAAAAAGTTGTCTTTGCCTGTGCCCTGGGTCACGAAGTGTGTGAGGAGGAGGATGCATTTCCCACGTTAGGGGGATCCTAGGTGCAGATGAGTTAACTGAAGGATTTACAGGTGTCCTGAATGGATTTACTATAGCCCATCAGCACAGAGGAGGGAGCCGGGAGCCTAGCTCCTTCTGGGTCGTCCGGTTCTTCCCAGGGAGGACCAGGCACTGCTGTTCTGGTTATGGACAACAGGCTTGAAGAAAAGTAGTTATTCAGCGGTGACAGAAGGGGGCCAGATGTTTAGAAAACATGGTGTTTTTTGGCGCCCAGTCACCCATTTTAAAGGAGCATGAATTGAGCGGTGTGCGTTTAACTAGCTAAATATATTTCTACATAGCTGTGCTTTCCATGTGAAGTTTAATTGAGATCAGTTCCCAGTGTTCGGTATAACAAGGCAGAGTCCCTTCCTCTGTGCCCACAATCCTCTTTCAAAGGAGAGCATATGTTCTCAGAAGTACCCCCCCCAGCACCCCAACCATCCAGCAGGGCCTGCAGTGGACAGACTGAGGACGGGGTGCAGCCTGGGGTACAGTCACAGGGGAGAGCTTTGTGAAGCCAAGGTTGGGTTTCCAGTATTACAGAACATCGAGGACTGCACTGTTTTGATAGGGAGACACTTATTTCCAGTGATTGTTATTTTTATTAAACATTCACCAAGTCACAGCAGACAGGAAAATATAAATGGCCAGGAATACACAGAATTCACGGTTCTTCCATCACAGAGAAGGTCTGTCTTGAATGATTTCAAGGCCCGTTTGAGAGTTTGCCAGGATGGGCCCTACGGCCACCTCGCTCCACCTGCATCCCTGCTCATCTTCTCGATGAACACGGGCCGAGTTAACAGTAGTGTCGTGTGAATCCCTGACGTGGCCGTGACACTGCACAATCACAGCATACGTGATCACGGGAAGTAGGAGTAGTATGCTCTTAGTCGAGAAAGTCTTCTCAAACAAAAGTGCTTGTCCAGAGAGCAACTGCAGTTCTGAGTTATTTTCAATTCTTGCATGGTTTCTCAGTCAGTTGCAAAAGCTTCGGAGGTAAAGTTCTACTAGTTTGTAACTTAGTCTTTTTATAGAGGGGATTGTGTGGTTACACTTGTGTCTTGCCCATTATCTGTTCTCAGAGTCTTACCCTAGGAATCCTCTCAAGGGGAGAGGACCCACCTCTGATGGGTCCTATCACTTTCTCCTGAGTCTTAATCTTAGCTTTATGATTAATCTTATCTAAGAAATGTCCTCCCCCTCTCCCTCTAAATGGAGTCCAGATTCCTGAGTTCTTACCTATAACTGTCACCATGTATCTCTTCTACTTTACTTAGGGTCCTTCCAAATTTTGATTTATTCCAGCATTCTGGTTATTCCCAAAGTGGTTCCTGACTCAGGGTTGCTCCTGCAGAGATGTAAGGGAGATAAATCTACGTGAAACGCTCAACGCTGTGCCTGCAGTCAGGAAGTGTTGGCTTTTTGTTGTAATTGTCCATATTATTATCAAAGTACCAGAGATACACCTTACCAAGTATAGTACTGAGATTTTATGAAATGCAGTAATTTTAATGGTCAGGCACTGGACAGACACCTGTGATGAGAAGCCTATGCTGCTGGTTCTCAAAGGTTTGCCTTTTTTCTACCTTTAGCCAGTTTTTAATCAGCATGTCAGGATATAACTTATGGCACATTTTTCTCCAGTAGAATTTTCATATGACCTAAGAGAAAAAAATCAGATTAATTATTCATGACCAAGTGATTTTTTTTCTTGGTAATCAAATTGATTCCACTTGATGCTCCTGTGTATTGAGCATACCATTTCATTAAGTATTTTGAATTGATTCACTGCACTTCTGCTCAGAGATCCCAGAATTTGGAAGTAACCCCAAGGCTTATTGTCCTCAGATTCTTCTAAAAAAGTTCTCATCATTCTCGTTTCCAAAATAAGTGATTTGGTTTGGTCACAAGTAAGGGCTCTGGCTTTAGCCGTCCTTGGGGAGAAGGGAGCCAGCTGGCACACTGGCCTGCATGGTAAGACCTAGCCCTCAAACAGGGGCCTGTGTGCATGGCACTGCATGCAGCACTGAACCCAGTATACGCACCATGGTGTACCCAGTATGCCCACCCATGCTGCACCCGACATACACCAGCACTGCACCCGGCACACACCTGCACTGTATACGTACCCAGTGTACGCACTGTGCTGTACCCCAGTATGCACACCCATGCTGCCCCCGACATACACCAGCACTGCACCAGGCACACACCTGCACTGCATACGTTACCCAGTATACGCACCATGCTGTACCCAGTATGCCCACCCATGCTGCACCGACATACACCAGCACCGCACCCGGCACACACCTGCACTGTATACGTACCCAGTGTACGCACCGTGCTGTACCCAGTATGCACACCCATGCTGCACCCGACACACATCAGCCCTGCACCCAGCACACACTTGCACTGTATACGTACCCAGTATGTACACACCAGCCCTGCACCCAACACACACCTGCACTGTATACGTACCCAGTATGTACACACCAGCCCTGCACCCAGCACACACCTGCACTGTATACGTACCCAGTATGTACACACCAGCCCTGCACCCAGCACACACCTGCACTGTATACGTACCCAGTATGCACACACCAGCCCTGCACCCGGCACACACCTGCACTGCACCTGACGTACACCAGCCCTGCACCCGGCACACACCTGCACTGTATACGTACCCAGTATGCACACACCAGCCCTGCACCCGGCACACAACCTGCACTGTATATGTACCCAGTATGCCCACCCATGCTGCACCGACATACACCAGCACTGCACCCGGCACACAACCTGCACTGTATACGTACCCAGTGTACGCACTGTGCTGTACCCAGTATGCACACCCATGCTGCACCCGACACACATCAGCCCTGCACCCAGCACACACTTGCACTGTATACGTACCCAGTATGTACACACCAGCCCTGCACCCAACACACACCTGCACTGTATACGTACCCAGTATGTACACACCAGCCCTGCACCCAGCACACACCTGCACTGTATACGTACCCAGTATGTACACACCAGCCCTGCACCCGGCACACACCTGCACTGCACCTGACATACACCAGCCCTGCACCCGGCACACACCTGCACTGTATACGTACCCAGTGTACGCACCATGCTGTACCCCAGTATGCACACCCATGCTGCACCGACATACACCAGCCCTGCACCCAGCACACACCTGCACTGTATACGTACCCAGTGTACGCACCGTGCTGTACCCCAGTATGCACACCCATGCTGCACCGACATACACCAGCCCTGCACCCGGCACACACCTGCACTGTATACGTACCCAGTGTACGCACTGGTGCTGTACCCAGCATATCCCTGCAGTGCACCCAATAACACCAGTGCTGCACCCAGGATACACCACGCTGCCTGTGAACACCCAGAGCAGGGCTGCTCCTGACCGGCCTTCCCAGGCAGACATTCCAGTCTAGAGGGAAACAAAAAGAAGGTCATTCTAGGAATTAACCTGTGTGCCTCAGGGGTGTGAAGTGAGTCTGGTCTGGGAACACGTCATCCGTGTTTCTCCTGTTCAGGCTGACATACAGCCTTGAAGCACTCACCCAGGTGACCGTGTCTTTGTGTCCACTTGGCCTCTAGGCGACCTCTACGGAGCCATCGGCTCCCCAGTGCGGCTGACGCGCACGGTGGTGCTGGGGAAGCAGAAGGATTTGGTGCAGCGCATCCTGTACGTGCTGACCTACTTCGTGCGGTGCTCAGAGCTGCAGGAGAACCAGCTGATGTGGAGTGGGGGCCCCGCACAAGGCGAGCAGATACTGCACGGGAGCAGCATCACCACCGCCCTAGAGAGGGGGGAGGTGGAGGAGTCCGAGTATGTGGTGGTCACGGTGAGGAGCGAGCCTGCCCTCCTGCCGCCCACCCTGCCCGTGACCACAGCTGAGGGGTTGGCTGGGGTCCCAGTGGACGCTGACCCCAGAGACCTGTGTCCCCAACTTGATGGAGAAGGAGGCGGGGCCCTGGAGAAGAGCCTGGCAGCCCACGGCGCACGGAGACCTCAGGGTGCATCGTGCGGGGAGGAGGAGAGTAAGGAGTCCCCTCGAGGCGGCTCTGCGAGGCTCCCCAGTGGTGCAGGTGTGGGCACGGGGCTGAAGATGAGCCCTCCCGCCATCGGGGCGGAGCCAGGAGGGGAGGTGCCCAAGAAGCTGCCAGACCGGTCAGCGGCCAGGCCATGCCCTGATGGACGTCTCCGGGACAGGCCGCCCTGGGAAAAGGTCACCTTCCACATCGGGAGCTCCGTGTCTCCGGAGTCGGACTTTGAAAGTCGCACCAAAGCAATGGAGGAGCGGCTGCAGGCCTGCAGATATGCAGAGCCAGAGCCGGCGCAGGGACCCCCAGCCGGGCCTGGTGCGGCTGCCGACCCAGCCCAGGAGAGCCGGGACCAGCGCGCTCTGACATGCTCCGGGTCCCCTGGGGCATCTGGAGGGGCCAGAGATGTCAGGACCGAGTCTGCCGCGGAGGTTGCTGGGGCGCCGGGAGCACGTGCCGCCTGCGCACCTGCCAACCCCGCAGGCGCGCAGGCGAGGCCAGGGGGCCTGGGGGGCAAGGACGCAGACGCGCCCGCGATGAGCGGGTGCACCGCTCCTGTGCCCGGTGGCGATGCCAGCTTCAGGGTGGAAGGTGGCCTCCCTCGGAATGAGAGCTCCGACAGTGCCCTCGGAGACAGTGATGACGATGCATGTGCAGTGGCGTCGCCGGACCTGGGTCCTGGAAGTGATCCTGATGCGGACCATGACCAGAGCGAAGGGTCGCTGGAGGTGGAGCTGCCACTGCCCAGGTAAGGCCGGCGGCAGGCAGAGGGAGCTGGGTCAGATGCTGCCTCTTTGGCCAGTGAGGGATGCAGTGGTGGTGGGGAGCAAAGCATGTCATATCTTGCCATCCTCCAGGAAGATCTGTGGCCATGGACGCCCGGCCTCAGAGGTTGGAGGGTGGATGTGGTGGTGGGTTATAACCCCCGAGCAGCTTTTCCCCTGCCTGTCTGGTCAGGACAGCTTCAGGTGGTTGGGAAACAGCACCTCTTCCTAAGGCAACATCAGCAGATGACTTGGTCTGTAAAGCAGTAACTAGAGATTTGTCCCTTCCCAGTCCTGGCACTCCCCCTATGCAGGTGTGTGACTTCCTGGAGCCAGACTTTACCAATGACACCTCCCCCCCCACAACACACACACACACAGTTTTTCTTCTCTCCCGACCCAGTGCCTGGAGGATGAGGTCTGTGAGGCACAAGAACAGACTCACAACCAGCCACCAGAATATCTGATTTTTCCTGCTCTTCCTCTTTAGGAAAGTTCCTTTTTCCTTTAACTCCCTTCCCTTCCCGCACCAATGACCTGCTTCCCCGAGGACTCCTTATGTGACCGTCCCTGGATCTGTTTCTCTCACCCGTGTCCCTGGGACTTTGTTCCCACTGCAGTGCAAGAAGGGAGCACGTTTGCATTGTGCATGCTGATGGCTGGTCTTGTTTTAGGTCTCAGAGCATCAGCAACCCCAATGTTAGAAACTTCGGCCGCTCCCTTCTGGCGGGATACTGCCCCACGTACATGCCAGACCTGGTGCTTCACGGGACCAGCAGCGATGAGAAGCTGAAGCAGTGCCTAGCAGCCGACCTGATCCACACGGTCCAGGTGAGTGATCCCAGCTGGGAGCCTCGGGCTGCCGACCAGGGGGTGAAGAAGTGGGCAGCCAGGCGGAGTGGGCAGTCACAGGCACAGTCATGGGATTGTTGCTACAGATACAGCCAGGGTTACAGGAACCAGCAAGGCTATGGAGGCATCTGGGGATGTGCGGAGCTGGAGGCTGTGAGTGCCACAGGGCACAGCAGCGGGGACAAGAAGAGGGGCTGCCTGGCTGTCGAAGCACGATGGGGTAGGGGGACCCCCAACATCTCACTCCTCCAGCCTCTGAGCTCCTACAGGGCCTCCTTTGGGCTAAGCCCAGCTTGAAGCCACAGAGGGAGGAGGTCATGGCTGATGCAGACCCAGGCCTGCAGTCTGCAGAGCTCACCTCTGCACAGGACAGGGAAGGGCAGAGGGTGAATCTGGAGGCGGGGCGGGGGGGGGGGGGGGGGCAGGCCAGGCAGACAGAACAGTCAGCACAGATGGTGGCAATTCTGTGAGTCCCAGGGAGGGCCAAAGAGATGTCACATGTGTTTTGCTTCTTAGCTGATCCTTACAAGTTCCTAAGAGTAACTTATTTTAACTGATTTGTCATTAAGTTCACTTTGATGGCTGTATGAGGATGACTGTCTAAAGATTAACACATCTTATGGGAAATTGCCTCGTGGCTGCCTCTTACTGCTTCTCCACTATCTGCAGCGTGACAGGAACTAAGCAGTGGAGGAAACCATGTCAGTCTGACAGACCTGTTTTTAATTGAGCCGCTATTGGGCAGACGTGCAAAAAAATAGCTGTTTTGTATTGGAAGCATATTGTATCTTGGGCAGTAGGAAAAGTCCTCTTTGCATCAGGAAAATTGGAATTTGGCTGGTTACTTTCTCCTCGCCCAACAAGTACTTTTTGAGAATTAGAACAGAAGGCAGTGCATGCAGTCTTTGGCCTTGAGCCTCTCCTCTGTGAAGACTAGACTTCCATCAGGCACAGGCCAAGCAGGCTAGAGGTATTTGTGTGAAATGGGAAGAAAAGTTGGATGGTGAAGCAGCTGCACTCACCCCCCTGAACGGGGAAGGGGGAGGTCGGGGGAGGGACTGAGGCTGGGGCCCCCCCAGTGCAGGGACTGGCGCCGGGCTCCTGACCCACCCTGCTTTGTGGTTGGCCACCACCCTCCCCAGGCCAGCCCTGGGAGGAGGCGGTGCTGTCGTACTCTGCACAGTCCTCAGGAGCACTGTCCTTGCCTGTCATCTCAGAGGCCCACACGTCAGTGATCTCAGAGAAAGGAGATGCCCTCCTTGGACAGTGCTCTTTCTAGGGCCTCTGAGCTGCGCATACCTTTAGTGGCCACCAGGAGCCGGAAGGCAGGGAATTTGAGGCCCTCCTTTTGGCAGCACCATGTGTTTATAATCGTGTATGCAGCGCCCGTGGGGTTTTTCGTCTGCCCGTGTCGGTTTGATCTGTAAGAACACTGGTGCTGCTCACTGGACCCTTCTCCCGTGGAGCCTGGGTTCTGCTCTGAGAGGTGTGCCAGGAGCTCACATGTAAACCCACAGGGCCATCCTCACCCACCCATCCTCCAGCAAGTCATCATCTGAATGTCCCAGGCCCACTGACCACCACTGTGAAGACGCATCTATAGACTGATTGTCCCCCCTGAACTTATTATCTGCAGAACCATTCATGACATTTTGTACATTTTCCATAGGCTGACACATTCAGATGTTTTGTGTATTAAGTTTCCATGGTGACCACCTAGGTCTATAATTTTTACATTTAAAAAAACAAAACCATGTTTCCTCTGCTTGTGCTCTTAAAGACCTGTCATGTCCCATTTTCTCTTCCTTTCAAAGGTAGTATTTTCACACTGCAGCTGTTCTTGTCTCTGCAGACTATGCAGTCAGCCTAAGAGATGGAAAGTTATTAAGCCTAATAACCTATATTGTGTCAAATGGTGGGAACATCTCCCATGCAGCCTGCGTGGGTGTTAATAGGGAATTGCAAGGGTCATAAAAATATCTTCAGAAGAATGTATCCAATCAACATTAGTGGAGTTCTGATTTCACTTGGCACATTCATCATAATGAATTTTGCTTTTGAAGTAAGTGTTCCATTTAAACTTCTCAGACTGGGATCCTGCTCCATGGCAGCGTTTAAAGAAAAACAGCCTACTTTCAACTGCCATTGACAAATATTTGTTGGAAAATAAATTAGGAGGTTTAGGAGGCGGAACATTATATTGAATGACTGCTCCACAAAGCCTAGTAATTATTTAAATTCTTGAGTGTGTTGCCAGAGAAAAAAGCAAAGATTCAAGAACAAGAACAGGAGCCGAAAAAAAAAAAAAAAAAAGAACAGGAGCTGAGTTAGGACTGAAATACTGGCTTGTTAAGGAGGAAGAGCTCGGGATAAATTGCTCTCTCATAACTTACTTTCAAGAACCTGGTTTTGGGATTTTAATAATTTCTAGTATTCATGCCACACTTCACCCAGCTTTGGGATTCATAGTTGTTTACAGAGAAGGATTTTCATTTTTTATTTTATTTTATTTTTAGAGAACCATTTTTAGTAACTTTTAAAGAGCAGTTGATTTACATTATTGATCTGTTTTTGAGGCCTGTGCGTGACAGGATTGTGAAAGCTGTCTTATGTAAATACACACTTCTGTAACCTCAGTGGACTGAGTTGTGGAGTTTCTTCTCTCACTGAGATACTGCGTCTGGAGCTCCCAATACTAAGAATTTCTTTTTGCGCATTTCCTTATCCTAGACTCTTATGAAAGAAAGAAGTATTAACTTTATTTCATTCATTTCCATTTTTGTTACCGGCTTCCACGTGGTAAGATTCTAATGGCCTTTAAATATTTTTAACATGTGTTCTTATTTAATCCACCTACTACCTCTGTTCCATCGTTTGAACTGTCTCTCTGCCTCCTAGTGCATAGATTATACAGCTGCCTTGAATTAGGCTGAGGTCATACTTAGTTTCATTTTTTTCCTGCCACATCTAAACGTGAATTCTTTCTTCTGTTTTCCTTTTGACTTTAAAGGGTGAAGTGGGAGAGCCAGCTTCACTGTGCACCCATGACTCTCAAGGAGCCTTTTCTCTCCCCTTCTTTTTCCCCGTGTCTTGTCCGCCTGTGGGCACTGCTGACCCTTGGGTTCAGGGTACTGGGCCGGGGCAGCTATGAAGTTACAGGGAGTGGAGGTGGTGTAGGAGGCTGACTTCACACTGGTGCTATGGTGTTACCACTTGTTCGATGGTCGTCAGGTAAATCTGTTGGCTTTGCTAGGCCTCAGAAAAACATATTTAGAGGAACAGAAAAAATGTAACCCAGCAGTTAAGAATGCAGCTTCTAAAGGCAGACAAACCTGAGTTTGACTCATGGCTTACCCCTTGTAGCTGTGTGGCCTCGGGCAGGTTTCTCTCATCTTCCAAGCTTCTTTTTCATATTCTAGAAAATGATAGTACTTGTAGGCCTGATTGAAGATGGTGAGATGATGCGTGTCCATTGTTGAGCACAGCGCCCCACACGTTACTGCACACCCATTAAACAGTAGCTATTAAAATGACACTGTGAATGTGCTTTGTAAATGAGTTTCCCAGGATGCTCACGCTCTGGGTGATGAACAGAAGCAGCGCCCATTCATATAGTGCTAACGGCCGCTGAGTTCCCTCTGCTCTGACGGTCCAAGGAGCAGGCCAAGCTACTTAAAACTCTGCAGGGTCTGGTCATCGAGACCAAAATTAGCATCACACATTGTTTCTTTTAAGAAAAACTGTATGCCAGGGCTTCAGGCATCTTCAGAATGCTCTCTAAAACGAGGAAATGTTGGATATGGCAACCTCTTTCATTTAAGAGTAGCAACAGGTTGACTCCAGAAATCGGTAGTGCAGATAAGGAGCTTTGCTAATGGCCTGGCTGTGCTGTGAGCCTCGAATACCTAACGGAGCCCATGCCACAGCATCAGCCAGCGAGGTTATGAAAGAGCCGCGAGTCACAGGGGCCGATAAAACATTGCCTCAGTAACAAAGACAGCACTGAGGTGGCCCGGATCAGCAGCCACCTTCAGTCAGTGGTGTTGTAGAGGAAACAGCCGTGCAGAACACATCTGCTCTTTGAGACAGAATAGCTCTGGTCACTTCCTTTCCTGGGTGGGGTGGTGAGTGTGGTGGGGCCATGGACCTTCAGCCCCGGCTCACTGTTGGGGGTGTGTGTGTGTGTGTGTACATATACACATGTGTCTGTATAAATTCACATGTGTAAGTATGCACACTGGATTGTGACATTCAAGCATATTTCTTACTGCACGTGGTGATTTTAAAAAATACTTGAAGAAACTACTGGTATCTGGGTATCACCAACTCCAGTCTGAAATCTTGGTGACCCCCTCCCCTCGTCAGTGCCCCTCCACCTGCAGCCATTACCCACATGTGGCCACTTTGCACACAGCCATGGAGGGCTCCTTCTCAAATAGGGATTTGATTGGTTACTCTTCTGCCCTCATGGGGACCCATTTCTTTAGAGAGTGAAATCTAGTCTCCTTGGCTGGGATCGCCCCTCGTATGTCCTTCACACACACACAGACACACACACGGTCATACTGTTGACCAGCCTTTAGCTCCCGTCCTGTCTTCCACCTCCTGGCCACGCGCTGTGTTCCCTCTGTCTCAGGCACCATGGAACCAATTTCTGTGCCGTTGGCAGACCTCATCCTGACGTTGCCCCTTCTCTGAAACCACTCCGGTCCCTTTGCCCTTGCCACTTGCTTCCGCCTCCAGCGTCTCCTCCTGCCGGGCTTGCAGTGCCCGAGCAGGAAGGGGGCTTCAGTCCTACCAGTCCAGGGACAAGTGACACAGTGTGGTCCCCCTGCGCGGGTTAGACACGCGTGTGTTCCTTCAGGTGACACTGTGCTCTAGACTGTGACCCTCCTAAAGCAGAGAGGAGTGATAGACTCTGCATTTTAAGATGTAAAGAGGAAGACTACTGTGCTTAGATATGACGCCTGAGGCCCTTTGTGTTCTTTTTTTTACCTAAAGGAGAATAAAAAGCTCTCAAAGGCATCATTTCTCTTGCATTTTGCAAATATTAGGCACATGGCTAATTTTGATGTTTTCCCCAGTTTTTTCATTACGTGCAGAGTATTTGGACATTTAAGCCATTCTCTGCCGAAAAAGGTACCAGTCATCTTACATTTTGTCTTAGCATCATGCATATCCTCCCATAACTTTGTTCTGATGATCCCTTTTGACCTTGAGCGTCTCTCCTCGACTTTAAACTGTTTGCTTCCTCAGCAAGTGATCGGCCTAAAGTTTAAGGCATCCCTAAGGCTGTGCCCCGTGTGTTCAAGGCTGAGGCTTCCCCGAGCCCCTGCTTCCCAGGACCCCTCCGCAGTGCCCATGGTCCAGAATGGTTGATTCTCTCTCCTTCTCTACTTTATCACAACTCTGAAGCCTTTAGAGACAACATGGCACCTATTTCCAGGAGACGCATACGGTTTTAACAGAACAACTCTAGAATGATGGACTTGCGGTCAGGACAAGGGGGCTTAAGCTGAATGGGCAGGGGCGTTAGCCCTCCTCCTACAGTCTGGAGTAGCTACTGAGTAACTACGTTTAAAATGGTGATGGTGATAAAAAGGAAGGAATTGGAACCCTTAAAAAGATGGTCTGATAGGGTACCTGACTCTTTAGATTCGTAAAAGAACTAAAGGGAGCTGCTAAAATGGAAAAATGCAGTCATGGAAATTAAAACTCAGGGGGGTAGTCTAATGAGCAGAACAGATTAAATGCAGCCAGAAGGGATTAGAGTTTGTGAAACAGTGACGAGATACAGACCTGCCCCTGTGACTGTAACTCTGAGACAAAAGGACGTGGAAAAACGTGAAAAGAGCCGGTAAGAGACGTGGTGGCTTGAGTGAGACGGTTTCATGGTGTATACAGGAGGCAGGACAGAGAAACAGTATTTGAAGACAGAATGGCTGCTATCTTTCAGATTAGATGAGCCCACTGACATGAACACATCCACACTGAGCTGCAGGTCATCAAAGAAAAAGGAAGCTTGTCTCTGGCCAGAGGAGGCATGGCTCTGTCCTTCAGGAAACTGAAATCCAGCACGTGACTGAAGACATAAACAGTGGAAATAGAGGCCACTGTCAGGCTGGGAGGCAAAGCATGCATGGATGGCTTCCTGGAGGAGGTGACATCTACAGTGAGGATAAGCAGAGCTGGAATGAGGGGTCCAGGCAGGACCCAAGGACCCTGTGCTCCCCCCGGGGCTGCAGACCAACTGCAGGCGGAGCCAGCTTTACTGCCGTAGGAGCTTCTGTCCGTCACTGTAAACTACTGTCAGGAAAGCCTGGGTGCTGAGCATTTAGCGTTCAGTATTCTAGATGATATTATAGACTGGAAGAAGTGTTTAAGAATGGTGAGTGGTAATAGGATTCTGTTCTCTGCATGAATGTGAGACTAAAGGTGTGTGTGTGTGTGTGTGTGTGTGTGTGTGTGTGTGACCATTTTAAAAGTCTTTATTGAATTTTACAGTGTTGCTTTTGATTTATGTTTTCGTTTTTTGCCTGGGAGGCATGTGGTATCTTAGCTCCCCAACTAAGGTTTGAACCCCTATGACCCCCCCACCTGCCCCCCCTCCCCGCCCCTGGATTGGAAGGCAAAGTGCTAGCTATCAGGGAGGCCCCAGACTGAAGGTTTAAAAAGAGAAAAAAAACTGGCCAGGCAGCTGCATGTATCTGCATCCTTCCGTGTGCCCTCAGCCATCCAGAAGTGGGTGGATTGACCAAGGACTCGGAGAAGGCAATGGCACCCACTCCAGTACTCTTGCCTGGAAAATCCCATGGACCGAGGAGCCCGGTAGGCTGCAGTCCATGGGGTCGCTAAGAGTCTGACACGACTGAGCCACTTCACTTTTACTTTTCACTTTCATGCATTGGAGAAGGAAATGGCAACCCACTCCAGTGTTCTTGCCTGGAGAATCCCAGGGATGGGGGAGCCTAGTGGGCTGCCGTCTGTGAGGTCGCACAGAGTCGGACACGACTGAAGCGACTTAGCAGCAGCAGCAGCTTTGGTTACTTAAATCCTCAGTTCCAAAGATGTAGGGGGTGTGGTTATGTAGGTGGGCCTTGGCCTCTAGAGAGATAGGAGAATAAAAACAGGACCTGATGACATTTAACCAAGAGCAGATGCTGAGAATGTGAGCCTCAAAGCATTGATAATCTGCTTTTTCTCTGTGACTAACCCAAGGCCTATTGAAATGTTGTAAGGACAAAGTCTAACAGAGTCTTGTCGAGAGAACACACTGGCCGTAGCAAACACCCTTTTTCATCCAAGAGATGCCTGTACACATGGACGTTACCAGACGGTCAAAACCAAAATCAGGTCGATTATATTCTTTGCAGCTGAAGATGGGGAAGCCCTGTACAGTCAGCAAAAACAAGACCTGGCGCTGACTGTGCTCAGATAATGAGCTCCTTATTGTATAATCCATGCTTAAATTGAAGAAAGGAGGGGAAACCACTAGGTCATTCAGATATGACCTAAATCAAATCCTTTCTGATTTTACAGTGAAGGTGATGAATAGATTCGAGGGATTAGATCTGGTAGAGAGGGCCTGAAGAGTTATGGATGCTTAGCATCACTAATTATTAGAGAAATGAAAGGCAAAACTACAATGATGTGTCACCTTGCACCAGACAGAATGGCCATCTTCAAAAATCTGTAAACAGTAAATGCTGAAGAGGGTGTGGAGAAAAGGGAACCTCTTAAACTGTTGGTGGGAATGTAGATTGATATAGCCACTGAGGAGAACAGTATGGAGGCTCCTTAAAAGACTAAAAATAGAACTACCATACGACCCTATAATCCAGAGCATATGGGCATATGTCCAGAGAAACATGATCCAAAAGGATGCATATACCCTAATGTTCATTGCAGCACTTTCACAATAGCCAAGACATGGACGCACCCTAAATGTCCGTTGACAGAGGAATGAATAAAGAAGATGTGGTACATATATATACAATGGAATACTACTCTGCCATGAAAGAATAAAATAATGTAATTTGCAGTAGCATGGATGGACCCAGCGGTTATCATACTAAATGAAGTGAGTCAGGCAGAAAAAGACAAATATGTGATATTGCTTATATGTGAAATATAAAAAATGATACAAATGAATTTATTTACAAAACAGAAACAGACTCACAGACATAGAAAATAGACTTGTGGTTACCAAAGGGCAGAGGGGGAAGGGATAGATTAGGAGTTGAGGATTAAAATATACACACTACTGCATATAGATAAAATAGATAAGGAACAAGGACCTATACTGTATAGCACAGGAAACCAAAGTCAATATCTTGCAATAATCTATAATGGGAGAAAATGTAAAAAAAAAACAATATGTATTCATATATATGTATAATTGAATCACTTTACATCTGAAGCTAACACAGCACTGTAAATCAACTATTTTTCAAAACTTTTTTTTTTTTATAAATAAAGAGGTCACTACATAAAATGTTAATGGTATAAATAGTGGTACATGGAAAAGAAATATATAGTTGTGTGGATGACTTAATAAGAACTGGATCCAATCTAAAAATAAAGAAATATGAATAGAGAATTGTTCAACAGAGCCAGCATGTATTAGGTATTTAGTGCATGCCTTGCATTTTGTTACGTTCATTTTTGAGACTATAGAAGAAAATGCGATTTCTCTCCTTGAGTTACTTGTGAAATCACTGACTAGACAAACAGATGTGCAGTCAAGAGAGACTTAGGACAGTGTGATTCCATGCCAGACAATGGAGGTGGGCAGACTCATTGTGGGGTGTAGGGGAGACGGGGCCAGGCCAGGCGCCCAAAGAACTGGAATGTTTAGAAGGGAGCCCAGAAGGTGTTCTGGCCACAGCCTGAGTGAGACACGGGCTTCATCTCTGCCCAGAGAAGGGGGTTCTGAGAGAGCCTGGAGGGGTATGTGTGCAGGTGGAGGTGAGCCTGAGGGAAGCTGCAGGGATGCAGAGACAGGTTTGACCAGTAAGCATTGGGGTGGGGCCCACGCTAGGGTAGGTTTCTGAGTCAGTGAGGGTTTGGGGATGTGTTCATATGAAGGGGCGATGTAGGGTGTAGGGAAGCAAGAGGAAGCACCTGACAAGTGGTAGGCGCTACACTACGAGTTTCATGCACATTTTGTCTCAGAAACCCTGAATTAAGTATAGTCACACGCTGCATGGTGTTTCATCCATAAATAATCCTCCTGCTAATGCAAGAGATATGAGTTTGATTCCTGGGTCATGAAGATCCCCTGGAGAAGGAAATGGCAACCTGCTCCAGTATTCTTCCTGGGAAATCCCATGGACAGAGGAGCCTGCTGGGCTACAATCCATGTGGTAGCAAAGAGTCAGACTTAACTTAGTGACTAAACAACAACACACTCTGCAGATGTAGAGATGGAAGCCCCAGAGAAGGGGGTCACTAAGGCCCCGCAGCTAGTAAGTAATGGAGTGACAGTCAAGCCCAGTCCTGCCTGGCTTCAGAGTCTTGGCTCCTTGATGAAATATCCAAACCTGAGGGAGAGAGTTGGAGAGATCAGGCTCGTGGGAGGTGTTTGAACCATTCAGTCTAATGGTTTACAACGTTTGTCAAAGTGCTTAATTTCTCAAAAGCATGCTCCATGCATTCGTTACTGGAAAGTGTGTTAGTGTGTACCCTGGGTTGTATGTGAACCTGATAAAACCAAACTTAAGAAACTTGCCTGACAGATTTCACTATTAGTTACTTCTATATTTAAGTTACGGCTCGTAAGTAAAGGTAATAAAGAAACGTCATGTAATTCATTGTTTCCTTTGTTTATGGTGGCTCTAGGTATGCCGTAAGTAGAGCCATTGCAAAGAGGAGTTTTCTGTTGAATACCAGGCAGGGCAGAGGCATGTGTGGGTGAGAGTTCTGTAATTATCCAGGCAGGTCTTCTGGATCTCAGAGTTCTTTAAATTCTACAAGCTTAGAGACCAACTAATAAACCAAATCGTAAAACATTTACACCGCCCATTACTGCCCATAAACGTTACTCTTTAGTGGGCTGTGTTCCTTTGGAAAGATACATGTCAAAAATCTCCAGAATCATCAGAATTTGTGCTTCAATGCTCTGACCTTAGAGTAGTTTAGACCAGATCAGGACTGGGCTGTCACTTGCCCTGGTGGTCCTTAGATGATGACTTGAAATGGTTGCAGGTGACATTTTTTCTCTCTCTCCAGTATTCTTTGTCTTGAATATTTACATTTCCTTCTATTTCCATCTTCCTTTTAAAAAAAAGTATTTAGTCTTCAATAAATGAGAAACTACTAAATGGCATAGCTAGATGGAGACAATTATGGTGACCTGTGTATGTGTTTAGGAAAGTCAAAGTGTTAATTGCTCAGTGATGCCTGACTTTTTGTGACCCCATGGACTGTGTGTAGCTCGCCAGGCTCCACCATCCATGGAATTTTCCAGGCAAGAATGCTGGAGTGGGTAGCCATTCACTTCTCCAGGGGAACTTCCTGACCCAGGAGTCTTCCAGATCTAGGGACTGAATGCAGATCTCCTGCATTGCAGGTAGATTCTTTACCATCTGAGCCACCAGGGAAGCCCATTTAGGAAATTACATGTTAAATATTTAGTAGTCTGAGAATGTATAATTCTTTTTTTAAAATTTTATTGAAGTATAGTTGATTTACAGTGTTGTGTTCACTTCTGCCATACAACAAAGTGACTCAGTCACACATGTGTGTATTCTTTCTCATATTCTTCTCCATTCTGGTTTGTCACAGGTTATTGAATATCATTCCCTGTACACTTCTTTCTCTAAGGTGCCGTCCTGACAGCGTTCTGTGGTTCTGCATCCTTGGATCCCACACACGTGACACTCAGTGCTGTGTGGGGGTCACAGGTGCTTGCCTTCCCTGTGACTGCTGGGCTTGACCTGGTCTGTCTGAAGTCTGTCCTTTCTCAAGGAGCTGGTCCTGCCCTAGGGGCTGAGAGTCCAGGATAGAGGAGTCAGCCCCTCCTTCAGGGGCTCTGGGCTCCCTGTCCATTTGTCCCAACCTTTGGACGCAGCTCTCTAGTCTGTCCCCAGGTTTCCAGTGGTGATTTAAAAACAGCCCATGCTCACATTTTCTCTCACCCATTTAGTTCATCCTCTTAAGATAATTGTGCCATCTCCTCTGTTGCTCCTCTGCTGTTTCCAGCCCCAGGTCTGCAGCCTCCCGGGGTCACTGGTACCCGGACAGCCTTCTGTCCGTCACGCCCGCAGTGAGCCTTGCCGCCCTCCTGCCGGTGGCTCGCTTCTGAGGGCGGAGCTCTGTGTGTGGTTGTCGATGGTGTGCGTGGTAGCGCGTGATCTGCAGTCTGTGTGCTTCCCTTGGATCAACACACTGCTCCCTTCCCTGCCACGTGGGGTGGGAAGTTACTTAGGAAACTGAGTGAGTTGGAAACTAGGACCCAGATTATCCACTACAAATAGTTCATCCAACTAAAGCTAGACTTTTATACCAACTCTCTCAGCCCCCTGGCCCCCTGCTCACAGGGAAGTCTCAGAGAAGCCCTTGAATGACCTGGCTTGGGTCCTGTTCCCGCACCTTGATAGAGGGAGGTTGACTGAAATCCAGTGAGAGGAGATTGGCATGCCTCTCACTGTGTGTACATGGGCACATGGACATTAATGATTATATATATTTTTTCAGGGGCTTCCCGGGTGGCGCAGTGGTAAAGAATCTGCCTGCCAGTGCAGGAGACGCAGGAGACATGGGTTTGATCCTTGAGTCAGGAAGATCCCTGGAGTAGGAAATGGCAACCCACTCCAGTATTCTTGCCTGGAGAATCCCATGGACAGAGGCGCCTGGCAGGCTACAGTCCATGGGGTCACAAAAGAGTCAGACACAACTGAGTGACTGAGTACATATGCATCATATACACACACAGCACATATACTTTCAGAGTGTAAGTCCCTTGAAGGAAAGGTCTTCGTATAGATTCGTATAGATCTTTTCTGTGCGATACCCAGCACACTGGATTTCTGATAAATGCAAAGCATTGAAGGAACTTGAGCTCCAAATGCAAATCTTTTAAATTTCCAAATTTTCATTTGCTTTGATCGTAAGGACCAAGTCATGGTCCTCTTGCTGTGAATTTGTGACACAGGGATTGAGCAAGAACTTGCCGGAACTTGTAGAAGGAAGTTGCGGCAGCCATGTCTGTACTTTCTGTTTTGGAGAATGTGTACAAGGGTAGGAGTGAGGTGTCACAAGACCCTGTGGGTTAGAGTGGGAATTTGTGGTCATTATGTGTGTGGGCATTTTGACTGTTTGGTTAAAAAGTCTAAGAAATGAGAGCCATCCTTGGGAAATGGGGCTCCATTAATTCAAGAATCTCTTCTGTCATATTCTTTGTTCTTCACGTTTAAGGTTATTTGAACATACACTCAAATAAATGTGGGTCACTAGATTTTGCCTGATTTGCTATTCTTTTCAATGGGGAAATATTCTAAACCATGAAGGTTTCCCTCCTGGATGTAGTAGAGGAATAAATGTTGGTCCCAACAAAGTTCTCGTTCAGCCCATTGTCACTTTTTCCCCATCTGTGAGAAAGAGATGAATCAAAGAGATTGAATCAAAAAGCCTCAAAACAAAGGAACCAGATCACCTGTTAAATGTAGACTATGGCAGCAAACATCTTGGGTTTCCATCAATAGGCTCCCCAATAATAGTGCTGTCTTTTTTTTAAAAATTTCATTTATTTGTTTATCTATTTATTTTGGCTATGCTGGGTCTTCCATGTTGTGTGGGCTTTGCAGTGAGTGGGGGCTACTCTCTAGCCATGGCAAGTGAGCTTCTCATTGCGGTGGCTTCTCTTGTGGGGTGCAGTCTCTAGGGTGGGGGAGTTCAGTAGTTGTGGCACCCTGGCTTAGTTGCCCCATGGCATATGGGATCTTCCCAGACTGGGGATCGAACCAGTGTCCCCTGCATTGGAAGGCGGATTATTAACCACTGGACCACCAGGGAAGCCCTAGTGTTAAGTCTTAAATACATTCATCAGTGGCCACACTTGTACCTTTTGGCCTCGTCTCAGTAACATAGCTCCCTAGTCCCATCTGATTTTAGGTGGTTGTTGGAGTTGATTTATGTATGTAGCACATGGTTCCTGAGTAAATATCACTTCGTGATTAAAGCTATACTTTTCAGGGAATATTAAGTCATCCTTCCAAACCTCGTGATGGGGAAAATGGCAGTAGAATCCTACACTGTATTCTGACAGTCTCCATTATAAAGGGAATGAGCAGGGGCTTCCCTGGCAGTCCAGTGGTTAAGGCTCCACACTTCAACAGCAGGGACGCAGGTTCGATCCCAGTTCAGGAAACTAGGATCCCACAAACTACACACAAAATAAAGGAGAGTGCAGTCTTCCAGAAGGAAGTGGACTTTCATGTCCTGGTTTGGAGCGAGATTGCGGGCCTTTTTGTTTACCTGTGAACATTTGATAATGTTTATGAGTCCCTTCTGGGAGAAGGCCATGGCACCCCACGCCAGTACTCTTGCCTGGAAAATCCCATGGACAGAGGAGCCTGGAGGGCCGCGGTCCATGGGGTCACTGAGGGTCGGACACAACTGAGCGACTTCACTTTCACTTTTCACTTTCATGCATTGGAGAAGGAAATGGCAACCCACTCCAGTGTTCTTGCCTGTAAAATCCCAGGGATGGGGGAGCCTGGTGGGCTGCCATCTATGGGGTCGCACAGAGTCGGACACGATTGAAGTGACTTAGCAGCAGCAGCAGCAGGAGTCCCTTCTGAGTGTAGGAATAAAATAATGATGGACTGCAGTTTTATCAAGTTAATGTTTAAATGCTGATGTGACGACACTCTTGAGTCCCTATGGAGCTCTGGGCTCCTGGGGCTCCCACCATCACCTTCTTTTTATTTTTCAATTGGAGAAAAATTGATGTACAATGCTGTGTTGGTTTCTGCCTACAATAGTGCAGAATCAGTCATTGGCATCCATATATCCCCCTCCCTCTTGAGCCTCCCTTCTGCCACTGTAGATCATCACAGAGCTCTATAGCTCCCTGTGCTATCCAGTAGCTTCCCACCAGCCATCTATTTTAGACGCCTGGCAGCGTGGTGAGAAGTTGACCCCCTGTGTCTGTCCTGCAGCATCCCGTGCTGGACGAGCCCATCGCCGAGGCCGTATGCATCATCGCAGACACAGACAAGTGGAGCGTCCAGGTGGCCACGAGTCAGAGGAAGGCAGTGGACAGCACGAAACTCGGCCAGGATGTCCTGGTGTCAAGTCAGGTGTCCGGCTTACTGCAGTCCATCCTGCAGCTCTACAGGCTTCACCTCCCCGCAGACTTTGTAAGTATGTGTTCTCCAGTCATCAGAGAAATGGGCTATAAAAACACTTCCCACGGTATTGTGGTTATAAAGTCACGAGCTCCTGTGTATTGATTTTAGTGTAATTGGATGTTAGCATCAGTGGAAACAGCGTGTGATACAAAACCAGCACACGGGCTGGATTCAGTAACAATAGTCCTTCTGGAAACGGAGCATAGAGACGTCATCTCTTTGAACAAGTTACATGAAGAAGTAGGTATCATGTGGAGGCAGGGGTCAAGCATACAGGGAAATTTAAAATACCCTCCTTGGGGAAACTTACTGGTTTTTCCGTCATCAGCTTGGTGCCAAGCCAGCCAACTTTCTGAAGGGACTGTCGTTCTACCTGCTCAGGGACAATCCTCCCAGAGTTGTTATGGATAAAGTAGGATATTGTTTGTGTCAGTACTTAAAATGTTGAAGCACCGTAGCCATAGGGGGTGGTATCAGTTGTTCCTTTTTGAATAGGATTTTGCAATCAGTTTGATAACATTATATTAAATACAGACAGCAGACAGACCCCCTGAACTCCTAGAAAATGATCAACAGTTCTCCCCGAATCTCTGGAATAATATGCACAACAAATTTGTGTGTGTGTGTTCATGTGCACGCGCACGCATGTGCAGAGAGATGAAGAGAAAACAGACTTAAGGAGTGAGGGAGCCGGGTTTCCAGAGCAGAAAGGCGGGTACCAGGAGGGGAAGAACTCCAGGAGCTGGGAGGGACGCACCTGAGCTCGCCTGCCTTCTCAGCTCCTCCTCCCTCCCCTGTCTGCACTCAGCCCCACACCAAACAGCCAGCATCTCCCTGCCAGCCTCCGGCCTCCACAAAAGGTGCAGGGCTGGTAACAAGCACGTAGGCGGCTGGATTACGGTCAGCTCCCTGATTGCTCAGGAAGGGTTATTCCCCTGAGTTCTTGTGACCAGACCTACAGGGGCACCACACCCCTTGGAAAGCCAGGACTCCTGTGTCCTTGGAGGGGGGCTTAGAAACCCTGAGGTGGCAGTGTGGTATCACAGGGACATCACGGGGTCACTTCGGGGCTTTGCCTGTTTGGTTCCTTGGGCACCTCAGGACGTCAGCTCTCCCCTCCGTGAACACGGTACCTTTGCAGCAAGCGCATGAGCGCCTCCCTGAGGCGTGCTCTCCACCTGGCCAAGCCCAGGGCGAAATGAGGCCCCTTTGCAGCCAGTGGACAGTCAGTGGGCTTTCAGTGGCTGGACTCAGACCCAGGCTCCTCTGCTTCCTAACCATGTACCTTGTCAAAGCTGGGGAACAGCAGAACCCATCCCATCTGTTTATGGAAATTAAGTGAGCTAATTCACTTAGCTGGGGCTAAGTGAATTACTGGGGCTAATTCACTGGGACTTCTCTGCTGGATCAGGGGTAAAGAAACTGCCTGAAATGCAGGAGACCCAGGTTCGATCCCTGTGTCGGGAAGAGCCTGTGGAGGAGGGCAAGGCAACCTACTCCAGTGTTCTTTTCTGGAGAATCCCATGAACAGAGGAGCCTGGCGGGTTACAGTCCTTGGGGTCGCAAGGAGTTGGACACGACTGAGCACAGTGCACCTGAAGCACTTGGAGTAACAGTGGATGTTGTACACGCTCGTAAGACAGCCTCTACTGGTGTGATTGTTAAGAATAACTGCTTATGTGAAACAGTGTTCACGGCTGTGAAGACTGACACCACCTACTCACTGAAACCTTTATTTGGCCTTTAAACGGCAGCACCCCTGTCCCCGTGGTGGCCCAGGAGGCGCCTGTGGCTTCTTACAACCTGACTCTTGTTCTGCACTTGTAGGCAGTTTTCCTTCTAGTAGCAACGTGCATCATGCTGATATAGAGGCCGAAATTTGCTTTTCTGTAAGAAAGGAGAGATCTATTTGATGATACAGTTTTTTTTTTACTGTTTTAAGTATTTACCAAACTTTTATATTTTATTCTGTAATCCATATCTCTCACTACAGTTGACATCTTAAGTTATCCCAGCAGTAAATTACCACAGTTAATTCTTTTTTTACTTCATTTAGACATGTTACATTTAACCACAAAATTAAGATCAAAGAAAATTTCATCTGCAGTTTAAAATTCTCCTTAAAATTCACTTGAATGAAACATACAATTAATTTCCTGTTGGTACTTTGAATATGGAAAGAGAAAGTAGCTATTTAAAATTTCAGAAGTTAAAATTGAAGAAATCCATCTTAGAAAGGAAGGAGCGGATCCCCAAATAGTTCAATTTCATAATCAGGCTTTGTAAAAAAAAAAAATTTCTAAATGCTTGGATATCAAGTTTCGTG